>NC_067488.1:66860150-67160150 GCF_947179515.1 Apodemus sylvaticus | reverse complement strand
TGGGGGGCGGGGGGGGGGGCACAGTGGTTAGAGAACCTGTTTTTATGAAATTGTTAAAAAATACAGTTCGATTTCATTCAAATCAAACCCTTTGAGCTCGAGCCTATGGTGAATCCTTTTTCCCATCCCCCCCCACAACCACCTTCCCTTCTCCAGCCCCCCCCCCCAAAAAATCCCCCTTTGCAGTCGACATAAAGGCCTCTGAGGTATTCTCTCGGGGAAAGAAATGGCATTTTCTCTCCCCTTTCCCACCCCACCCCCCAATAAGACTGGTGTGTAGACAGAGGCGTCTGCCGAGGGGCTAATTTCGCGTTCCTTGTTTACGACCAAGAAAAGCGCTTGGCTCTCCCCAAATGGGCCCAGCCTGCCGCCTGCTCTGGCTGCCACGCAATCTCCCGCCGACCGAGCCTGGCCCCCAGGCGGATGCCGGGGAGAACGAGGCTGCGTCTGACCAGGACGGGGGTCTGTGGGACCTGAAAAGGGCCAGGGGAGTGCGCTGAGACAGTGGAGGGGCCCTGGAGGCCCGAACGGGAGCCTTCTCCTGGCGTACTGTGGGAACCGCCGATCGGTGAGGCCGCTATTTCTTTTCAGCCTGTATTTTTGTCGGACCCTATTCCTTCGGATGGCCGCAATGACGTGGGAGGGGATGTTTGGGGGACACAAGAGTCCTTTGTTCCACCCCAAAAGAAAACCATTTTTGGAGAAGGCTGTTCAGACTAATGTGGATTCACCTGGGATGTTAGAGGCCCCCTCCCATCCAAGGGGCGGGCCTGGGTTAGGATGGGGTATTTCTCTAGGCCTACAGGGGATCTAGCTGGATGTGCTAATAGCCATATCAAGGTGCTAGGGTGTGAGAGTACCCGTCAAAAACACCAACTCGAGGTGTCTTTATATTTTTATTGATTTCCTGTTTCTTCTTGGCTACAGCCCTGCAGCCCTTGATCCCACCCCTCCCTGCAACTTTATCCTATACCCTTCACCCCTAGACCCCTCTTTGGCAAGCCTAGAAGCAAAAAGCGCCAGTGACTGGCCCTAGTTTTCCAGTTTTCCGGTCTGGCCAGGGGATAAACCAGATCTCAACAGCGAGTTACTTTCACTTTTCTACCCCTTGGTTCTTTCTCTTTCTGGTGCTCCAACAGAAGCATAAGAGGGGCCATCAGTGGCAATCCACAGCCTTCTTGCAGGCCAAATTCTTTGTGGATGTGGTTCCTCACTGCAGGAGAGCTCTCTGATTATCTAATAATAGCCAGTGAGACCAAGAATAGAATTTTGCTCAAGGGCTCTGCACACTCAATGCTGAGGCCTACCTAGGCAGACACTGGATTCTATGGATCAAGACTTGGCAACCTCCCCAGAGCCCGGGACTCAGAAGCATTCCCTTTTGGGCACCTCAGGTCTGCCCCTTGAGAGATTTTGTAGGCTCTGCCATCCCTGTGTTTCAGGCCAGGTTCCAGGAGAAATGGGCAGAGTAGACCCTTTCTCTTCTCACCTCTTGTCTGACAGCTGCAATCCCTACAGAATTTGACCTTGGTTTGGCAACCTTGTTGGGCTGACTGTTGTGTTCTGAAACCAGGCTTGGTGGAATTGTATATTTATTATATACAGTCTCAAATATCCAGATTCAGAGGCAGGGAGAAATATAGAGAGTCATATTTCCTCATGGTTAAATGTTTACTACCGTGGCTATATTTGATAAACACCATTTTATGTGCATGCAAAATTTTGTTATCCTTCACTGGCTGAAAGTGGGCTAGGGGAGCTATGGGCTGGAGGAGAAAGCCCTCTGTGCATCTCTGTGGAAATGTGTGTGCTGGAATTGGAGTATGTGGCTTCCAAAAATTCAAAGAAGCCATGGGCTTTGGCTCGTTGTTTTTGCCTGAGACATACTTCTGCTGTCTCTCCTCACCTCCATATGAAGTCAACCAACTCACAGGCTCTCTTCCAAAGAGAACCCAGTCATCTTGAAAACGAAAGTCTGCGGGTTCTTTCATGGTTGCTGTGAGTCTGAAAGCAGTTCTGAATCACCAGGACTGGGCCCTAGAGGCTGGAAGCCTCCATGTGGATGGCAAAGGGATTGTAGTGGCTAAGGTGATTTCTCAGCAGGGGTCTAGGTGGCTGCGGGCCAAGGTGCTTAAAAAGGCTTGTAAGGGAAGGCAAAACAGGAGAGGTGAGGGTAGCTTGTGGATAACTTTCCTTCCTTTTGCTTCCCTGGCTCTTTATCTCATCCTAGATTTGCTTGTCTGTAATGGCATATTAGGAGTGCTGGAAGGTCTTATAAACACCCAGATCTGGAGACTGATGGGGGTTCGTTTTAATCTTGTCAGTGACTTGAACATTGTGAGGTCCACAAAGAGGAGGGTGGTGGAAGCCCCTCTAGAATGCAAGCTGGACCCTAAGGCTTGTGGGCCTGGAGCCCTGAGCATGGGCCTTGGCTGGGAATTAATTGGCCTCCTTTCGCATCTTTTTTGGGACCACGAAAAGGCAGAGCTGAGAGGAAATAAAATGTCAGTGGAAAGCCCCATAAATGAAAGAGTGAACAAGAGGAAAGCTGGATGAGGTTTTGTGCTGCTCCCAAGACACTGGGTTCCTGACCAGACTTGTGGCTCCAGGGGGTTCACAGCCTTTCTTCCCGAGCGACAGAGGGTGTAACCAAGTAATTCAGGCCTTCCTGCTCTAGCCACACCGACTTTGGGGTGACATTATCCCAAGACCGTGTCCCTCAGCAGCCCATGGCCTCTGCCACAGTGCTGTCAGACGCCCCTGTTTATTGTGTCTGTGCTGTCTGTGCGTTGTTTACTTGTTTTGTCTGCTGCCACCCTGCGTCAGAAACTCGACAAACCAGCAAATTCGCTCAGGAGAACAAAGTGCACGGCCCTTTCAAACTCCCTCCCCCTTTCAGCACCCCTACCTCCTGCCCTTAAGGGCGTCCTCATTTTCCATTTCTGAGGGGAGGAAGCAGAAATTGTCCTAAAATAGGGCCGATGTTTATGGGACAAGGGAATTATGAAGACACCATAAACCTCCGGGTGTCCTAGTGTTGGAGAGACTTCCAAACCCCCTTTCTCTTTTCTACAGCTTTTC
The DNA here is from genome assembly GCF_947179515.1 of Apodemus sylvaticus. Taxonomy (NCBI): domain Eukaryota; kingdom Metazoa; phylum Chordata; class Mammalia; order Rodentia; family Muridae; genus Apodemus; species Apodemus sylvaticus. Next base: position 67,157,069 of record NC_067488.1, on the reverse strand, counting down.
TTCCTTTGCCTTGGTAACCAGTTGGGTAAGGGGGCCACAGACCCTGAGAACATTTCAACTTCCCATCCCATCTCCTCTTCTTCCTTCTGGCTCCTCCATTCCTTTCTTCCTGAGCTTCTCTCAGACATAGGCAGTTGGGTTTTCTGTCACGGTAATAATGTGTTGGTGGATTCATAAAACTAGATAAAGCATACCACCCCTTATCTTTTTAGCCCCCCCCCCCCTCAAATAGCAGTGAATTTAAGCAAACCTTACAAAATTAAATTACCCATCCTGTAAGGGGCCTATAAATCCCCAACCCTGCCAGGTGTAGAGTCAGAGAGGTCCATGCTTGCCTTTAATTTTGCTATCAAATCTAAAATAGTGTCATTGCAGTAAGTAATATTCTTGTTTCTGAAATTAATTCTCCTCTCCCCCGTCTCCCTCTTTCACCAGTATGAATTAAATGGTTCTTTCAGAGCTACTGACAATACAGGATAAAGTTATTTATAAAGAATTGATGATGATGTTTCATTGTTGGTTTATTGTTCCAGAACATAATAACATTTTATTTCAAAGTGGGAGAAGTTAGACTAGGAGAAGATGGGGGGGGGGGGGGAAGGTTAGAGGAGGCTTGGTATTCATATATACAATTCTTGTTATATTTTTATGGCTTTCACAGTTTCCATATGACAACTTACTGTAATGTCATAAATGCCAAGGTCTCCAATTTTAAATTTTCATTAACCCCCAAAATGCTCCCAAGTAATGGTCTATATTCAGAAGCAAAGGAGAAACTTGAAAGCTGAGGCCTTCTTTGGACTAGCATAGAACAGCACATTAACGCCCACCCCCTTACCGTCCTTCCTAACTTGATAGTTTCCTGAGGTCCTGTTTTGGCAATGCAAAGCACCCTAAATATTCTGAGTCTTGATTTTTATCTCCAGACCAACTAGGGCCACCTGCTTTGCCCTCTCCAAATGTCCCAAGGCAGTCAAACTTTCCATTTTCAGTGGGGATGAGATGCTTTCCACAAGCCCCCTCCTCAACTGATATTGCTGCTCCTTTGGCATCAAGGTAGAAGGAAGGCTTGAGGGCCTGGTCTGCAAAAGTCAGATTTTTATTTTCCAGGTGAAGCCTGAAGGGGTTTCAGGGCAAAGTTTGATGGAAACCTATTTTACTTTTGAACTTTTGGGCAGACTTGGAGAAGCCAGACATACAAAGCTGGGTATATGTGCCTGTGGATAGTAATAGCCATAACCAAAATATCAGTTAGGAAAGGTCAGGCAGAGATTCACAAAAACAGAGGATGGGAGAAAGCCATCAGAACCGCTCTGTATACTTTTCTCCAATGCTAAAGTGAGAAAGCCACTTTGTAATCTCTTCTTAGCTCAAAAGAAGGATTCACAGCACAGGCCTGGGAGTTATTTGGATCAAATCTCAGCAGCTGAGCATGCCCCATCTGCTCCTTCCCTCCTTCCTTACAGACCCCAACTCCCTTCAACTGGTCAGCTTCAGCTTTGTCACCAAATATCAGCACCCATAAATGGATCTGTCAAATTTGACTTTTCTTCCAGTGTCTTTAAGCTTGACTTTTGAAAAGAGTGTTCCTTTTTGGAATGCACTGTATGTATTGAGGAAAATATATGTGTTAGGAAATCTTTCCCTACCACATCTCAGAAAATCTGGGAGCCCTTTGGGTAAGCTGTGCTTTGGCATTCCCAAGCAGACCAAACCTCCTGTTCAGGTTCTTTAGCCCGCGTCACTCACCACTCTCTTTGCAATTCTTTCCCTCAGAGGTCCACGGAAGATCAAAGGGGTTTGTTCACAAAACACCAGACATTTAAAATAGGGGTTTTGTAATTTTTTTCAAAGCTTTTTAAAAAATTTAGTCATAAGCCAGTAGAGCTAGCTGAACTCTAGAACAGCAAAGCCTTAACCAAATAATGCGATTGTGAGCTGAACTGAGTAATTATTGAACTCAGCTTTCTCTGTAAAAGGGATTTCAGCTCTTGCCCAGTGGCACAAAAAGAGCCGCTGGGATAACCGTTCAGTATCTCTGGAAATCAAGAACTGGAGATGGTGGAGGGGCAGGGTCCCGCAGCTACGTGGCTTTCAGGCAGCCAAGAGCCCAGGCAGGCGAGGAAGCTTAGAGTCCGGCGGCTCCGGTTCCAGGGCTCCAGCGTCGGAGTGAGCGCACAGCTTAGGAAGGCGCCGAGCTGTAGTTGGCGTTGCTGGCCAGGAATGGAATATGTGCATCTGTGCCTTAGTCAGCCACAAACATCTTAGCAGAGGTGAGGGAATCTAGGGAGAGAGGAGACTTGAGGAACACAAAGAAGGACCTTCCACGAAGAATATTTTTTCAGATCTCACCAGGCTCACTTCGGAAATCTGTACACACTAAATTACTTTATTTGTCAGAACAGAGAAGAAAGCAAAGGCAGACAAGGTGGAGCCCGTCCGTGGCCATCCGAGAAACTGAAGTCCACTCTCCCCTCATCCTTTTCCCAGTTCGGAAGCATAAAGACCTCCAAGCCTTCTCCATAGGACTGAATCGGGGAAACCCCTAAGTGCCCAAGCACGGGTGCAGCCCTTAGCCTCCAGGCCAGTGACTACACCCACTCAGGCCCCAAGAGCAGGCAGTAAATTCCTCTCCTATAATTAGTGCTCCTGGAAGGCATGTGTTTTGGATGGGGGGGGGGGTGGCTGAAGCGGCCAGTGGGAACTTTCCCGCTTTTTTTTTTTTTTGAGTTTCTATATTCTGTTTTTGAATCCAGTAATTACAGCTCCCCAAAGTGAAAATCTGCTCTTGACACCAAGTCCCCTCTGAATGCCTAATTCAGAAGGCCTAAGGCCCAGGGCTTTACATAGACCAGCGGGCCTGTTGGGGGTGTGGAGAGGGGGGTTTCCCTGATTTCTCTAGACTTGTTTTGATGGAAACAAAGAACGGGAGCCTCCCTCCTTCCCAAGACTTGCGCATATTTACAGAGCTGCACTGCAGTTTTAATAAAACATCTGTTCTTGCTTCTGCTGATGGGCTTCCATAATTGTTTTCAGACAAATTTAACAGGAAAATATAAATATATTTAGAAAAATTCGAGTCCCAGCCCCTCCCCCACAGACAGCCAATCTTTTGCCAAGGGAAGAGAGGGAACAAAATGGGAAAAGGAAAAAAATATTGTCCCAAGGAGGGAAGATCCAACTCATCTGACCTGCTTTCCCCCTTGGAGCGAATCCTCTCAATAAATTTCGACTGAATTTAACTCAGTAAATTAAAGGTCTAACTAAAGGAAATGGACTTTCTTCCTTTAGGAATAGAAAGGGGTGCAGGAGAGTATAGTGAAAGTTAACTTTCTCTAAAGTCCTTAGATGGAAGGAAGATATTTGTGTTTCTGCTTCCCCTGGTCTCCCCCTTCCAGCATTTCTGCCTTTTCCCCCAGCAGCTGGTTTTTGTTCATTATAAATCGGCAAGACCTTTCAGGATCTGCCCTCTGTTTAGGAACCTAATAAAACACTTAACTTTTCTGGGCCTGAGACTTACATTCTGCTCCTCAGGTCGCCCACCCCTGAGCATACCACCTTTAGGCCCCAAAAGAGAATCTTCCCAACTTTGGAGCGCCTTTAATCTCTGGAGGGAGGGGCTCCAGGAAACTCAGGCATCCTTGTTAGGAGGCTGTAGCACATGACTCCCCCAAAGCCCCTTCATCCCTCCCTCACCCACACATCCATAAAAGAAAAAAATTTAAGTATACAAAAATCCACACCCATGGAAAGCAAAACTTCATTAAGACATCCTATCTTCCATCATTCAATTTGTTTAACATTGCAACAATTTAATATCTTGAAGGAAGTACCACTGACATGATTTATCCCTCTAGCAATCTCGCTCTGAAATAGGAGGGGAATTTACTCTTTCTTGCCATGGCTTCTAAGTGTTACACTGCTACCCTCAGGGCAGACAGGAGGCTGGGAACTTTGAAAGAGGTTACTGGTGTCCAGGGGTGCACTGGCTTGTTCCCTAGCTCAGCCCAGGATACCCCCCCTCAGTTTTCTCTCCTCCTATCTCTTGCCCTGTAGGGGGACTGGAGCCCCAGCCAGCTGTTAGAAACCTCTGCCCAGGCATGCCGTGAATTCAAGCACAGTTGGATTGGAAAGCAAAAAGCAATACACTACTGTTGTGTTTAGGGATAACTGATTATATTACACCGAGATGAGATAACTTTTAAAAAATCTCTCTCTTATTAGAAGCCTTTTCCTCTACCCTCTTCACCTTTGAAAGAAAATAGTATAGTCAAAGGGTACAAACTTCAATAATTACAGGGATCTTTTTTTCTACTCCTCTAAATTCCAATCAATTTCCCTCCTTTTCAAAGGTAGGGGCTGGATTTTTAAAAGCCAACACAACTTGTCTGGCAGGAAGACTCCTCAACCCCCTAAAGAGGTTCATGTATTAACTAACATTTTGTCTGCACTAGCTCCTATACACTATCTGCTTTGGGGTTCGAAAACTTTATCCCCCCCCCCACCCCCTAGTGACACTCCAGGGAAACCTTAGCGTTACAGAAGATGAATAAACGAGTTTTTTTTTCCCAGCATAGTCCCGTTTATGGCTTTATGGCTACCCATTGATTACTCCGCTTTGTTACACAGAAGGGAAAGATCATAAAACCCAGGCGACATCCGGGTTCTTGTTATAGTCAGTCTCAAAAAAAAAAAAAAATTAGTGAGGGGAAAATATGAGCGTTCACTGCTTCCTGCATGTACCTCACCATCCTCTCTTTGTCAGCTCCAAGTATTTCCAGCCTATGTAGATGTCAAATTCTGTTTGGATTAATCAAAGGAAAACCCCAGCTGCACACCTCTGCTGTTCACTCGCTGCAGCTCTCTCTGTCGCTGAAGCATTTACACAACTGCAGTTTCCTATCTCCTCCTCCTCCCTTTTCTCAGCCTCAAGGTGGGGGAGAAAATGGAGGTAAGGACTGAGAATCCAGAGGTGACTGGAGGTAGCTGAGGCAAGAGACCAAGCATTCCCCGGGAACCCCTTTCTTAGGGTCTTCCAGCCTTACAGCCCAGGTCCAGGGGCACCTCCTTTGGCTGGGCAGTGAACCCAGAACAGATAGGGTCTTCTGACCTGAAATGGAGCTTGAGTGTGTTGGGAGGTATCTGTTCATTGGAGTACCACCAAATTTCCTCTTTCGGGATGCATCCTATGTGAATTACACCACTGGCCTGGCCTGAGCTGGTTCCAAATCATAAATTCTCACCAATACAAACAGGAGTTGATGTCTTTAGAAGGAATCCCAGTCTCTCTCTCTCTCTCTCTCTCTCTCTCTCTCTCTCTCTCTCTCTCTCTCTCTCTGTGTGTGTGTGTGTGTGTGTGTGTGTGTGTGTGTTATTATAATGCTTTCTTTGAAGCAAAAAAATGTTGTCAGAGTTTCCCCAAAAGGTAGGTCCTGGGGAGGAGCAGAAGGCTAGGAGGCAAAAGAGAAAAGATGCACACACTTCAGGATCCTCACTGTACCTGCAGACTCACCCACACCCTTTAGATCTATTTGCCTTCCACATATCCTCTAACCCAAGACTCTTAGTACACTACCGTCCTCTGTGCACCATGTTTCAGGAAATTTCCTTTTCCTTTTGATTTTTAAAAATTATTGGAAAAAATGCTGTCTAGTGATGGGGACTCGCTTCATGAGAGTGTCAAGTCAGAATATCTTCTAGAATTTCTGGGAACCTCTTTCTTTCTACTGGGAAGGATCTCCTCAAATGAAGCAACCAGGATTTAATTTTAGAAAAGGGTCAGATACAATAGATGAAATGGGTCTGAAAACAAGGATTTCTCTGCCCTGCGGTTGGCCACAGCACAGCAAAGTTAGCTGGGGCGGAGAGATTTCCTGGGACTAGACCTTTCCTTCCGCTGGTAACAAGGCCCTGCTCATAGACCTGCACCCCACCCCCAACCAGTTTATGTGTGTGTGTGTGTGTATGTGTGTGTGTGTGTGTACATATACATATACATATTCTTAAAAGAAATCCAAGTCTTACTTTCAAAGCACATACTTAGTCTCAACTAGGGAATCAACAGAAGCAGAAGCGATTTTTTTCCCCTTTCTTGACATCTGGCTTGCGATTGGCTGGAAGGGGGTCAGCTGACTTTGTCATTTTGTCTGTCCTGGATTGGAGCCGTCCCTATAACCATCTAGTTCCGAGTACAAACTGGAGACAGAAATAAATATTAAAGAAATCATAGCCCGACCAGGTAAAGGCAAAGGGATGAATTCCTACTTCACTAACCCTTCCTTATCCTGCCACCTCGCCGGGGGCCAGGACGTCCTCCCCAACGTCGCCCTCAATTCCACCGCCTATGATCCAGTGAGGCATTTCTCGACCTATGGAGCAGCCGTAGCTCAGAATCGGATCTACTCGACTCCCTTTTATTCGCCACAGGAGAATGTCGTGTTCAGTTCCAGCCGTGGGCCGTATGACTATGGATCTAATTCCTTTTACCAGGAGAAAGACATGCTCTCAAACTGCAGACAAAACACCTTAGGACATAACACACAGACCTCAATCGCTCAGGATTTTAGTTCTGAGCAGGGCAGGACTGCGCCCCAGGACCAGAAAGCCAGTATCCAGATTTACCCCTGGATGCAGCGAATGAATTCGCACAGTGGTGAGTTTTACAGCTCCGAGATATAAATTAAATAAACTGAACTGGCTTTATGACCGGCTTCCCTAGAAGAACGGGCGGAGAGAGTTTTTTATGGCCCCATAAAAACAATCACGCTCGTCTCCTCGCCGACACCGAGACAGGGCCCCCTCTTCTGCCCCCTCTGCTCGCCTCCCGCGCTGGCTCGCAGGGGCCTGGCCCCCTCAGTCCCCGACGGATTGGAGGGCTCCAAGAGGAACTGAGGGGGTAGGAACAGGGCAGGGAATGAGGGGAGGGGACAGAAGGTATAGGAGCCCCCCAAAGTCTAGTTAGGCCGGAGAGAAGGGAGGGAGTTAGGAGAGGGCAAAGAAGTGGGGAGAACTTTCCAGGGACCTAGAGTATTGGGGAAGGTTGGGGAGCCCAATCCTTGAGAGATGGGGTCCTTATCCCCAGTAGTTGCTTTAAAAAAATCAGCTTTTAGACAGCCAGCTTTCTGCTTGTTTTTTGCCCCGCCCCCCCAGCTTTCTTTGGGACACACATCTCCCACCTTGTGGGAGAACTGAATGAAGTTGGGGTTCTGGCTGTCCCCCCCCCCAGCGGGGGTGGGGCAGAGCAAAAGGGAGAAGGCTAAAGCCCGAAGGGGCTGAGAGCTGTGGGCCAAGTTGAGAGGGTCTGGACTTTGCTAGACGAAAATGTCTGCAGAGGACGCCTTGCTGATTGTTTTTAGTGTGTTTTGTGCCTGGATCTCTAGGGGTCGGTTACGGAGCGGACCGGAGGCGCGGCCGCCAGATCTACTCTCGGTACCAGACCCTGGAACTGGAGAAGGAATTTCACTTCAACCGCTACCTAACTCGGCGCCGGCGCATCGAGATCGCCAATGCTCTGTGCCTGACCGAGCGACAGATCAAAATCTGGTTCCAGAACCGCCGGATGAAGTGGAAAAAAGAGTCTAATCTCACGTCCACACTCTCAGGGAGTGGTGGAGGGGCAACTGCCGACAGTCTGGGAGGAAAAGAGGAAAAGCGAGAAGAGACAGAAGAAGAGAAGCAGAAAGAGTGACCAGGACTGTCCTTGCACCCCTCTTTCCTCCCTTGCTCACCCCAGCTCCCCGAATCACACACTCTGTATTTATCTCTGGCACAATGATGTGTTGTGACTTCCTAAAACAAAACAGGGAGTCAGACGAGGACCTGAAAGTCAGCTCTGGACCCCCCTCTCTCACTGCACAACTCTTCACTCGACTATTCCTCTAGCCCCCTCGCTAGCTCCTTCCTGGCTTGTCTGCAGGCCCCTTCCCTCGCCTAGGCCTAGGGGACCAGAACCTCGCTTCAGACTTCACAGACGTCCTTCCAAGTGAGCCCTAGGCTCCCTCCCCACCCCGACGCCCTTCACTCCTGCCCTCCCGCGCAGAGAGCTGGCTACAGGGCCTGAGGCCTCCACTCCGGGGCCTCAGGACCCGGCCTGACAGCCGGAGGGCGGGAGGCCTCTGGAGGGTGCGCCTTGGCCCCCGCAACAACTCCCAGGGCCTCTCCCCAGTCCCTGCCCGGCCCCTCTGCCCCAGCAAATGCCCAGTCCAGGCAAATTGTATTTAAAGATTCTTGGGGTCATTATGGCATATTTCGAACTGTGACCGTTTCTGTGTGAATATTTCTAGCTGTATTTGTGGTCTCTGTATTTATATTTATGTTTAGCACCGTCAGTGTTCCGATCTCATTTTAAAAAGGATTTAAAAAAAGAGGGAAAATAACAAAAAGAAAAAAAAGTGAATGACGTTTGTTTAGCCAGTAGGAGAAAATAAATAAAGAAATAAACCCCTACGTGTTATCCTCCTGTATAAATCCGACCTCTGGATCCGTTCTCGAATATTTAATAAAACTGATATTATTTTTAAAAGTTTATAATCCGCCTGTCTGCTCATTCACCCGCCCGCTGGCTTGCCCGCAGAGCTCTCGCGCGGCCTGCCGCTTGCAAAGCCCCCAGCCCTCCGCACTCGCCTGCCCCGCAGCCAGGCGCTGAGCCTCGGTCTCCGGGTTCTCCTGACCGCGATGGGGTTCTGAGAGCCCTCTGGGACCCTCCCTACACGGAGCAACACATGCCCCAGAAAAGAAAAGGAGGAAAGGGGCCGCCTGGACTTTCGCTGGGGGCGGGGAAGCTAGAGTGAGCCGGGTTGGGCTCCAAGCCCCACGCGGGCCTTTCTTCCTGCCTGTAGCAGCCAGGAATGTTCGGCGTCTGAGTTCTGAGCCCTGAGCCCAAAACGCGAGAAAAGGAGCCTGATCCGAGCACTAGGGTCGCTCCCACCCACTGTCAGCAGCACGGGAAGAAGGAGGACTAGTAAGCAAGCCCCCAGCCTGCCAGGCCGGCTGTTGTGAAACCTTGCTGAGTCTCCCTGACAATCCAAGGACCTCAGGAGTCCCTCCGTAGGGACTGAGAGATCCAAGGACGACTAGAGAGAGAGAAACACTGGAAACTGAGTTCTCTGGCCTGTTCTGGGACACCAGACAAAAGTCCCTCTTCCTTACAGTCCCAGTCTGTCTGGTTCCTGCCTCTTCTCTCCTCAAACCTGGCATGAGGGGCACAGTAGGACCCTAACCCTTTCTCAAATCCAGCCTTCTTTCCCCAAGGCTCAGCATAGAAACCCAAGTGGGCCTAGGAGAGAAGTGGGGTGTGGGAGGTTTCCGGAGAGGGAAAATTCGGCCTGAATTTTCCACACTCTCCAGGTCCCTGCCACTGTCCCCCTCCAGAGCGTTGGCCAGCGGGAACTGGGAGAGTTCTGGCAGAAAATGAGAGTTCCTGAGGAAATTCAGGCAATAAAGACTAGGGTTTGGGACTAAGAAAGCAGGGGATAGGACCCAAAGGTTGAAGAAACCCTGGCCAAAGACCTCACCTAGGTTGCCCGACTTCTGGCCTGCCCGGCCCCCTCCCCATGGGCCTTCTAGCTCAAAACCCGGGCTAAGGGCTTGCCCCTAAAAGAGTAAATTAAAAGCAGGCCTTCATCTCTGCCCTGCTCATAATATTTGTGGAGGTTTCAGTCTTGCTCCTCTGTGCTCTAGGGGGTCATCTGAAATATCTGGTATCTTCATGGTACTCCATGAAGAACACACAGAGCTGTAGAAGGGCCCTCCAGCCTGTTGTGTCTAAGTACACACATGGGAATGTTGCTTCTTGCCCCTCTAGGGTTCCTACCCATGTCCATCTGGCCCCTCACCTCAATCACATCCCAGAGAGTACCTAGGACTCTCAGCCTCTGAACTTGTCCGCCAGCCAGCTTCTGTTCACTCTGGAACCTTTCCTCCTCTTGGGGGCCTGCCTACCTCCCAGAGGTTAATTTTTCCAAGCATACAAGATACGATTCTCTTCATCAAAACTGAGTTCAGTCCTCCCAAGCAAGAGGCCTTGACCTTTGTTTGGGTAAGGTAACCTCTTGGTTCTCCATCCTGGTCTTTAGCTACCCCAACTCTCTTTCTCAGTCATCATTGAAGTTTGGAAGATTCTGTAGTTAGGAACTGGCACTATCCATAACAAAAACCACCAGTGGAATTCCTAAATAAGGCCTCATTTTTTCTAAAATTTAAACAGAATTTTAAAGACAAGCTTAAGGGTTAGATTGTGCAACAAGCAACAACTTCTCTACAATCTGACTGCTACAAGGCCAAGCGAAGCTACAAGATGCAATTCTCCAGAGTCAGCACCAGGTGTCGCTGTGAGCTCGTTGTCCCGACTACCCCCCAATTCCAAGAACCATTTTTCCTCCCCCTTGCTTCTCTTTCTCTTTCAACACCCCCCCCCCCCCAGCCCGGGCTTTGCCAACATATCAAGATGCGTTTCGCCGGCTTCCATCACTAACCTCCCGGAGGTCATCAAGCCAAATTTATGAGTGGCCGCTCCAGTCACGTGACTCTATTTAAGGCTCCCTTATTTGGGAAGAGCGCATAGGATAAAGAAAGAGATATCTCCACCTATAAATTGTGCACTTTGGAGAACAAAAACCCCCTCAACTTCAAAGAGTCACAAATCACCCTTAATCAAAAAGGGTGCAGAAATTTTTTTTGGGCCCTCCCCGCCATGAGCTCCTACGTAGCCAATTCATTCTATAAGCAGAGCCCCAATATCCCTGCCTATAACATGCAAACTTGTGGGAACTATGGATCGGCCTCAGAGGTGCAGGCATCCAGGTACTGCTACGGCGGATTGGACTTAAGCATCACTTTCCCACCGCCTGCGCCTTCCAACTCTCTCCACGGGGTAGACATGGCTGCCAACCCCCGGGCTCACCCCGACCGCCCCGCCTGCAGCGCAGCGGCCGCTCCGGGACACGCTCTGGGCAGAGACGAAGCGGCTCCTCTGAACCCTGGGATGTACAGTCAGAAGGCGGCTCGCCCGGCGCTGGAGGAGCGAGCTAAGAGCAGTGGGGAGATCAAAGAGGAGCAGGCGCAAACAGGGCAGCCTGCCGGACTGAGCCAGCCACCGGCCCCGCCACAGATTTACCCGTGGATGACCAAACTGCACATGAGCCACGGTAAACTTTAGGACTTCATTTTGCGCGCTCGGGTCCGCCTGGGTTTTATAGGCCATGCGGGGCAAATAAAGAAAAAAAACCTGCGGCCATAAATTTTACGATCCAGGCATCAATGGCTCGTAAAACTGTCCACTAAAAGGCTTAGAGGCTGTGTGCGCCCAAATTTACGACGACATAATTGGATCATAGGAACAAAACGTGTATAAAAGGCAATATTCAATTTTGGGGGGAGAGGGAGGGAGTTAAAAAAATAGAGGGATCTGAAGGGTGAGGAGCATGGGGCTCCAGAGTGGGGATCCCCCCGCGGCTCCCTCCCTCCCCTGCGGAGCCGGCTTGGCCAGTGCTCGCGGCTCCGGAGGATTCCAGCGACTCGGGAGGGGCGGGAGGGGGGTCCCCGGTGCTCGGATCTCGAGGGTGCTTATTGTTCGGTCCGAGCCTGGGTCTCCCTCTTCCCCCCATCCCCCCTCAGCCCCTCCGGCCGCAGAGTGAAGGCGGCGGTGGAAAGTTTCCTGCTCAGGCGGAGGCGCTTCTCCCGGGACCCGGCCTGCGGCCCTTCTGGCCTGTCCCACCGCACCCACCTCTACTCCCTCCGACCTCGGGTGGGGCCTGGGACTAGGGTGGGACGTTGGGGTGCTGCACGCTATTCATCCCTCCCTGGTTTGGGGGAATTTATGTTCCAGAGACGGATGGCAAGCGGTCCCGAACCAGTTACACGCGCTACCAGACCCTGGAACTCGAGAAAGAATTCCATTTTAACCGCTACCTCACTCGCCGCAGGCGCATAGAGATCGCCAACAACTTGTGTCTCAACGAGAGACAGATCAAGATCTGGTTCCAGAACCGCAGGATGAAGTGGAAGAAAGATTCCAAAATGAAGAGCAAAGAGGCTCTTTAGAGGAAGCAGGGAGCCCTCAGAGAGCACCCCGGTCGGATGTGGTCCCTGCGCCCTTCCTTTTCGGTTTTCCTCCTAGATTTTGAGGCGGAGGCTAGAGCATTGGCTCCGGGCCTCCCAGACAAAAGCGCATTTCTTTGGCATTCCGAATCCCCATCGACCCAGGGTTCTGCAGGACCGCCTGCACTGCCTGTCTTGCCTCAGTTCAGCTGAGCAACCCAGGCCTGGGGCACATTCTTGTAGGGCGGGTACTGGATAAGTCTCAGCCTAGGCTGCCTCCCCGACTCCGAGCTCTAGCTAGGCTAGCCTGAGTTAAGGTGAGACAGACTGGCTGTAATCCCTTCTCCCCGACCTCAACCTCACCCTCTTCTTTGTTCCTACCCAGGCTGGCCAGGCTGCTGAAAGCTGGTTGTGCCAGGCAAAGGCTATGACCAGAAAATCGGGGTGCTTTCAACTAACCTTTATAACTTCTAAATTTGTTTTTGTTTTTGCTCATTAATTATTTGCATATGAAAGAGGGAGATAAGTAAAAGTAGGCCTGTAGCCCTGGAGTTGTATCATCCTATGCTCTCTAAACCTTCCAACCCTCTCCCCAAAGCCCAGGGACTTCCCTAGCCTGGCTTGCTGCCTGCACTCTCAGGTTCATAGTCCCAGCCTGCTAGCTAGCTCAACTATTGGGGGTCTCTTGCCTTTGGACCCTAGCAAGTGGTTCTTTGAGGTTTTTTGCTATCCTTGCCATGACTTTCTCACATTCCTGCCCCATTGCAATTGCCCATCTATTTATTGACTCCCAGTCCTTCCTGAAACTATATTTTGTCATATCAAATAAAGCCAGAAAAAGAACAGGACTAAATATTCAATGACTTCTGTCTGTTTAGGGCATGCATTGAGTAGATGTGTCTAAATAGGCTCTGAGATGTATTGGGAGTCCCAGTCTTTAAGCTATCCCTTAAAAAATATTTTTAAACACGTTTAGAAGCAACAAGAACAGGGAATAATGTAACTGAGTTCTTTTCTTAATTCATGGTTCCAAGAAGGGCCTCTGGGATAAAGGGGAGTACACTTGAGGTATGCTGGGGGTATTTAAGTCACCCAGACTTTTCTCTATATATACTATTCTCAACATTGGCTAAAAAGATTTGCCGCTTCTAGACTGTCTGTAGTCTGTACTTTATGCCAGAGCATAGGAACTCTGGCTCCACTGACTTAGATTCGGGCCCTTCTGGGTTTGGGTCATCTCTGAGGGTTCTTTCTGGATATAGAAAAAAGGTTGAGTCCTCAGTTTAGGACCATGTTTGATCCCAGAAGGGTTCCCAGCAATAGTAGGTGCTGCTTGGTAAAGAGGTGTTGGGGAAGGGGAATTGGCCAGGATTTGAGGTGTTCTGCAGCTTTCTAAGCTATGGGATGGGGCGAGGGGGACTAAGGGGACAGTGAATGCAACATGCAGTGTGTGCCTGCCTTAGAGAAAACATCCAGACTGATCCCTGTCTTCTAGGGTCTAAGCCAATGAAGGACAGTTAACTGGAATAAGAGCTGTATAGACCAGTGTGGGAGCCATGTCTGTTTGCCATCATCTATCACAGTCTCTGAGATTTTGTATAAAGGGGGAGGGTGGCCTATAAAAGAGGGGGTGAGCTAATTCAGGTGGGGCTGGCCTAGGCTGATCTCTGCTCAGTTCTACTCCAGGCTCCATGCGATGAAGGAGGAAGTACTCTACAGGAAAAACTTCCCTGCATTTCCTCTCCAGCCTCCCACCATGGGGTGATTTCCTGGAGCCAAGCCTAGGCCCCCCCCCCACACTGGAGGAGTGGGGATCTGAAACTGGGCTAAGACTTCTCTACACTAGGATAGAAAGGGAGCAGAGTGGCTCTGGGGAGGGGCAGGGAGATGCCTTTTTATGATTATTAATGCTTATGCTCTTTGGATTTATTAAAGGTCTGACTTCACTGCATCCCACTGTCTAAGCAATGTGTCTGTCACTTTTAGAAGATTCAAGAGCCTGTCCTCATCCCATGCTTAGCATGCAGGAGGTCTCAGCACATGTTTGTCTAGCTGCACCCCATTACCACCATTCCCTTTGCTCTGTGCTCAGACAAGGTTAGAACACTGCTCATCTCCCTTCAACTTGCACCCTGCAGCCCACCCTCCTCTCTCTCTCTCTCTCTCTCTCTCACACACACACACACACACACACACACACAGAGAGAGAGAGAGAGAGAGAGAGAGAGAGAGAGAGAGAGAGAGAGAGAGAGAGAGAATGTGTGGTTTTCTTCAGGGAGTTATTTTAATTTTTTCTACATGCTGCGTAAAACTATTGGGTGAGCACTGACGCATGAAGAAGCACTGGCGGCTCAGATGGGTAACAGTTAAATAAGGAAGAGGTTATGGCACCCACACTCACCGGTTCCAGCCTCCCAGACTTCAGGAGGTCCTGTGCTTCCTGCGGGAGGGGGCACACCAGGGCTTGATGGGAAGGGAATAGGGGTGATATCGATCAGACCAGCCTGGCAGAGTTCACCAGCACTCTATGAGTTTTGCACACACCCCCTTTGCAGACATGATCCTCTTATTTCCTGGAGGAGTTAGCTGAAGGACTGTCTCAGCTTGCCCAGGCTTGAGGGGAGTGAAACTGTGCCTCCAGCTCCCTTCCTTTCTATCTCAGGCTTGAGCCCTTGTCTAGCCACAGCTGTAGCAGTTCAGGCAAAGGCAACCAAGGCAGAAGACACAAAGCCAGAGGCCTCAGACCTCCCCTTCACTAGGGGTGGGTGGGTGGAGGTGAGGCCTAGAAATTTACTTTCTCTCTGACCAGAAGCTTCTGCTTGGGGTCTACCCCACCAAGCTGCCCCTGGACCAACTTTTAAGTTCCAGGCCTTAACATTACTCTGAGAGAGTACACGAAGGGGCGCTTAGGTCCCAAGGGTGATGATGATAGATAGAGCAGGAGCCCACTTCTCTATTTTTTCCCTAGAACCCACCCACTCTGGCAACAGAAAAGAAGGGGAAAATCATGACTTACCTTCCCTGGGGAGTGGGAAGAGGGGACACGGCCCACTCTGAGCAATTAGAGGAGAAAAAATAGGAAAAAAAAATCAACAGGACCTTGAAGGCATCAGGTCCTTAGAGAAATAAGTAAATAAATAAATAAGGATCCACCTTTTCCCCCTCCCCACCCTGCAAGGGGCCGTGGAGGAGGGGCAAAAGAGCAGCACAAGGGCTTTTTAGTGCAACTGAGCATTAGAGAAATAGAAAAGGCTTCTATGTGAATTTAGGAGTTTGAAACTTTTGGAGGTTATTTATGTGAATGGCCCGAAGGCAAGCCCGTGAGTGGCTCTTGGGGGACCACGTGATGTCATTAAACCAAGTTTTATGGTGTAGGGAGAGCTGACAAACCCACAATATATTTACATCATATATAATCTTAACTGTCCAGCCACGCAGCTGCTGGTGAGGTTTAATGCTAGGACAGAGGGCCTGGCAGTTAGAGGGGACGGCGGCGCTGGGGATGATGGTGAGAGAGGTTACATCTTCGCAAATGAATCCCAGGCGAGAGAGATCGCTGCTGTAAGTTAATTCTCTGCCCCCTTTCTCTCTTTCAGACCCTTTCTCTCATTTACCTAACCCCCTCCCCGACTTGAAAGGAAAGGATTCTCACTCATTAAGGGGAAAAAGAAAAAGGCCTCCCCAGACTCCCTCAGGCCAGGGCAGGAGAAAGAGGGAAGCTGCTGGGAAGTAGGAAGATGGAGGGCCTTAGCTCAGATCTCCCCTCTGCAGCCTTCATTCAGCCTGGCTGCTAGTCAGCTGGGCCAGAAAGAGAGAGGCCTTGCACCTTCAGAGCTTTGCAAGGTCTTTCTGCTCCTCCGTGGATGGGGAAGAAAGACAAGCCAGAGCCAGAAACATGGCTGTTTGGTTGTGGGGATCTGCAAACCCTAAATACAAGTGCAAAATGCTTCTGGGTCCCCTGTTCCATGGACAGGCTATCTCTTGGCCACTGGAAAACTACATGCAGAGTAGGAATCTGGGGAGGAAGACAGGGAAAGACAGCTTTGTGGTGGTTTCTGAACCCACAGACTGCTGCTTAGACTAATCTCACAGGCCTAGGTGGGCAGCTGCTTCAGCCTCCAAAGTCCTGGGCCTAAGTATGTTTGGGGCCCTTAAGGCTTATACCTTTCCCCAACGTTAGCTACTTAGTTCCTCCCAGCAGTCCCAGCCTTGCCTAGGTAAAGCTAGGCCCTGGAGACCTAGAGGTTTCTGCTTAGTGTGCAGCTTTCAGTAAGGATGGAGGCAACTTATTTGCTAGGCTCTAGAAAGTCCCCTACCTGGGAGTGGGAAGAGAAGAGGAGACTGGAACTTGCAAGACCCTGATTGTGAAAGTACTCTGGAGGTTCCTTTTATGTTTATATTAAGGAGTAGCAAAGAAAGCAAAAGCAAGAAGCATGTGCCCATCACACCTGTAAGGTGTACCTCCAAAGATGTTAGGGGAGCTAATCTAGGAAAGTGACTTGTGACTCAGGGTACTTATGCAGTGACTGGGAACAGGAGAAGATTTATAGAGACTGGAAGCCAGAGGGTTTCAAAAATGGGAAAGTAAGGGAGTAGAGGGAGCAGTCTTTCAGAAAGGACTGCTTTGGGTGAGAGGGGTCTGTGTGTAGCTGCTCTGTGGGGAGATGCAGTTGTGGGAAAAGATGTCAAGCTGTTAGCACAGCTTAGGGCACCCCACTGCAAGCAGCACAGCAAAAATGGAGCAGAGAACCAAAATGGGGTATATTTGGAGAGGACAGAGGCCCAAAGGCAAGAGGAGGTTAGCCAAGCCCCAACTTTACCATATCCCACTTATACTTAAACTCTTAAGCACTAAAAGCTTAGGTGTCAATGTGTAGGGTTAGGGTTAGGCCATCCTCTGATGCCCTCTCGCAGGACCCTGATCTTGCTCCCTCCACCCTCTTGCTCCAACTTTTATGTCTTGCTGAGAATCTTAGACTATCCAGGAGCCCATTCAAAGTTTCCTTCTGGGGCTCTTTGCCTGCTCCCTTCCAGTCCCTGTTCTACAGCAGTCTGTGATTTTGAGGGTTTCTGGAAACTTTCTGATGGACATTTCTTTTGATCTCTTAACTGACTTCCTCCTTCCCTCAGGCCTCCCCAGGCCTTAGCAAAACTCAAGGGCCTTTAACCAGAATTTAGTCTGGGCCAATGCTGCACTCCCTGGTAACACTCTAGAGCCTTACCTGCCTTGTCAATCTCAGACCTTTCTCTTTCTTTCTGGGTAGAGGGGGAAGTGAGGGTATTTCTCTGTTTTATCTCTTGGGGGCATTTGATACTTCACCCCTTTTTAATCTTCAGGCTCAAAAACTCCATTTCAATATCTTTTCTTCTTTCTTTAACAATAGTTCTTTTCTCCCTTCTGATGATTTGTTTTGGTCAGGTCCATATACAGTATGCATATGTGCATGTGTGTAAATGTATGTATATTATATGTATGTATGTATGTATGTTTAATCATTTGCCCAGTCTCACCTGGAACCGCAACACAAAAGGGAGATGAGATTCTTGTTTTCCCACCCTCTTTTCTAATTTGAGATGGGGGATGGGTAAACAATCAGATGCCAAAGATGCCCCAGCCTACCCAGAAAGCTTTTAATTTTGTTCCTAGGTCTTTAACTCCAGAAGAAGCAAAACAACCAATCAGTAAAGTGTTTAGCGGAGTCACATGCCCCCATCAACCAATCCGCAAAAAAGTGAGTGCTTGGATTAGTGTCTGGATCGGCCCCTCCATTCGTTTTTTCCTTTCTTCTCAACACTGGGTTAAGAACCTGAGTCGGTCAGAGTACAGACAACGCAAGAGTGCAGGGAGGAGCTATTCAACTAGATTATAGTCCCCGCCCTCAATTTTAGAAGCTGTTCTGAGGAGTCTTTTGCGGCCCCTAGTTTCTAGCAAAGTTGTTTGTCGAGTTAAGTCCGGGTTTTTCCGGGGATCTGAAGTTGTCAGATAGAGCCAGCTTTATTTGCTGGTGTGACCCTCTCCGATTCGCTGGTTTTCAGGGGGTGATTCTGAAGTAGGCTACAGAGCAAATACGGTGGAACTAGAACCCCGATTTAAAATTCTGAGTTGCTTCTTACTGCCATTTTTACCTTTTGGAGTTTTAGTTCTCCTGCCATCCTTTTAGGGACAGGTAGGAGGATTCGAAGATTAACTTTCTGGTAAGGCTCCAGGAACAATTAGCTTTATCAGACTGTCTCAAGAGTGGTTGGACAAGATAGTAAAAGTGGAGATGGCTTTTGAGAGTTATGCTTACGGCTAGTTTGTCAAATTACTTTAACACAGTTGAGGGGAGTCTGAAAACTGAGTGGACTCTTCTGCCTCCATATTCAACAGCTGATGGGTTTGTTTAAGCCACTCTCCCTTCCTTCCTTTTAACAAGCTATAATAAAAATGGCTGCAGAGTATAGCTCAGTGATAAAGCATGTGTTTAGCATGCTCAGGTCCCTGGTTCAAAATATGCATATGTTACTACATATAATGGTAAATTAGATAGTGATCCTGTGTTTATGCTGCCAGGAGACACAGTTTGCGGTGTTTTGACATCGTGTTTATGGGGATCAAACTAGAGTAAGCAAATCAGAATAACCTCTAATCAACAGCTCCAGATGGCATACCTTGTATATACAAAGGAAATTCTTGTGTTTGTGGGTATTTGGACACTGTTATGTCAAGCCTAGGCACTCTCTGCTTCTCCAGGGCTGGGAGTTAGTTTCTAATGGAATTCTTCTGCATGTGTCTTCATCTATGATTTTCTGTACTCCATGAACTAAAGGGTAGGCACTCTTCCTGGACCTCAAATCCTTTCTCTGCAGGTTTTATGGATAGGGTGCAGGAATGAGGAATGCCTTGCCCCATTGTCTGATTGTCTTCTGGGTGGTGCTGACTTGGGAATAAGGTCATAGACATCAGGGATTAGGGTAAGAAGCCAGAAACAGAGCCCCTCTGCTAAAACACAGGGCTCTGTTTGCCTCTTTTATGAACTAGCATTAAGACCCATGTTTCCTTAGTGGAGGCCTTGTCTGAGACATCTTCAGTATGAACCTGTCACACCTGGCTTACTAGATCCCATGTTAGGTGAGGAAAGACAGCAGATCTGCTCTGTTCCCACAGGCCCAAGGAAGAAAGATTCCTCACCCATCACCTCTTCATGACCAAGTATGCTGGTCTCTCTTAATCCTGTTAGCTGTTGTGGGTTGTTTTTGAAGGAGAAAATGCTGAAACATCTTTGCTCTAGCTCTATGTCATTTTCTTGGGAGGACAATACTGTCACTCACTCTAAGTCTCCTCCAAAGTGCAGCAGCAGAAGCTCTTAGAAAGTGAGAAGAAAATATGGAATTATGATGCTAAGCTAGGGTTTTGGGGTTAGGGATCTAATAGAAGATACAACTGTTAGAAGGCTAAGAAAACAGATCCCTTCCCTTTTAACTCCTAGTGTTGCTTGTTCTGATAAGATCTCCCTGAGATGCTTTAATGGAGTTCTAGAAGTTCCCCCTAAATTACAGGTTGTGTGTGGGCCATGTACCACATTGATCGATATCTTTGTTCTTGAGTCTCACAGGATACTGGAATTCTTGTCCCTCTCCCACTCCTAAGGATAAAGAAATGAAAAGTCTCTCTCTCTCTCTCTCTCTCTCTCTCTCTCTCTCTCTCTCTCTCTCACACACACACACACACACACACACACACACACACTATGTTAAACTTAGGAAAGTTGGACTAGAACATTTGTTCAGGATCTTGCTCAGCCTCTGATTGACCATCATTAGAAGCTATGGTGAGGTCTTCTGGGCACCCTGTAAGGTAGTGCAGGAAGGAGGCCTATCTCTCTAGCTCTACCTTGATCTGTAGTCCTATATGAGGAGGATGGAGTGTGGAATGTGTAGGTTTACTTCCCTAGGATACTTTTCTTTTGCACTACAGGTCTCAGAGAGACAGAGCAGGCTAGTTCCAGTGATCCTAGTTTTCTCACGACCTGTCCCTGAACATTAGGACCTAACACAGAAGTAAGTATTGACAAAGGTGAGAAGCTTGGATAGATATAGTAAACCAGCCTCCAACCAATTTCCCAGTCTTCTCTCTTTTCCCATTCTTTCCACTAGCTCAGGATAGAAACCATTTGTCTACCCCACCCCCACTCTTCAAGCCTTCAACCTTTGAGTTTCTTCTCCCACCTCTGAAAAACCTCAGTGGGTAGCAGCTATGCTCTTGATGTCTCAGTATCCTGCTGTCCTAAACTGAGTTTTGAACTATGTGGAGCTGGAGGGCCTGGAGGGGGTGAGATGGGGGCTAAGAGACTAGACTCTTATATAATGGAATACCTTTGCCTTCTCCAGCCCAAATGTTGTTTCTTTGCTCAGACATTAAGGAAAAATATTTTTTTAAATAAAATACTTGTTTAACTTTTAAAAGTTAACTTTCTAGTTGGAAAATTCTGTCTCGCTATTTTTAACTCTCTGTCTCTCTGACTTTGTCTCTCTGTCTTTGTCTCTGTCTGTCTGTCTGTCTCTCTCTCTCTTTCTCTCGATCTCTTGTCTTTCTCTCTCTGTGTATAATAAGGGGTCAGATCCTTCACATCAGATTGTGTTCCTGTGGAGGATGGGGTGGCTAAGGTTTTATTGAGGGAGCTTTTCCTGTCGGGATCAGAGATGGGTCATAAACACCTAAGGAGGCTGTTTTGATCTGGTGAATTCTCAGGAAGTAGCATCTAAGGTTTTACTTTGTAAATCACTCTGCTCCCAAGCTGGCTGCTAGATTGGATTGCACTTCCCCAAGCCTACCTAAGGCCCCTCCTTACCTCCCTTCTTCAGTAAACTGAAGAAGAAGAAAAATAAAAGGATTTTCAGAGTCCCCCAAATCCTCTGCAATAAGAAAGGGGCTAGTTAGTGACTTCCTCCTGCCCCCAAGATACTCAAAGTTCCAACTGTAAAATCTTCAAAACCTTCATTTTCATTTCCCTCATGCAAGCCTATCTTCAGATACCTTAATCTCCGGGAACTAATTTTTAAGACAAACAGCTTCAGAGTCTGAACGGTAGAGATCTCATGACTCCTGCATCTCTTGGTTATCTCTTTGTGACCCTTTCCCAAGAGACAAACCCCTTCTGGATAAGGAGAGATTTTGGAGTATAAGAGACAGAGACAGCTGTGAGTGAGGCATAGAGAGAACTCACCTGATACTATAACAATGGTGAGAACTGCCAACTGTGACTGCAAGACTGTGTGGAAAGTCCACAGCCTTCACACAGATCTCTCTACCAAACTGAATACATTTTTGTCTTAATGGTTCTATTTTGAAATGATGATTAATGAGTCTTCAGGTACCAAATCACTCCAGTCCCACAATTCTCTGAGGTGTGGGGCTACTGAGTTAAAGAAAACAGCTCTCCACCTCCCTCTAAGTCTGGGCAGTATTTTTTTTTTTTTTTCTTTAAGACTATGTAGCCCTGGCTGTCCTGAAATTTGCTCTTCAGACCAGGCTGGTCTTGAGCAAGTGCTAGGATTAAAGGTGTTTACTAGCATACTGGACTTCAAGCAACATATTATCCAGGCATCCACTGCCAGTGAAATGCCCTCACTGTAAAAAAAATAAATAAATAAAAAAATAAAGCCACACACTATATAAATTCTTAGAGTTTTTCAATACAGCAAAGTTAGTTTACTCTCAGTCACTTCTCAGAGAAGACTGGGTGGAACACCCTAAACCCACAAGCACCAAAAAAAATCTCCTCATCCTCAGAACATACATTACAATGCCAGTGTCTTTATAGAGAACAGAGTACTTCTATAGCACACACAAAAATGTTCTTCTAGACTCTTCTGTGTCTATATCATGATGTATATTTCATATCCTTCTCTGCTCCACATTTATATGTGGATTTATAGATCTTTAGATTTATAGATCCACAGTGGACCTAACAGTCCTCTGTCAGATTCTTGTGTGCATATGACCAATCTTTCTCAGTAATGGTTGGATGTATGTGCTGGGATGTGTTAGTACAGCTGTGTCTAAACATCTAAATGGATATTTGGAGGTTTTCCTCCTTAGTTAGAAAGAGCTGTGCATACATGACTCAGTTTCTATTTTGAAAATTTTATTTAGATTTATTCAAGGTTCTTAGCCTATAAAATAGCTATGCATTGAAGCTATGTATATGGAGTTGTTTATAGGTATTTCAGTTTTTCTGCAAACTTAAAATATTTGAACATATGTTTTTTCTTTCTTTTTTTATTCGGTAAATTCTTTATTTACATTTCAAATGTTGTCCCCTTTCCTGGTTTCCCCCTCCCCTGTTGAACATATGTTTAGAGATAGTTCCCACATTGTATCTGGGTCTAGGGGCATAGATATCCCCCTTTAAAAAAAAAAAACCTTTCTGCAGTTGTCTGTTCCCCCAAAACCTTCTGACCTATAAAGATATCTGATGAGTGGGGCTAGAGTCCCAGTGTCACTTAAATGTGTTACCTATTAAAGCAGATTATTTTATCCACCTCCAAGATTATCTCCAACTCTAGTCCAACTGATTTATGTAGCTTGTGAAAACCTTGCATGGGGATCACAGCCTTCTTCCAGGCTGTAGCTGGGATCCAAGGCCCAGTTTCAGCTTCCTAATTTCAGTACCATTCAAAGCAGCCACGAAAAGAAATCCACTGCAGTGCCCTGCACATGGGGGTGAAAGACAACCGGTTAGGTACACACACACACACACACACACACACACAGGAATTTTGAAACTATGAGGAAAATATATTTGTTTAACTCCTAAATATTTTTGTAGGTGCCCAAAAGAGGCTAGGGGTCACTGTATCATCCTAAGCTCTCCTCCTGCGTTGTTCTCGGTGTCCAGGGCCCAATTAAGCTGGTCGCCTGCTCACAGCAGCCGAGCTCTTATCGGCGGGATTGATGCCGCCTCAGCTCCTGTATATCATTTCCAAGATTTTTTCTGTCCAACTCCACGACTGCGTTGGCTTCTGCGGCTTTGACTAATGATTGCTACAGATGCCCACGTCTCCAGAATCCTAATAGCCAGGCAGACGGACTCTTATTTACCCGGCGACGTTACTGTGCAGAAGGGATTTGGGGAGGGGATAAGAATTGGGGAGCCTTTAGGTCAGGAGGCAGGGAAAAGGTTGTGACCAACCCGAGCTTCGCTGAACTTCCGTATGTGAGAGGCATCCCGACCCCTCCTCTCCCTGTGGAAAATTTGCACAATATCATAAAAAATCACGACTAGTGACTCATCAATGAATGAACATGGCGATGGGAAAGGAAGCAGAGAACTGTTTATTAATTGTAAATAAAGAGATGGACCAGAAGCCCAGCAGTTGGGGGAAGAAGAAAGTTTTTCTTTCTGAATGGGAAAGGGGAGCAAGAGGTCAGTCGGCCTTCTCCAGAGAGGCTGAGTTCTAGATTCTAGTCCTCCACTTTCACCCTACCCCAACCCACTCCTCTTCCTCTTCCACTGCCCTTTCCCCTTCCTCGCCTCACCTGCAGCGTTTGAGTGGAGGGGGCTGGACCGCAGGGTCCCGGACAGAAGACACCAGGAAGGCCGTCTGCTGCTGGGGGGCGGCCAAGTTGAGGGGGGCCTCCTGGCAGCGGGTTAACAATCCGACCCTATCGCCTGATGCTCGTTGGGGTCCGCAGCCAGGACCTCAGGGCCTGTGGCCGAAAGAGCGCCAGAGTTGTGGAATTGTGGTTAGATATGCTTCTCAGGGTTGCTAGATAGCCAATCCCCAGCCCAGGTGTTCACCAGGCAAAAAGCTGCGAGAGTCCGAGCCCGCATCCTGCCTCCTTTGGTCTCAGCCCAGGTTTTTTCGCAATTTCTTGGGGGATAAATAGAAACACAAGCCCGCAGATCCCAGCTCCCAGGCTAGGCGCCAGGGGACGGCTCGCGCATCATCAAGTGACTCCGAGGCAGATGAGCAGGATCATATTGTCGCAGCCTCGGCGCGCCCAGGACTGTGTAGCTTGGCCATTTCTTTGGAGTGTAAGGCGAGACGGCCTAGGGACCTCGAAACGCCAGCCGCCCGCACATCTCGGGAGAACTCGGAAAAAAAAAAATGGAGCCGAAAGATTTAAACACTCAGAGACAGAGGCGTCCCGAAGATGCCCTAGAGAAAAATCAATCACGTAATTAGAACAGGGAGGAGTGAGGCTGGGGGGTCCGAGGTTCCGTGGCCTAAGTATTGGGGGCCGAGGTGGCGAGGTGACGAGCAAGCGAGTGTGACTGTCCTCTTAGCGGGACGCGCCTAGCCACTGCGGGAAGTTCAGAACTCACTGCTGTTGTTTCCCGCTGGGCTAGGAAGTGGGAAACCTCCAGGGCCTATCCAGAGGCTGCCACAGCCCTTTCCAGGGCTTCCCTGTTTTTCTGCCGTTAAGACGCCCATTGGCAGTTGAGACTTCTCCCTGATCCTACTGATAACACGGATCTGCTCTAGCAGAGTTTGACAGAAAACCCGGTTAGCACCTAACTCCTCTGGGATTAAGGTAATGCGGGGGAGATAGCACCCCAGTTTCCCCCCCCCCCCAGTTTTTTAGGCACTTAGTCATCCCTGTGGCCTTGTTACACCCAACCCAGGATGCAAGGCATACCTTTTGGATGACGCCGGTGATAGACAGAGGCTTGGAAGGAGGCCACAGGGCTTATTACAGGGGAGGTTTTGGGCTGAGCAAACTGGGCCCCTTTGAGCAGGGTAAGAGAAGGAAAGGCACCTAGAGGAGCTCAGTTCTGGAATAAGAAGATGCACCGTTATTACTGAGGTTAATAATGGCAATGATCTGCTGTGGCTGGGTCAAGGATAGCTGTGCAGTCCATTCTCACAGAGGAGCTCAAGGGATTTCAAGGACTTCCCACATTAGCCGTGGTTGGAAAGAATAAAATGAAGACCTACTCTATCTTACTGTGCCCTTTCTTCAGTTACCTCTAGAGCATTCCAGAAAAAAGGAAATCTTAGAGTCTTCACCCCTTCATCACCCCCCTCCAGTTCCCTGACGATCTAATAGGTCTTGTCTTTAGGTCTTAGAGGAGCACCCTTCTTGTGAAGGAGCGAATTCTTGGAGCAATTACCTAACCAAGTTCACAGGAGTGCTGCTGTGACCCTAGAGGAGACCCTGGATTCCCTTACCCCTCATGAGATATTCCCTCTATAACTAGTCCTTGATTGTCTTCTTGTCTGGGTCTTTGGTTCCTACTTTCTCTTGTAGCTGGAAACTCTGAGGCCAGGAACACATTAGAGCACCTTGAAGCACCCTGTCAATTCTCAAAAAGAGTTTTCAGTTTCCTCAACTGAACCCTCTCTAAACTATGGTCAGCCTAATCTCTAGATCTTTTTCAAGACATATTTATTCTCCTTTGAAGAGAATATATAAGAGTTCTTATAACAAAAAAGTTCAGGTTTCAAACTTCCAACGAAGCAATCCGTAGGTCAGAGTTTACGACGACTGTATTCATTCATAAGGTTTGCATCAGAGAGAAAGGGATACCTCAAGTTTTAATGGGAGATATAATCTAGCAGCTTTGAATGGGGGGGAGAGGTTGACCCAAGATGGGATGAAGAGAGGGTGTGTGTGTGTGTGGGGGGGGGAACCCAACCTCTAACTAACAATTTCTCCAGCTTAAAAATGAAGCATCAAATTTGTTAGCCCAGGGCCTTCATTTTTCCCCTTCCACATTATAACTAGTTATTGAACTCGCTGGAAGATCTAAAGGCCATTTGCGAAGAGACAAATTTCAATGGAGTTTCCCCATCAATAACCCCATGGCAGTGACCTATTGGAACAAGTCAAACACCCGAGGTGAAATGCAGGTCACTCTGTCTAACCAATATTAAAATGCGGCCACTTTTTAAAAAGCCACTTTAAACGAGATTTGAGGAAAATTGAATTCTAAGGAAGGCAAGGTGGGGGAGATCTGCAGGAAGACTTTGCCTATGGTCTCCGAATAAACAAGAGAAATTCATCTTTAATATTTTAAAGGGGACAAATTAGCATTCTATTTCTTTTTTCCTTTCTTTTCTTTTTTCTTTCTTTTTTCTTTTTCTTTTTTCTTTTCTTTTCTTTCTTTCTTTCTTTTTTTTTTTTGAGACCATCAGCAGTTCCAGGAGGGTGAAAAAGGTTGAATATTTTCTAGTGGCACATCCAGGTTATTAAAATCATTTTAGACCAATTCATTACTTTTACTGACAAGAGATTTAAGAAAAAAATCAATTAAGAATTTGCATATTATTTTGCATACATTAGTGGTGCCTGCTGGCATTAGGAAAGGACAAAAACATACCCATGTACACACAGAGAGATGCACAAAGGGAAAAAAAATGGTGTAGGAATCTTGTTTTAGTTTTGGATTTTTAAGTTGCCCGGGGGAGAAAAAAATCAAAATGAAATGAATTGCCTGATTGCATACCATCTAAAAGTCAATTTATTTGAGGAAAAGGAAAGAAGCATGCTGTAATTTGTAATCCCTAAAACAATACAAAGCACATACATTAAAAAAAAAAAAAAAAAACCAAAGAAACAAGAAAATCCAAGCCCTGTACTTCAAAGAGTGGGAGTGACCTTTATTTTCCTTCTTTTTACCATTTAAATCCTGAATTGTTTATTTTATATTATATTTTATTTTTTGTCCCTCAGAAAATCTAGGGAGTATAATAAGGTGGGCTTTTACTGCAGCACAGAATCTGTGGAGCCATTGCTGGGGTACCTCAGCCGGCATCTTGTTACTGCAGAGGGGAGGAATATGGGTTAGGCAACGGTCAGTATGGTAATCCAGGCACAATAAGGCCTCTCACAACAATGGACACATATTTTTCTTCAGTGGTGTCAGAAGGGAAGCGCTTTGTACTGAAACATGTTTCCGAAAGAGAAACCAGATCGAGATTTAGAAAGGAGATGGGGTGTGGGGCAGCATGCAGAGAGAGCATTTGGATGCTGGCTAGAGGTGGTCAGAAAACATAAGAATAAAACTGGGACCCAGGGAAGTCCAGGGCAGAGCCTTTGGGCTGCTGAGGCAGGAGGCAGGAGAGGGAGGCACAAAAGGAGACCAGAAGATACACTGGGGAGGGCCTCTTTAGTACCCTCTTCCTTACCAGTTAAGCCCCTGCTAAGTGCAAGAGTCCTCCTCTACAGGAAAAGATTTCCTGGTTTGTAACAATGTTCAGGTAAACATGTTGTGTGGGGTGTGCATGTGGTGAGGTATTTAACCCATGTCATGGGCAACTTCCTTTTCCTAAGCTACAGGAGCCCCAAGAGTTTTTGTTTGTTGTTTGGTTTTATTTTTATTAGTTTTTTTATAAGGGATGTAGATGAAAATGGACACATTTCGGGGATTTCATAGATTTTACTTTCTGGTTATTCATGCTGAATTAGCTGGAATAGGAACTCCAGTTATTAATGGCTGCATAAAAGGCATTTAATATTTTAGCAAATATTAGTAGCATATATGGATATGTATTTGTTAACCATAATAAGCAAAGGCAAACTTGGCATTCAGTTTCAGGCATCTGAACCTGTGTTTATTAATTTAGACTTGCCCAAAGAGAATATCCTGGACTCACCTGCAGAAGCTAAGAAATCTAGGAGGTATATACCACCTTAGGCAATGTCTTGGGAAGGTTACCTTAGTGAATTTGAGGTTAGAATTAAAGAAAACAAGGTTTAGGTGGGAGGCAGGGATGAGGCTGGGAAAGGGGGAGGCAAGGAGGCAGTTCACTTTTGCAGGAGGGGAAAAGAATATTCCCAGTGGGGCAGAGTGAGGCAGCACAGCCAGGTACAGGCCTAGAAGGGAGGTCAAGCTGAAGGCTGAAGGAGCTCTACTTTCCCTCTTTCTTCCTACCCTCATCCTTCCACTGCTCTCAGGGACTTTGGAGGGCCATATGAGACAACTGAGGGCTGTTGCTTAGACCTCTGTAGAATGGGATTCAGTACTAGTTTCCTTTTCCACTTCCAGCAACTTGTAATTCACCCCCACCAGCAGCAACTGGGGGATGGGAAGAGACAGAGAGATAGAGAGAAACAGACTGGATAGACAGAGAGAGACAGAAATGACAGAGACAGAGAGACAGACACACAGACAAACAGAAACACACACACACACAGAGAGAGAGAGAGAGAGAGAGAGAGAGAGAGAGAGAGAGAGAATGAGAATAAAATTTAAAGTCTTCACACAGCTCCCTGCCACCAACAACCTTGTATCTGCGTTCCCCTCACTCACAGACTTTAGCTCCTCTTCCAAGCACACAGCTGGTCCTCATACTCAAGGTTCAGGTCCAAAATAGCAAGGATTCTCCAAAAACTCTGGAAGTTTGGGAGTCTCCTGTAAGAGATGGTTGACCACCCCACTCAGCTACTGGGGGTGTGGGGGGGGAGGAGGTGTTGTCTCTTAGAAAGAGGCTATCTAGGTCTTAGAAGCACTAAGTCATGGGTGCCAAGCCCAGGTGAGCCCAGGCTGGGACTGGGACTGGGGCTGGGGCCCTAAGCATTGAAGCAGGGAAAGCAGCCAGAGGCCCAGGCCCAATCTGTGTCTTTGGGCTTTTCTGTGGTTCCCTCCCATTATAGCTCTCAGAATGAACCCTAATTTGGAAGAAGGGACCCTCTCTCACATCCCAAAGGTGGTGAAATGAATGTTGGGAATCTTCTATTTTCAGTATCTCCCTCGCGGAGCTTTTTTTCCCTCCCTCTTCCCCCTCCTCATTCCCTTAATTGCAGATGTTCTAATTAAACCCTCAAATAGTTGTTATGCTGTTTTAAAAGGTACTTATTCAAGTGTCAACCAGGCTGGGCTGGGAGGAGGCAGCATAGGGCGGCGAATTAAAGGTAGATTGACTAATCACAGCGGCGATCATAATAATAAAATCAGAGGGAAAAAATCACATTACGACTTTTCGTGGAAAGGAGGGAGCAGCCAGCCAGCGGCCGCCAGCCCTGTGCCGCCGACACAAAGAGTGCGGGCGATTCCGCGAGACTGATTTATGACGTTTTACAGCCCTATAAAAGCTGTAGCGAGGAGGCAAGCGCTCCTACCACCGCTGGCAGATTTAGTCTAATAAATAAAACATAAACAGTTAACTTTATGTGTCACTTTTATTGTTATCAAGTAAAATATAGCCAAGCCCCAGCAAGCTATGATTTTAAACTATAATTGTTATCAAGTGCAACAAGGAGAACTGGCTCCCACCCTGGGCTTTCCCCTCCGCCCCCCCCCCAACTCTGAGTTATAGAAGACCAGTTAATTGGAGTCCGATGACGAGGCCACCACTAGCTGAGGGACCAGCAGCTGGAAAACTAGTTCTTCCTTGCCCCTTCTCTCTCCCCTGACTCTGACACCTCCCTCGAGGATATTCTGTGTGTGGGTGACAGAGGGAGGGAACAGGGCAAGAATAGGCCAGAGACCCCTGCCCTGCCTCCAAAGCTTAGTTACCTCACCTCTTCTTTTCGGAAGGCAGCCTGGAGATGGCCCTGGGGAATATGTGTTTACATGTAAACACACGTGTTACACCGATACAGTCTCAGATTGGAAGCAAGCAGGTTCTGTCCACATAGGCCTCCCTAGAGGGTAAGACATGGAGGAAAAACTCTCAGGGCCTTGGGTCAGGGCACTGACTCCTGGAAGATGTTTCATCTCTCTTTTCTCTTTTCTCTTCTCTCTTCACTCTTCTTCTTCTTCTTCTTCTTCTTCTTCTTCTTCTTCTTCTTCTTCTTCTTCTTCTTCTTCTTCTTCTTCTTCTTTCTCCTCCTCCTCCCCCCCCCCTCTCTCCAGAGCTGTTCAGAGCCATTCTGGCAGGTGCTGTGGGAAGTCAGCAGGCCAGGGAGCAGGAGTCACACATGAGCCATCAGTAGGAGATCTCTGTTCTGGGACCTAGGCCGGGAAGGACAGTGGGTATCAGGGGTGTCAAGGTTTCTGAAATCTGCTTTTGCCAACCACTTCCTGTCTTTCTTCAGAGGGGGCTCAAGTCCTAGACTTCCAGAAATGACGTCAGGATCATTTGCATCCCGCTGCCTCAACCTGCTAGTACTGCTGGGACCCTGTCTCCAAGGCCCCTTGGCCAAGAGGGTTGGGTGAGTGTGTATGGGAGAGGGGAAATGGACCTGAGGATCCTTGAATGGGATACGGCTCTCCAGCTCAGGCTCTCCAGCCTTCTAAGCTCAGCCTGGGCCCCTCCCCATCCAACCACCACTGAAGCCCTCATTGAACTTCCTCTTCCTGCGAAAGAGGGGCGCTGCCCTGTGACCTACACAGACTGCTACATGGTTGCCATAATGGAGACCACTGGAAAGGCACTGGAGCTGAGGCCCACGGGGCCCACTGGAGGCCGGAGAGGAGACTCTGGGCTGGGCGGGGGCTGAATCACAGCCTCTCGACAGTCCCCAATGCCCAGACATTGGAGTCGAGCTGGGAGCCACCCATCTTTAGCAAAGGAGGATTGTCAGTCTGGTGGGGTGTGCAATGGTGAGCACCCCAGCTTTTGCCAGCCATCCCCACCCCACCCCCAGCAGCAGCAGCACCACATACACAAAAAATTGGATACATTTTGAATAAAGCGATTCGGTTCCTTATCCGGGGACTGGGTTGCTTGGTGTGATTGGCCGGCGGAGTCACATGGTGAAAGTAACTTTACAGGGTCGCTAGCTAGTAGGAGGGCTTTATGGAGCAGAAAAACGACAAAGCGAGAAAAATTATTTTCCACTCCAGAAATTAATGATCATGAGCTCGTATTTGATGGACTCTAACTACATCGATCCGAAATTTCCTCCATGCGAAGAATATTCGCAAAATAGCTACATCCCTGAACACAGTCCGGAATATTACGGCCGGACCAGGGAATCGGGATTCCAGCATCACCACCAGGAGCTGTACCCACCACCGCCTCCGCGCCCTAGCTACCCTGAGCGTCAGTATAGCTGCACCAGTCTCCAGGGGCCCGGCAATTCGCGAGCCCACGGGCCGGCCCAGGCGGGCCACCACCACCCTGAGAAATCGCAGCCGCTCTGCGAGCCGGCGCCTCTCTCAGGCGCCTCTGCCTCCCCATCCCCAGCCCCGCCAGCCTGCAGCCAGCCAGCCCCTGACCATCCCTCCAGCGCCGCCAGCAAGCAGCCCATAGTCTACCCTTGGATGAAAAAAATTCACGTTAGCACGGGTAGGCAACTTTGCTTTTTGCCCCCCTCCTTTCCCTGGCGCTCCACACCCTCCCTGGCCCCCTCTGGCCCCGTCCTCCTTTCTCTCCTTCCCCCTCTCTCTCCAGGAGCGACTCTGGGTTAGCACAATTGAACTGGATTTACGAGCGAGAATGGGTAATTACATCCCCCATAAATTTTATGGCTTAGCTACTCTGGGCAGTCCGAGCCATGTGCTACGATCTGTTATGTATGTGTGAAAACTATGCTCGCTTTCTAAGGGCGCATAAATAATTCAGTGTCGTTACAATGAGGATTCCCCTCTTATTACACTACAAAGTCTCTAGCTTCCTTCAACTTCTTTATAACCCATTTAGCTTGATGACTTTATTTCCACCACTCCCTCCTGTTCCTCAAAGCCGAGGATGGGGTGAGGGTGGGGGCAGGGAGCCTGCTGCCTCTGAACCCCACTATTTGCTTCCCCTCCCCCTCCCCCAGTGAACCCCAATTATAACGGAGGGGAGCCCAAGCGCTCGAGGACAGCCTACACCCGGCAGCAGGTCCTGGAATTAGAGAAAGAGTTTCATTACAACCGCTACCTGACCCGAAGGAGAAGGATCGAGATCGCCCACTCGCTGTGCCTCTCTGAGAGGCAGATCAAAATCTGGTTCCAAAACCGTCGCATGAAATGGAAGAAGGACCACCGACTCCCCAACACCAAAGTGAGGTCAGCGCCCCCGGCCGGCGCTGCGACCAGCACCCTCTCGGCAGCCACCCCAGGCACTTCTGAAGACCACTCCCAGAGCGCCACGCCGCCGGAGCAGCAACGGGCAGAGGACATCACCAGGTTATAAGACATAACTTACACCCCTGCCCCCACCCTGTGCTCCGTGCCCTCTCACACACAAATTGACTCTTATTTATAGAATTTAATATATATATATTTTGGTTCTTTTTTCCCTCTCTTCCTCCTGCCTCCTCCCTTGTCAGTTCCAAACAGACAAAACAGATAAACAAACAAGCCCCTTGCCCTTTTCCCTTTGCTGTTAAGGACCCCTTTAAGCATGTGGTGTTGTCTTAGCATGGTACCTGCAGGGTTTTATTTTTTGTTTTGTTTTGTTTTGCTTTGCTTTGCTTTTAAGGCCATTGGGGGGGTATTTATTTTTTAAGAAAAAAAGCTGCAAAAATTATATATTGCAAGGTGTGATGGTCTGGTTTGGGTGAATTTCAGGGGAAATGAGGAAAAGGAAAAAAAAAAAGGGAGATTTGTAAGTGGATTCTCATCCTCTCTCCTCCACCCCCCTCTTTCCTTAGGCCTTTTGCATTGAAAATGCACCAGGGGAGGTTAGTGAGGGGGGAAGTCATTTTAAGGAGAACAAAGCTATGAAGTTCTTTTGTATTCTTGGGGGGGGGTGGGAGGAGGGGGGAGGACAGCAAACAAAGCTAAATGCATCTGGAGAGCCTCTGGGAGCTGTTCAGTGTGAGGAGCCAAAAGAAAATAAAAATGAACTTTCAGTTCAGAGAGGCTGTCTGTAGGTAGATGCTCCCCTACCCTCATCGTGGTTATTGTGTTTTTGGACTGAATTTACTTTATTATTGTAAAACTTGCAATAAAGAATTTTAGTGTTGATGTGAAATGCCCCGTGATCAATAATAAACCAGTGGCTGTGAATTAGTTTTACGTCAATGTCTGATGGTTTCTTTTTAATCCCCCTCCTCTTGGCCTGGTGATACCTTATCTTCTCTACAGTTGCCTAAGTTTACACTGAACAAACACACAAAGGTTAACACTTGACTTCAGGTGTTCAGTGCCTATTGAAAGGGAGTCTGGAGTAAGGGATGTGGCAGACTGTGGAGGATACACAAGTCCCATCTCTGACTTCTCAGGGAGGTCAGACCTGGGGTCCTTACAGTGATGCTGATTGTGGGGAGGGGGTCCTCACTGTCCCTTAGTCAGACTCAGTCCCTTCTTTTTCATACCCCGCTCTCTCTGTCCTTTAGACCTGCCAAATCTGCAGACTAGACAGCAAGTTTAGGGAAAGGGAAAGAAAAAAAGTTTTCCTCTTTCAGGACTTCTTGGGGTAAGACCTTGAGGAAGCTGTTCCTTCTTCAGTTAGGCTGTCTTAAAGGGATAAAGGGTTTACAGCTGATGATTCTGAAGCTGCAAGGTGACCTGCCAGGATGGTATATTTGTTTGCTTAGCCTTGGGGGGAAAGGTAAAGTGGAGGCCAGAAGCCTGTGAGGTCTTTTGCATGGATAGGCCTCAGAGACTGATGCCTGGAGTAGCTGGCAAAGGAAGGACTTTTATATTTTTTCTGCAACTTTTGATCATCATTTGCCAGGTGTTAAGGAAAAGAATGTTAGATATTCAAGGACTATATGCTCTTCCTATCTCCTATGTCCTGGCAAAGCTTGGGGACATACTGAGCAAGGCTCTGTGGTTCTGAGATACATGGCGTTTTCTTGAGGATGGGGAAGTGTACCAGCAGGACAAAACAAAAACAAAGACAAAAACTAAAGACTAATTCAACCCAAAGGATCCCAGCTGGTTCTGTCAGGTCCTAGTTTGCCTGCTTTGGGGGGAGGGGGTTAGGGCAAAGTGAGGAGAACAGTTGGGAGCTTTCTCCTAGGCTATTCATCTAAACTTCTAGATGGAGGGCACTCGGGAGTGGGAGCGGGAGAAGTGATCCGGATTACCTTCCTCTTCTTGGAATCCCAGCATGAGAGGCAGCAGCAGACAGAGGAGACAACAAGTTGTGGAGATCTATTTAATATATTTTAAATTTCTTTTCTCTTGAACTACTTGATGACTGATCCTTGGAGTAGAGTCTGTGTGTGTTTCTGAAGTTTAGCAATGAGTTGCTGGGGTGGTGTGGAGTGGGGGTCCACCTAGTCCCTGAGGTCTATTCTCTCCTCCCTCAATAGTACCCTGGAGACAGAAAAATATGCTGTTTACAGTGTGAGGAAGGAGAGAAAACAATTACCTGGCGTTAATTTATATAATCAAGCAAATTAGGGACCTGATCTGACCATATCCCCAATTATTTTGGGGCTTGAAGGTGGTTGTAGGGTGTTGGTAACCGTGTTTGAAAAGAGAGAGGGAAGGTCTGAGGGATAGTTCAGGGTGCCTTTTTGAACCTGGAAAGGTGAGATGGCAAGGAGTGGGGGTGTCTTCAGACCGACTGTTCTTACCTAGCTTTGAGCTTTACAGAGTTATAGGAGAAAGCCACCGCTGCCTATTATTTCTGAAGTTTCTCCTGGCTCTTTCTGAAGGGACACTCCAGAACTTAGGGAAAATAGCTTGTAAGAGCTGTGGCTGGGACATTTATTTCCCTTTCTTTACAGGCTTCTGTTCTTTTTGTGGCACGAGTAGTAGTCATTGTAGTCATTATTTTAGGGTCTCTGCCCTTCTTGATCTGAATTGGAAGGTCCCCAATTCATACATTCTTTACAAATGTAGCAAAATAATTTTTTTTAACACTAGAGTTTTTAAAGAGTTGGGCCTCTGTCCCCCCCCACCCCACCCCAGGAATCTCTTCTCCTTTCTCCAAAGCTTTCCTGTGCCTGAGCCCTGACCACCCAGAAAGCCTTCAATTTAACTGGGCAGGGGTGAAACATGGGGCTAACCTGGACCTGGGCCCCAAGCTCTAGCAGTCCTGATTTCAATGCTGCTGATGCTTCCCTGGCCTCACTGGGAAGTGGAGGGCAAGGCTTTTATTTAAGTTGAGTAAAGCAGTGGGGAAAGGCTGGGGGGAGGACTTAGCCCAGGTTCACGGGAAGGACACAGCATTTTCTCTCCCATTGCCTTTATATTCGGCAGAGCCTCTGACCTCTCCCCCACCCCCATCTTCTACCCTCCTAAGCCTAGTCCTTGCCTAGCCCTGGCCTCCAGATAGGATGCCCCAGATTTTGAAGGACTGGGGATTTCTTGCCCAGACTCATGGGAGAGGAACACATGTGAATGCCTGCTAGCCCAGCTTCATATCCTCTTCAATGGCCAAGTAAAAGGAAGACCTGTGAACTGGGGAACACCAACCTTCCAAAGTCCTTCTTTCCAAGCACCAAATCTCTGTAAGTAGCTAGCACTCAACCTTCTCTGGGGTAAAGAGCACAAGTCTAAACTGTTTTTCACTAAATTTTTATTTCAACTCCAGTTGTTTGAGAGGGCGGGAAGTCAAATGTGAGGTGGAAAGGGTTTGCCTGGAGGAAGTAGGAGTCCATACACGGAAGGCTGTGAGAAAACAGCTCAAAAAAATAAGAGTAAGTGGAAGAAGTAAGGCCAGGTAGAGGAAAGACCTGGGCTACTTTGTTTCTCTGAGGATCTCTTGCAGTTTGTCTTCTACAGTTGTGAATGTTTCAGTTTTCTTCTGTGGACTTACATATTGAAATCCAAAATGTGTGTGTGTGTGTGTGTGTGTGTGTGTGTGTGTGTGTGTGTGTGTGTGTGTAAGAGGCTTGCCAAAGTGTGGGCCAGGGTACCCTCTGCTAGGGAGAGTTTCTCGGTTTTCCTAAGATTCAGGACTAACCCAGAGAGGGCTCTTAAGAGGGCACCGTGGCAAGGAGGAGCAGTGTGCTGGGCACATGATCCTTTTCTCGGCTTTTTGCCGGGTCCTGGGGTAGCATGCTGCTGTATTCACCAAGCCACATCTCCAGGCTCTCCTCGGCTTTTATCTGGCACCCCACCTTTGGACAGCTAATTCAAATTAAAATGCCTCCTTTCCTAGAGGCCTCTCCGAGGCTTGCTAAAAGAGATGGAAGATCCTCTAACTCTGGTGGCCACCAAAGCAGATGGAATATTTATTGCCTCTCTGGATGTCATTACCTAAGAATACAATTTTATGAACCTCCTAATCTGTTAGCTTGATTTATCTGGATGGGCAGAAGCCCAAAATAAACATTTGCAGAATTTAGGTGGTGAAAAATATCTTTGCTTCTGACCAAGCTCTTCACAGAACTGACTGCCCCTTTCAGAGTGCTTGTTCTGCACCTGGCCTCTCTAACCCTATTTTAATCTTTTTTTTCCCCTCTGTGGTGTGTAGCAATTTGGGGGTTTGCCTCTTGAGAATTAAAAATGGTGAGATGTATTTTTTAAACTAGAGAGTTGAAGCCTTGCATAGCTTACAACCTGCCCCTCAGGGAGTGCTATTTCCTTTGGAGGTTGGAAAGCTGGCAGAAGCTAAAGCCAAAGGAAAGGAGATTTTGGCTATAGGCTTCCCAAGGTGGTGGAAGTGAGAGACGCAGTTGGGGGGGTGGCATTTACACTACTCTCTCTATTTCTCAGGCCAGCCTTACCCCTCACCCCATCTTACACTGCTTTCTTTGGTATTAGCTCTGCATCTTTTTACCACACAGGATCCAGAGGAACACACATCCATGCAAGCTGTGAGAAAGGCAGAGAAGCGGCTCTCCTTCCCACCAGGCCCAGAGAAAGATTCCGAGGGAAGGTGGGGAGGGGGGTAATCAGGGAAGGAGAAAGAGTTACAGAGTCCAATAAAAGGAAAGGCTCCTTTTAAATGTCCCTCAGCGACTGCTGGAGCCCCCAATTTGTAGTCCTCTGGGACCTGCTCCTCCTGCCCCAGGGGTAAAGGCAAAGCAGAGGCAGTGTCCTGGGCTCACTTCCTTGTTTTGGACTCTCTCTTTTCCCAGCGCAAGTTTAGAAACTGGGAGAAAAAGTATATTTGAATTCGGTGGTGATGGTGATGGGGGTGCAGACACGCTTAGACAGAGTGTAAGGGCACTGCCAAGCAAACAGCCAGACCTTAGCTTCTTGATCCCAACCTCTGGCTGCCTGGGAAGCCCCGCGCAAAAGGATCTGGCAAAAAAGAGACTGCTTCACTTGAGGTTGGCGGGAGAAGACAGTTCTTTTCTCAGGACTGCTGGAGGGCGGGGTCTCAGGACGAAGAAATAGAGAAATAGGGCCTAGCCGGGCAAGGGCTGCTTTGGGCTCCAGGCCGCGTCTGCCCTGGGAGCCGGGTCGCCTTCACCTAGGTCACGATACCCCCCTCCCCCGCCCCCAGCTCTGGCTGTAGACAATAGGGCACGGAGTGAGAAGTGCGGAGTGCGGGCCGGGCCGCTTGGCTTGGCGGGTTACTATGTGGTGAACTCCGAAGCCTGGGATCTCGCCCTGCGGATCCCAATCTCCTTTCTTTTGCCTATCACACCTCTTTCCCAGCCAACCCCGCCACCTCATGGAAAATTAAGCGAACTCTCTCAATTACTCCTCGACCAACATGCCACTTAACCAAATAAGGAGATTTCTCTTTTTTTCTTTAGAAATGAGTTTTCTCAGAGTTAACCTGCAGGAATTATGACCCTTTGGAGATTTCTGAAGGTATGGAGAGAGTGAAAGAGCTCATTTGAGCTCCTCCAAGGGCTGCCAGAAAGATCACAGCCCATCCATACCAATCATCGGCAGAACTGCAGGCCAGAAAGCCCTTTTTGCAAGAGGTGGCTGTATAGATGCTGTGGCCTTTGTCTCTATGCCAGGGTAGGATTTGGACTTTTATTAAAAAGAGAAGCATTCTTAAACTCGATGGGTTGTTGATAAGGGACTGGAAGGTGAGTCACTTAGAAGTCCCCCAAACCAGTTTGTTCTTGTTGAGGTGGTGCCTCCCCACTATGATAATAGCCAAGCTCTTAACTAGCGTGACTCTGCTTTTTTGGGCAACAATGTATTTATAAGTTTGTACATGTTGAGTCTTTCCACTCAGATGAAACAGATTTTAGGAAGATTGCAGTTTGGGGTTTGGGTTCTAGCTTCAGGAATGAACTCAGCTCCTTTTGGGGAGGGGGGAGGGAGGAAGTATGGATCGCTATGGGTGTACTTTCCCCAACTTGGGCCTTGTTACTGTCTGCTGCACCCGGCTCAGTGTAGTGGGGTTGTCATCATCTCACCTGGGACCCTCCTTAGGGGCTGGGGGCTGGGGCTCAGTTTCAGAGAGTTCCAAACCATTTTGGAATGTGACTGCCTCCAGCTCTGTCTTTTCTTGACTGTCATGTCTACTGACTTCTGCACTTGCAGTCTGCCTTTCCCTGCATTTTTACCCATCTCTTCCCCCCTCCCCAGTAACCCTCTGAGATAATCACCAATCCCAGCTTCCCTCCTAGGAACCCTGCCCCCAACTGTAAAAGCTGAGAAAAGAGAGCCAAAAGATGGCAGTTTTGAAGGGACAGCTAAGGTTCAAAGGTTCCTGGATTGGCCTCCAGGCCTGTCCTCCTCAGACGGGATCTGACCACTCCAGAGTGGTCCCTGGGCCAGCAGCAAAGAGAACAAGGTTTTATAGCAGGGCAGATGTTGGCTCAGCAATCTCACCAGATCCCCCTTTATCTCTTGCAAGGCAGAGCCTCCAATCTTCACTATACCTTTGTTCTTCTCCCTTTTCTCCCTCCCCCTCCTCTTCTTCTGTTTGATCCTCTCCACCCTCCCCCCCCCCCAAATTGTTTCTTCAGATCTGGAAGCATCTGTTCCTGTCTGCCCCTCCCCCATATTCTTCTTCTCTTCCGCCCTCCACCTCAAGCAGTTACAAAACACTCTGATACATCACCATCCAGATATCTGAGGCCAGAACTTGTACCCCTGTCATTCTCTCAGTTTAGAGGGTTCTAAGGGTGTACAGTTTAAGTCTTGGTTGTCAGGACTTCTCCTACTGGGACAATTATCCATTAAATTAAGATTAAAAACTAGGAATCCTGGATGGAAAATCTTGGCCCTGGATTATTAGACAACTGTGCTATTCTCTGCTGGGTTTTTGTGAGCTCAGCCATGGGTACTCCTCATTCTAGCCCTAGACTGGACATACCCTTTCTAACCTTTCTATCTGGCCATGCATTTCTTTCTGTCCTTTTTCAAATCCCAATTCTTTCTTCTAATTACTTCTTCATCCCTTCTCTTTGCTGTAAAATAATTTCTTAACAATTAGAAGGTCTCCAGTCAATTTTCTTGTGTATAAGACTAGATAACTTAGATGTAAGCTTTTGAGCACTGCTGGATAGACCTGCTTCTAGCAAAATCAACTTTATAGCCCCAGGGTACCTAAATAGAATAATCTCCAGGTCTTTAATCCTAATGCCTAATGAAAAAGAGTAACTTTCCTCCTTGCCCTCCTTTCAGTTCTGTCCTAAGGTCCAGCTCTGCTGGGGACTTGTCTCCTTTATCCTAGAAGAGAAGCAGTTGATCAAGAGCCTCAGATTTGTGCTCCCAGTGGTTTATGGTTTATCCCTCAGTTTCTATGGTGACAAAGACAGCTGAACTACCTACCAAGACACACACACACACACACACACACACGAGATAGACCTTGATGACAAAAGTGCCTTTGCTGTTCCAGAGGGATGACAGTGGAGAGTCTTGTCTGATTAATTATCTCATAGTTCTTTCTCCCAGTATACATATTTATGTACAGGCACAGCTTCAAATATGTTATACATACATGTGAAACACAAAATATGCTTATATCTGTGTTCATGTATTCATGGGTAGGCAATTTGCTAAAGGCAACATATGTCTGTGTGTATATATGTGCAGAAGCTATGCGTGGTACACAATAGAATCTAAACCAGGCACCTAGGAAATACATTCTTTCACTTACCACAGATGTTCCTGGTACCACAGGCTTGAGCTGCTGGTATGATGTGGACCATATAGCCTAAGAACTCAGTTTTGTGTTTAACTTGACTCCTTATAACTGGGATGGCTAAGAAGAAGGAGGACTATCTAGAAGATCAGAATCCTTACCTATTTTACTTGCTTCAAAGTTAAAATTAAATAAACCCCACAAATACTCATTTAGCCCTCCAATCTACATACACATTACACCCCTGGGTCAGACCTTAAAAACAATCACCACTACAGCAACACAGCAAGAACCATATACCTATGTGTTAGGCCTGTTAGCTATCTTCGTAGTGTGTTGTAAGGATCAATGGATCAACATTCAAGAAACATTTGGATTTATACCTGACATATTGTAAGTGTTCCAGAGTGTTATCTGTTATTCCTGTTAACAAGAACTTGCTATGAGCTTGGCAGTGGATTAGATTCACTATCTCATTTTAGCCTTAACATGGTAAGAAAATTATTACATTTCCATTTGACAAAAGAGATGCTGACTCTGGGCTTGGTGGCCACATACCTTTCATCTCAGCACTTGGATGGCAGAGGCAGTCAGATCTCTGTGTCAAGGCCAGTCTGGTTTATATAGCGGTTTCCAGGACTGCCAAGGCTGTATAGAAAGACAGTCTCAGAGATAAAGTGGGGAAGGGTGGCAAACAAGCCCTAGCATGTGCTTCACTGGGAGGGTCCAGAATCTACTTGTATTGCCTGACCTCTAACTGGATGCTCAGGACTGTTCCATTTAATTGCTTATGATGCATATAGAGTGTGGTTGCTAAAATGAGAGTTTGGTAAGAAACTACAGTGAGGCAAAGGCAATGGGAACCTCAACTGTAGGCAAGAAGAACCAGAGGAGCTTGGGCTTTGCTGCCTTGATGGGTTCTCATCCTCACTGGCCTGGTAGTTCTCAATATTTGGCATAACAATATAAATTATTAGACATTAAGGCTGGGGATGTAGCTCAGTTCTGATAGTGATTACCGAGCATGCATGAGGTCTCAGGCTCAATCCCTACCACCACATAAAACAGGCATGGAGACCCAGCATTTAGGAAGTGGAGGCAAGCCAGCTAGGAGGTGGTGGCGCAAATAATCCCAGCACTTGGGAGGCAGAGGCAGGTGGATTTCTGTGTTCGAGGCCAGCCTGGTCTACATATTCGGGACAGCCAGGGCTACACATTTGGGACAGCCAGGGCTACACAGAGAAACCCTGTCTGGAAAAAAAAAAACCCAAACCAAAACAACAACAACAACAACAAAAGAGGCAGGCGGGGCAGTGGTGGTGCATGCCTTTAATCCCAGCACTTGGGAGGCAGAGGCAGGTAGGTGGATTTCTGAGTTAGAGGTCAGCCTGGTCTACAGAATGAGTTTCAGGACATCCAGAGCTACACAGAGAAACCCTGTCTTGAATCCTGTCCCCAACAAAAAAAGAAAGAAAAAAGAAGAAGTAGAAGGTTCAAGGTCAATCCCTCCTCCATTGTAGCTTGGACTACAAAGAGACCATCTCTAAAAAATTGTGTGTGTATGTGTGTGTGTGTGTGTGTGTGTGTGTGTGTGTAATTTTAAGGATCACTGGGCAGTGGTGGCATATGCCTTTAATACCAGCATTTGCAGGCAGAGGAAGGTGGATCTCTGAGATCTAGGCTATTGTGGTCTACAGTGTGAGTTCAGGACAGTCTGGGCTACACAAAGAAACCCTACCTCAAAAAAGAATCTCAAGAAGCATATTATTAGAATAGATTGTATCTTTCTAAATAATATTTACATCCAACAAACTTTTAATGGAAAATGACCATTTTCTAAAACAGAATGTGTTGCAATATATTGTTTGTGTAATCGTGTTGTCCTTCCACATTATCGCACATCCCTTTTGGTGAAGCATCTGAGGTGCACAACCTGGTACAGACAGGAAATTGTAAATGCTACAGAGCTCTAGGCAGAAGCCCCAGAACTCCCAGCTTCTTGTACAACGGCAGAACCCATGCTGTAGTAATTGTTTTAGACATCATTAACTACTGAGGGGAACTTCTAACCTTCAAACTCAACACCGTTTTACTATAGCGCATGATATTCAATCTGAGCTATTTTAGGCAAGTTTCTAAATTTTCTCTCTTATAGAATTACTTAGGTAGACACAGAGATATGTAGATGGTAGATATACAAACCACAATTCACCTTTTATTATTTTAACAGAGCTATATAGAGTAAAATATAAAATACTGGGTAAAGCAGCTTTCAGACATCTAGGCTTATTGGATATGCGTGGCTCAACAATTAACACGACTCTTGGCTTTTCAAAAGGAATATCAGAGTCAAGGAAGAGCGATATGACTTGCTGATAACCACATGGTCAGCAGACGCTGGAGTATATTAGAACTCCAGTTCTCTGGCCCTGGAACTGTGCTCACCTCATCTTAACCCTTTCTCTAGAGACATGATTGTTTAGAGTGTCTCAGGAAGGTGGATGAGCAGTGTGCAAGCCATTTGTGCAAGTGTGTGGTGTTTGTATTATTTGAATATATCTATGAAAAGAGAGAAATGTGTCTCTCATCCCTGCATGCTAAGTTACAGCTCTACTGAGAGGTACAGGGCACCAGTCCGCTAATGTTTTTCCATCCTCGCTAAGGTCCCAGGTGATATGTCTGATGTCAGGAATACCTTTCTCCCAAGCTCACTACTGGCATATTCTTAACAATATTACATAGAAAGCTCAGCTTTTCACGTGAGCACATGGCACAAGCTCACTTGGGGATAGAAGTCTGATGTATTTTGTTTTTCCTGTCTATCACGTTTGAGATAC
Source organism: Apodemus sylvaticus (assembly GCF_947179515.1). NCBI lineage: Eukaryota > Metazoa > Chordata > Mammalia > Rodentia > Muridae > Apodemus > Apodemus sylvaticus. The sequence goes on along the minus strand of NC_067488.1, from coordinate 67,114,482 downwards.
ATTTGTCGCTGGTGTGCCGCTAAGGCAATCGTATCTGTGTGAATAGAACCCTCAGGTGTCCATATCCCTGCTTTGGTGTGCCCCATATGAATGTAGGAGCAACTGGAGTCTTGGTCCTTTTCATTAGTCTGATAAGTATTTCTATTGTGTATTTTGTGGTTTCATGGAGCTCAGAAGCTCATGTTTATGTAGGAGAAGAGCCCTCAGTAGAAGTCAGTCATTCTATATTCAGCCAAGCCTTTTGCTCCCAGTTGCCTTGAGCAAATCTCTTGCAAGGTAAGAGTCTCTACTTCCTCCTCCTCCTCCTTCTCCTCCTCCTCCTCCTCCTCCTCCTCCTCCTCCTCCTCCTCCTCCTCCTCCTCCTCCTCCTCCTCTTCTTCTTCTTCTTCTTCTTCTTCTTCTTCTTCTTCTTCTTCTCTCTCTTTTTTTTTTTTTTTTGGATTTGGTTTTTTTCAAGACAGGGTTTGTCTGTATAGCCCTGGCTGTCCTGGAACTCACTCTGTAGACCAGGCTGGCATCGAACTCAGAGATCCGCCTGTCTCTGCCTCCCAGAGTGCTGGGATTACAGGCATGTGCTGCCACCACCACCCTACCCCCCGGCTCTACTTCTTTATTAACCTAATAGACAGATGCTATAGTTTCCAAAGCAGCTCAAGATAGTAGGAGACCCTTGAGTGAATATGATTAATTTTTCTTACAAAAGAGTCCAAACAAAATTGTAGGGAGAATGTTATTATTAGGCCCTTGTACTCAGCTCCTCATTTCAACAGTGGCTATCCACAACCAACCTAGCTCTGTCTCTTCCCCTACCCCACATTGCTACAAATATTTTGAAACAAATTGCAGATGTATCATTTCTTTTGAAAGTATTTCTACTGGTTATTCTAAAAGATTTTTTTTTTGCAGCAGGACTACTATATGATTATGATACCTATCAAAATTTTTTTTAGGAAAATCACTGGCTTTAAAGAGTAAAAAGGGTCTAAGAAATGCTCCCCTGTGTCTCATGTTTAGACTTGATAAATGTCAATAATAGAAAATGAAAACAGTGGGGAAAAGATGACATTTCCATGTTTATCTCCGTATTTAAGTCCCAGGCAACTGCCAGCTCCTCCCCTGTCCTCAATGGGTCTATTAAAAATGAGCTGAGAAGAGACCCTGGAGGTTCAGATATGGGGGCTGCCAAAAGGGGCTCTTGGAAGATACTGCCGATCTCAAACTGGAAGAAAATAGGACTTGAGCCAACAGGAATCTGAGCAAAGGGCTTGCCCAGCCATTCTTCAGCATCAGATTTCTTCCCTGGCTTGCCAAAAGCTTGAGAGATGTCTTAAGTCACCTTGGTGTTAATGGCCCCTACATGTAATAGCATCTTCACACCAATATCGAAAATCGAAAAGGAGACTGCATGGAGGCACAGGAGAGCTCCCCTGCTCAAACTCAGGCCATTTATAAACAAATGCAAAGACTAAGAGATTGATGCAAATATACAACTATGCACCAGCAAACTCAATGAGATACAAACCCAAGCACCCATGCATGTGTGAGGATACAAGCACAGCAGTCCCGGAACCAAATGTAAAAGGCAAAGGCATACAAATGCTCCTGCCAAGCTCTATTCTCTGTTGTGTCAACAAGTGGGCCAAATTGTGACCAAATCTACATTCCAAGGGGTGTATGAGTGTGTGTGCGCATGCGTGTGTGTGTGTGTGTGTGTGTGTGTGTGTGTGTGTGTGTCTCCATGTATGTAGAAGTCAGAGGACAATTTGTACAAGTCAGTTCTGTCTTTCCACCCTGTAGATTCCAGAGATCAGCCTCAGGTGTTCAGACTTGGCAGCAAGCACCTCTTTGCTCACTGAGCCCTCTCACCAGCCCCTTCAAACCCACTTTTGAGAGATGCAGCAACAGCATCTGATAACTGCAGGACATAAATATGTTTGGATCCTGGACTTCTGTTGGCAGCAGGAAAGGGGGAAGTTGTACCAGTGACTTGCATTTGGAAGGACACGGCATGAGTCTCTGATCACATGTGTATGTGACCATGTAGCATCACTGTGGCTAACATCACAGAACACAAGGTGTATAAGAACCTCAGAGACGGTGTAAAAACTAAACTTGGAGAGTTTTAAGCAACAATTCCAAGATCATAGAACAAGCATGTAGTCTAGACACATTTAGAGAGTGTGTTGGTTTGCTAGGGTTACTGTAACAGACTATCACAGACTGAGGGGCTTGAACAACAGAAATGTAGTTTCTCAAGTCCTGGAGGCTTGATCAAGTCTGAGATCAAGAAGTTAGCTCTATTGATTTCTCCTAAGGCCCCTTCACTTGGATTGGAGGTGATTGGTTGGTCTTTCGGTCATCAATGGTTCTATGTATATGAGCTAGCCTTTTCTAATAAGGGCTCAGTCCATCCTGGACAGAGGGGTCCCCTGCCTTCAGGATCTCATCAATGACTTCATAACAAACCACAGCCACATTTGGAAGCACTGGAAATTAGGAATTCAACATACGTACTTTGAAGGGTTAGAGCTGAGCCTATAACTGAACCACGCACGGCCTTGGACTTGCAGTCACATTAGCAGTATGCCCACATCAGAACAAATAGTCAGTGAATTTGACTTCTGAACTTGTCAATTCTTACTTGTTTCCCAGTGCTGGAAAAGTTGTTGTTTCTTTGTTCATTAATTTTTAAACTGAGCCACGTGTGGGTGATGTGTGCCTTTAATCCCAGCACTTGGAAGGCTGAGGCAGGCGTATCTCTAGGAATTCAAGGCTAGCCTAGTCTAGGTATTGAGCTCAAGGACAGCCAGAGTTGCTGGAGAGACACTGTCTCAAACCACCAGAAATATTTTTTAAAGATTTATTTATTTTATGTATGCAAGTTCACTGTACTCTGTCTTCAGACACACTGGAAGAGGACATAGGATCCCATTACAGATGGTTGTGAACCACCATGTGGTTGCTGGGAATTGAACTCAGGATCTCTGGAAGAGCAGTCAATGCTCTTAACCATTGAGCAATCTCTCTAGCTCCCCTAAAATATTTTTACATTTATTTTTCTTTATGGTGCTAGGGATTGGACCCAGGACCTTGTGAATGTTAACAAGTGCTCTATACTAACCTGTATCCCTATTTCTTTTTATTGTTTGAAATTGGGGGTGGAGCATGTCTCACTAAGCTACCCAGGCTGACTTTGAACACACTCTGTAATCGAGGCAGACTTTGTCTTTCAATCGTCCTACTTCAGTCTCCCAAATAGTTGGGATTCCAGATCTAAATAGACTCAACAAGAGACTGAAAAGTATTTCTTGGTGTCAAGGCCCAGAGGAAGGCAGAGCAAACCCTAAGGAAGGCCCTGTGACTATAAAGGAATTCTTTTAGAACTATTTAACTACTTTAGTGTATGTGAGTATTTTGCCTACATGTATATATGCGCACTATGTGCATGCCTGGTACCCACAGATTTCAGAAGAGATTGTTGGTCCCCTCCCTTGATACTGGAGTTAAGGGAGGCTGTGGATCTCCATGTGAGTACTGGGAACTGAACCTGGACTCCTCTACAGTTCCAGCAAGAGCTTTAACCACTGAGTCACCTCTCCAGCCCGTAGGCAGGTATTTTAAACCAGACTCATTTGACTAAAAGAAATTCAGTGAGAACCTACCTGAGGTGCTCAGAGAACCCAGCTATCTGGCAACTGTCAAATCTGACAAGTTCTCTGTAGAATGTAACCGGAATGCCCCATGCTGAACTAAACCCTATCATCTACCTCCAGGCCCAAACTGGACAGGTCGGCTTCAGCTTTGTCCAGAGCCAGGCAAGAGGCTCAGCAACTTTTCATGTCTTGCTCTTTCTTCTCAGTTTGGGTGTGTGGAAGTCAGAGGCAAAAAGAGCTGTCCTCACTCCTCTGCTCAGGAATGCTAAGAAAGTGACTGCGTAAGGTGCTGCAGACACAGCAGGAAAGTGGGCTTTGAATGGCACAGAAATCATAGGTGGGCTATGGTGGAATTACAGAGTGTCCTGTATGATGTAGCATGTGCCCTAAAATGGACACAACAGGGAATGAAGACTCATTTTAAGATGTGCCATGGAAGTCAGGTTTTTGTTTGGGAGGTTGGAGCGATTCCAGAAGGCACACAGCTGACGAACAAAGAGAACCACCATCAGGGAAGAGTTGTAGAGACCGCTTACTGGAATCAGCACCTGAATTGTGTCTCCATCTGAGCCTCAGTTTCCCTTCCTTTGCAGTAGATTTGATTAGGCATCACAAAGATCCTCCCAGCTCCGAGATTTAAGCAAAGACTGAAGGATGCTGGGGGGCAGGGAGAAGGAATACCCTTTGTAGCAAATCAAATGATGGACTATGTGTCTCTGTGAACCAAACCAGGCACAGAAAACTCTCCATCTTCATTCCAGAGTTGGTGGGGGTTGGGGAATAGGGTGTCTCCTCATTTGACAACTCAACCTTTCCCACAGAGTCCCTGCAGACACACCATGGGGATCTGTGTCCCTTAAGGACCCTGCTCACTGGGGAGAGAAGCCAGGGAAATGGTGTGGGCAGCTGGGGCGTCAGCATGTCTGTGTGATGCCAGCAGCCAGGTGAAAACAGGAAAAGCAGCTCACTATCTGCTTAGCTTCAAATATGAGAATAAAGGGATCCAATTTTGTTGCTTTCATCTGAAGTTCATGGATAATGAGATGCAGGATCAGCCTTATGAGTGATGCAGTTTAAGCTCTGGGAAAGCTCTGTTTCCCCCTCCCCAATTATCCTGCCACTGAAACACCATTAGAGCACATGGTGTTAAGTACAGCTCTCTGCAGATCACATCTTTAAACTGCAACTGCACCACTGGGATAGTTTATCAAACAAGGATAGAGCCAGAAGAGGAGTGCTGGGGGAGTTCTCCGTGGAGGGCATGCCAGGAGACTAATCCCTAGCTCCTCTGTTTCACCAGCTGACCCTTGTAGGGAAGCTGAACTCAGAGGAGGAAGTGAGAACTCAGGGACTCCCCTAGAAAACAGATGCCTGCAATTATGAGTGTATCCTATGTCTGAGGAAGGGGTGGGTTCAAAGGAGTCACAGTAGTACTCAGGCTGAGAGATTACAGGGTCTGTGGTAAAACTGAGTTCAAGGAAGCAAAGAGTCCCACAGTAGACATGCCTGGGGGCAGCCACTGGAGAGGCCAGTGTAGAAAGGCCCGTTGAAGCCTTGGAGAGTGGGGCACACTCTGAGGCAGAGGCCAGGGAATCTCTGAAATTGAAACCAGCCTGGTCAACACAGGGAGTTCTAGGATGACCAGGGCTACCCAGACTGAACAAAACAAAACAGCCTTCTGGAGCACCTTGGACATATCCATAGAATGTAAAACTATTTTTAGACAAAAATAATCTACTGCATTCCCATAATTATTGGAATTTTGTATAATCCATGAAGCATAATTTGGAGATGTTAAAGCACAGGAGACACCAGGCGGTGGTGATGCACGCCTATAATCCCAGCACTCTGGGAGGCAGAGGCAGGCAGATTTCTGAGTTCGAGGCCAGCCTGGTCTACAGAGTGAGCTCCAGGACAGCCAGGGCTATACAGAGAAACCCTGTCTTGAAAAAAAAAATCCAAAAAACCAAAACCAAACAACAACAACAAAACAACCCACAGAAGACAGGGAAACAACCAGGATTCAACTCACGCTATGTGACCTTTAACAGGAGACTTGACCTCCTGAGGTTATATTTCTTCATCAAATATGGTGCAAGGCATGTTGCATATAGCAATTTTCATAAATGGAAACTATTATAGTCATAAGTGTTGAGGGAGCTGCAAGACACTATCTGTAATTTGCAACTGAATTAAAGAACAAATGACCACTGTGGTCAAATAAAGAAGAAGCCCTGATCAAGAAGTGTATAGTCGTCTTACCTGGATGAGTCTAGGCAACTTAATTTACCCTTTTGAGATCTGTTAATGAAAGAAACAGAAAGTTCTGTACCTTTCCATGTAACCTGGGAATCCTAGAGTTGGGGCACACATACTTAGGCCCACAGACAAAATGGGTGGCTATGATGAAAGGAAAATCATAAACTACCTTCACTCAAATTTGTATAATGGAGAATATATATATGAAAAATATTTTTTATGTGGCTTCTGCACTTGGATACATAACTCTGACATTATAGCCACTTCTCTCCTCCTGAACAATAGCTTCTGAGGATTTTCAGTCAAAAAAAAAATCGCCTAGGAGAATGTATATCAATACATTAGTGATGGTTTCCTAATCTGGATGCTAACAGTGAAGAAGAGGAGGCCGGGACTTGTAACAAATTTAGTATGAACAGAACTGGGGTTATTAAAGGGTCAGAACACAGGCTTCTAGTGTCCAAGAAGCATACAGTGGAATGAACAAAAAAAAGGTAGAAGGAAATAAAAAGGGGGAAAGACACCTTATGGTAATGGGACCCACCAAGAAGGCCAAGTATGCTATTCTCCTGTGGTTTAGGGGGATGTGGGCTTGATTCTAACTTGATATTGACCTAGCTCTTGTGCTTTCCAGCCTGGCCTTGCTTTTTCCTAGAGTATGCCTTTGTTCCTGGGCATGTTGGTAGGGGCTGGTCCTAGGGACCAGGGAGTCTCAGCAGCACTGGGAACTCAGTGACCTAGCTAGGCAGCTCTGCTTCTCCTAAGATTCTTATGTCTCCACCTGGAGTCAAGGAAGTGAGTAACAAGACAGAGTGCTTTGTAGATCACTGGGACCCCATGCGCCCCTCAGCTGGTCCAGAAGTCCAGTCAGAATCCATCACCCAAAGGCATGCATCTGCTCTGGCCTTCATTAAACTCTCTGAAAATATATGAATATGTATTTTGCAATGCAAATAAATTAATGTTTTATTATGGGGAAGGTTGCTGAGACAGGGTCCCATCTTGTAACCCATGCTGGCCTTAAAATTTGACACTCCTCCTGCCTCAGCCTTCTGAATGCTGGGATAACAAATATGAGTTTCCATGCCCTGAAGAAATTAATATTCTAAAAGTATAACCAGGAGACAGAGCTCAGTAGTAAAGTACTTGTCTAGCATACATGAGAAACTGGGTTTGGTCCTCAGCATTGTGAGGAGAGAGCCACTTTTGTATCTGTTCAGGAAAAATATTAATGTTATATTCACAGCAAGGAAATACACACATACACACATGTGCACACACAAACATGCACACATACATGCAGCACACATGCACACATACCTGCCGAACACTCCTCTTCCTCCTTCTTCTCTCCTGTTTTCTTCTCCCTCTATTCTTTCCTTCCCTCCCATTACAAGAAGAGGCCAAAAGGTATTCGGGACCTGCAGGTCTGCAGTCTGACCTGCACTCCTGAAAGGCACTGGGTGGCTTCTCGGGATTGGATACATACAGTCTCTACCTATCCCTGCACCTTCACATCATAGCAGCACAAGCTTTCTAAAGAGTCTTTCTAAAAAGAAGAGCCAAGGGAGTAAGGAATTGTTTCTTCTCCCAAACATTGTTGCAGTAACAGGAAAAAAAAATATTAATACAACAACCAGGAGAAAAGTGGGTGTCTCTGGGCCTCAACTACTCCCCTTCCCAGCCCTTCCTCTGGAATTGTAGAAGTGACCCCAGGAGGGGACATGGGAATCGAGGAGAATGTGTTAGGCAAGTATAAAACACAAGAGGGAGTTCTGTAAATGTTCTGAGAGGGTAACTTTGTGGATGGAAAGAGGAGCTGAAGGGTGGTAATTAGCTTGTTACTGGGTCCCCTGAGTGTTGTGAGAATTCCTTAGGAAACACTTGTGAAAAAGCAGAGAGAAAACAGTAAATACACATCTAATGATATGCTAAATAAATTATTATTGTTATTATTATGACTATTATTATAGTAATTGCAACTTGCCCCTGGCATAGGAGTTTCCACTGGAGATGGGAATTGGTTCCTCTACAGTTAGGCCTCTATGGCTGCCAATATGCCCCCAGGCACTCCTCTACCTCAGGAATCAGTTGAGTAATTGGACCATACAGACCAGTCCTCGGTTAGGTTAACAGCTATTCTCCTTGTTTCTGCAGGGGCTGCACAGAAACTAGCAAGGCCTCTGCTAAGAAGGAAGGAAGGAAGGAAGGAAGGAAGGAAGGAAGGAAGGAAGGAAGGAAGGAGAGAGGAAGGAAGGGAAATGGCCTTTTCAAGAATGACAGGCTATACATAGGGAAGGACTTGTTGACACCCCTTCACCTCCCCCAAGCAGAGGTGGGCACTGTAGGGACCGGGAGTTAAAAAAAGAAAGGAAATTTTACTAACCAGGGAGAGTCCTGAACCTAGATATAACAGCTTCTAGGACTCCATATTATCCCAGCCATTGCCAAAGATACTGTGTGAATACGAATTTTACTAGTGAGAGAGTGAAATTATTTTTTTGTCAGTTTCCCAAGGAATTCTGGAACCCAGATACAGCTAACAGACACTTCACTCCATGTGAAGGGTCCCAGGACTCTCTGGATTCAATAATAGGGCCACTGGCCTTTAGGCTGAGGCAATCTTTATTCACAATCCTTATCAGACTCCAGGGTTCTAATGTTTACAGTGAGTGTCTCACCCACACCATCCTAGGAACCCAGACAAGTACACAAATGTGGTACCTCCCATTTCCCCCTCCCTGCATACATTTATGAAAAGCTAGCCTTCCCTAAGGGCTCCGGCAACCCTGGGCTGAGGGTAGGGTGGGGAGAGCTGGAAACTTCAGGCTCAGAGCTTTGAGAATGGGATCCAGGATCCATTCCAGGCACCCAACCCTTCATTTAAACACAGGGTTGGTGACTTTAAAGAGCTTTAAGAAGAAAAGACAAGTTCCAGAGAGCCCTTCCTTCCTCAGCTTTGGTGGGACAGAGAAAAGACGTCCCTTCACTAGTTAGGGGACACTAAATCTACCCATCTCTTTCCACTCACTGATAGTGGCCCTCACAAGGAGCTATTTTGCAGAACCAAAATGGAAAAAAGAAGTGGCAACCCTCTAAAAAATGAAATATGTGAAACAATACAATTAGAAGATATTTCAGCATCCAAAAGTGAGCTTTTTGATCTCAAAAAAAGTATCCTTTAACTATTAATATTTTAAACAATATGCCTGATCTGCTCTATATCCTTGGAGCAGGAGTGAGGCATAAAGCAAGGCCTTTCTTTTAGCCAGCCTGTCTCGTACTGATTTATTTTACTGTATTTGTGTATTTCTTAATGGATCAGTGGTGGCTCCCCATTGAGCCCCTCAGGACAAGCAGTTCCATCCCAGCCTGTGCTTTGCTTGTTCAGATTTATATTTTATGCATCTGGGCATCAGGGGAGCCAGGAGACTGGGGTTTAGTGAAAAGGAACAGTTTGGGAGACAGACCTGCATTGGTAACCCTGTTTCCTGGCTCTGCATGCCTCATCCCCTGATCCCAGGCTTGAGCCTCTTTCTCAGAAACCACCCATTACTCCAGATCACCAACTCCAAAAGCCAGTCTAACTAGGCTGCCTCCCATCCTGGAGCTGGTTGCCTTCAAAGCTTGGCCATAGTGGGGTGTGGAGCAACGATGAGCTCTGCGTGGATCAGATCATACTCTGTATGACTCAAGGAACATGTATTGAACATGGCGCTGGCACAGTGACAGACGGTAGGCCTGCCTTGGACCAGTCCCCACTCTTGTGGGCAGAGTTGTACCGAGGTTGACATCTGAGGTTGGCCAGGGTTAAGCACCCCAGCCCAGGGAGCTCTACCCCTTCCTAGAATCCTAGAGGTTTGGAAGTAAGAGCAGTTATCCTGTTTTAGTTCAGGATGACTCCTTTCACACCTCTGGGGAAGATATCTGTAACTGTGGTTTAAAGAAAATTAATCTGGGTGTGTTTGTCTTTTCCCCTTGGGATCGCTGGTGTTAGGAGAAGAGTTGTGGAGTCCTTACTCAGTGGGGCCTGGAAGGGGGCTGGCAGGAGAGCAGCGTCCATGTGACAATGTGGCTTAGATCAATGCCCCTTACATCCTCAAACCATTTTTCCCCAAAAGAGCTGTTAGGGAGCTGGACCCCAATGCAAAGAATGATGGAGAAAGAGTGGCCAAGCAGAATTAGTCTGTTGAGGCCAGGGTGGGGAGCAGGAGGTGTTGAAGACCTTCTCCAGACCCATTGGAGCAAACCCACCACTGCAAAATTTACCCCTAGAACTATGGAGGCTCCCAGCCCCAGCCACACATCCTAAACCCTGGAGACCCAGGTGAAGCTGGGTGACTTGTCCTTTACTAGGCTTTCTAGACCTCTGGCTTTGTTTCCAGAAATCAGTCAGAGGAGGAGGCATTGTGGTAGAGACTCCCTTCTGGTTCAGTGTCTCCCCCACACTTCTCAAGGCCACTCTTTGAGACTCAAAAATTACAGCTCAAAAAGAAAGGCTCTGAAGCAGAGGGGCAAGACAGCAGCCAGCCTTCAGTGTACTAGCAGCAGAGCCAGAGGGCCTTCCTGCTCCTTCTGCTAAGGGAGCCACTGGGTGGGGAGACAGGATGTTTGCTGCCATCCTCTCATATAAACCCTAGGCCATATCTGTCTATGTCAGTCCCTCGGCATCCAGCCTTCATCTTCTGGTGGATGTTTGGGGTTTACCTCTCTCCTCTGAGACTGTTTTAAACAAGCCCCTATCACCTCTCTTTCCTCAAGTCCTGAGCACTTCTAGGCAGTTGACCCTTTTTATAATTCCAGCCTCCCTCGGAAAATAACTCTGGTAGCTAGTTTCCTAGCTTTCTAGTCAGCCCTCAGCAGTTATCTGCAGCAAACAAGTCTCTCCAGCCTCTACACATAAATATGCCTGTTCAGAGATAGACTGGCTTAAGTCCCCATGCACACACATCATGAGATAATTACGTCTTATATACACACACATATCTCTACAGAGTTATATTCAAAAATGTCTATAACTCTACAGTCTAGACAGAGATAGCAGCATGTACATATAGGACTATAATTACTTATGTCTATTTTTTATAACTATGTGGTTATAAATAGATATGCCTATATATAGCGATAATAATATAGAAATATCCCCACAGTCATATACGGCTTTAAGTGGATGTTCTAACTACTGCGTATCACAATCAATAAGTATATATCTCCTGTTACATAATTCTAACAATATACATTTATCTATATAGCTGCTCATAGATATAAATCTGTCAGGATATCAAATGTCCATAAAGCCGGATGGCTATAAGAGAGTCATATATTTTCCTGTATATAAATCTGCTTCTGTAACTGTATATGCACAAATACAATGGAAATAATTATATTCTCCTCAGGCATAAATCTGTAAATACAACTACAGCACATTTAGGTATGGTTAGAGATAGAGCAATATTTTGTAGACATCCGTCTGTCAATACAGCCACCGGTGCCTCCAAACAGAGAGAGTTATAGAGGGAGTTATAAATAAACTCTCCAGATGTGAATGGATCCGTAGAACTAGATGTAAACATGACTCCGAGCTGTTCTTTCTTCTTCAGAAGACATTGCTGAAGAGAGCCACACCACACAGAGAAAAGGGGGCTAAAGTACTAGGCCAATAGTGTCCCCCACATGGAGAGTCTGGACTTTGGGGAGCCAAGCAGGAGTGAATAGGAGAGGTGGAGGCTCCCAACGCTGAAGCCCCTGAATCAGTCTCCTGGGCAGGTGGAGAGGCCTAAGAGAGAGAGAGAAAGAAAGAAAACAAAAAGCTGGCTTGAGTCCTTTAGCCAGGTCTTGGGTCCCAACCCCTTCACTAGGGAATGCCCAACCAGCCTGAGAACTCACTGAGCCTAAGGGTTGCCCCCCAAGTGGAGGTTTGAGCAGTCGGGCTCCATCCTCCCCTAGCCTCACCTCGGCATCAGTCCAGCCGACTGCGATTCAGATCTGGGCCTTTCTCTGAGGCTCCGCGCATAGCTCTGGCTTTAAACTGTTTTGTTTTATTTTTGCTCCATTGCCATTTTGTCGGGTTGATTATCTCAGGGTCCTCCACCCTGTATGCTCAAATTTGTGGAAGCCAGGAAGGATCCTTTAGTGTTTGTGTGTGACTCAGTGGATCGCGCATCTCGCATCTCTCGGCTCCTTTCAGACCATTTGGTTCACCGTTGTAAAAAAAATCCAAACCTCCGGGCAGGTTTGTGACTCCAGTCTTTGAGTTCTCCTGCTCACTGATTACGGCCTTTTATCTTTTTTCTCTCTCTCTTTTGAAAAGTTGGCTGGTGTGTGTTGTTATATTTTCCTTGTTGATCTTTTTTCCTCAGCACAGTTGTTTTTCGTTAGACCCGAAACTGTAGGGCGGCTTCCTTTCCCTCGGATTTCGGATCCCTACACATCTGACTCCCACTTCCCTCTAATTAATTAATTGCTAAAATGATCAGAAAGCTGTACCTTGAAAGAATGAGGTAGACTTAGCAGGAATCCGGACCCGGTCTTCGCTTCCTTTATGGAAATCGCTTGGCTCCAAGTTCGGAAAAGAAAAATCCAAGGCGCCCTAGCTCTCCCGGAAGGGAACGTCCCCGGAAACTGCCTGAGGAGCTTGGGCCTCACGCCGCGGCTCTTCCCAGTCCCGGGCGGCCATAAATATTTTTTTCTGTTTCCCTCTCGGCTGGCTCCTCTTCCTCGGCACCTCTGCAGCCCAGCGGCCCAACAGACTTCGGCTAACGCCTCATCCATCTCTGCCCCTGCGATTGACCCTGCACGTTTCGCCTCCTCTTTAAAAAGCAGGGGCTCCCCAAAGCCACTAACCACCCACATATGTGTGAGGGTCCCCTTTTTGCTTGCACAAAGCAAGCTAGAGAGAAAAAGCAGAAATGAGTGGCCTCCAGATCTTCCTCCCATTCTCTGGCAAGATGGCCCTGTCTGGAAATGGGGGGTCCCAGCCCCAGGCCTTACAGAGCATTTCAAGAAACTAACTTCCTACCTTCCTTGTCTTTCCCTTTAGAGTCTGTGTTGGTGATTCCTTCCTTCCCCTGCTCCCTCCTCAAAGTATCCCCTTTGGTATTTTATTGTGCTCCTGCTAAAGAGGGACTGTTAATTACTGTTTTTATTACGTTATTTATTGTTATTATGATTGTTAGAGGTTTGTTCACTGGGGTTAGGAGACTGCAGCCTCACCCAAAGAGAGTGGGCACACACATACACACACACAAACACACACACGCACACGCACACGCACACGCACACGCACACATATGCACCCACCAAATCCTGTTACCTTAAAGCCCCTGCATAACAATTCAAAGGAGTCAGGCCTTCTCCTACAGCAATGCAAACAACACGCTGCCCACGCACACAGCATTCAGGCTGAACACCACCCCCAGACCGATGCCCAATCCCACACACACCGAGGTTGCAAAGCAAAGAAAAAATACCTAAGAATCCCTTCCCTCCCAGGCCTCTTTCCCCTAATCAGTCTCTCTCTCTCTCTCTCTCTCTCTCTCTCTCTCTCTCTCTCTCTCTCTCTTTCTTTTTTTTTTCTCCTTGTTTACAGCTTCAGAGAGCTCAAGGCCCATAAATCTTGAGGGGCCTACAGAGCGCAGAGCACATTTGTATGCATCGTTAGGACTCGCTAATACCTAAGCCCATTAACGAGCGTGTATGCGCGTGGTTTCCGGTGTGTATTAACTTATAGTTAAATTCTGGAGGAAAGGGCATTGTGAATTAACATATACCAAATCCATCACAAGCTTTTGTCATATCAGATCAGTCAAAGAGGACTTTAGGGAAGCAAGGTGCCTGGGTCAGGGTGTGCCCACCTCCAAATTTTGTGCAGTCAACCTTAGAGGTCCTGCCCGTGCCGGGCTGTGGTTCTGGTCCCCAGATCAACCGCCTGCACACCTGCGGCTGAGTGGCAAGGCCTTGGCAGGCACAGGAGGTAGGAGAGGGAGGCCGCTCAGCCCGCTATCGCCTGGCCGTCCAGTTTCTGATTTCTGGAAGAAATTCGAGAAGCTAGTGGAGTCGCTGAACTTTAATTAAACCGAAGAGAGGACAGTGGGAAGAGAAAGGGGGCAAAAACAATTCGTGGAGTAGGAGGCTGGGATGCCGAGGAAGGAAGGACAGGGGAGCCTGGAGGTTTCTCTAGGGTCTGAACACAGAGTCCTTGCGCGCTTTTCCTTCTCCTTCCTCAACTACTCCGCCTAGCTGGGCAGCTAATCGCTGTCCTCTTTAAAAATAAATGGATAACGAAGAAGAAGGAAAAACGTAAAACAACAAGAAAATCTAATTTCATGGCGTGATTCAGCCAGGTGTTCCTAGTTCCAATGACTCAGGCTGTCTTGGAACCCCAAGGATCTGGATAATTGGGCCTGCACAGACAGAGATGGAGGATGCCAGTTCTAGAGGGAGGACCGGGAGTTGAAAGCCCATCTCTTGGGGTCCTGTAGAAAACGCCAAAGACAAAAAAAAAAAAAAAAAAAAAAAAAGCTGAATTATTGTATCGATGTGGATCGGTTTGTCTATTTAAATTTTGCAGAGCCGGCGAGGAAAGAACGGACACGGCCTGGCAGGTCTTCCCCGCTGCTCCTGCAGTGTGGCCAAGGGGTGCGGGCTGGGCCGGACAGACTGGACTGGGCCGAGCCGGGCTGGGGGAGGGGAGTGAGGCGGGCCCTCCCCAGGCGCTGTGAACTTTAGCTGGGCCGCCGCCTGTCAGTCCCAGAAAGCGTTAAAGGTGCAGCAGCCCGCGCCAGCCTCCGCAGCCGCCTTTGTACGCGTGATTTATGACTTCAATCTTGGTTCACCGAGAGTTCACACGGCTTTCGCTGCTGTTGAAGGTTAAAAGATGGTCTTCGCTTGACAAGTGGGACTATTGAAAATTCCTTCTTCTTCTTTTTTTTCTTTTTCTTTTTTCTTTTCTTTCTTTCTTCTTTTTTTTTTTTTAAAGAAGCGAAAGCTGAAGCTCAGGAGAGAAAAAACGGGGGGGGGGGGCACGACAAAGGTTGCAGGTGGAGTAAACTGTAAAGTGATAGGTCAGGAAGGTTTGTCTCCCTACATTTCAATTTTTTTTTTGGATCCAGTATTTGTATGTATGTGAAGGGGTTGGAGGGAGTTGTGAGCAGGGGATCTGGGAACCAGTTTAAAGATTTCATAGTAAGAGGCCAAAGGTACAGACACAGGGGGCGGCAATTTCAGTGTTTCCTCAGTAAATTATTTATTGGCTTGGGTTACCATCCCTAAGCTATTCTCCTCTAAAGACCAAAGCTAAGAAGGAAGCCAGCAAGGCTGCCTGTTGCCCAGTGATGGTAGATGCCCAAGTGAAGCAACTGGGAAACTCGGCATCACGTCCACTGTACTCACAAATGTAGGCAAAGATGTTTCTGGATCCCTTATTCCAACTGACTCCATCCCAGTGTGGGCTCAGCCTGAGACATATATTTAATACAAATGCAGGAGAAAGGACGTTTCACTAGGAAGGTGGAAAGAAGGCAAGAGCATTGGGAATTCAAGACCAATTGAGGCTACAAAAGATCCTGACTCAAAAGACGAAGATAATTTTAAATTCTCTGATGTGAGAATTTGGGGTTACGTTGCACACTTAATGTTTTCTGTAAACTGATGAGGCTTGGGACTGGAACCCGCTCCCCTATGTTTCTTACAACTTTTTATGTAGCTAAGGATGATTTTGAGTTTCATATCCTCTTGCAGGCTGTCTTCAAAGGTGTGTGACACCACACCTGGTTTAATGTGATGCCAGGGTTTGAACTCAGACTTTCGTGAATTCTAGGCAAGCACTATCTTCCCAATCTTGGAAATCCTTTGTAACTCCAGATCCTCTCGGTCTAGAAGCCAATCCATATAACCCAGTTCTTCCTTCTGGCACTTTAGAAAGATAGCAGCACCTTGATAGCTAAGATATCTCTTGATGGAAAAAAAGACCCTTTAGGTCTGCTGCTGCACCTTGGAAGAGCAAGAACTCCCTCCTTCTCTGAGAGAGAAGGCCTTCTGCTGTAAAGATCTGGTGGCTCCTTGATGTTCTTCAAAATTGTTTTAAACATATTTATCGAAAAATCTATCTGTTTAATATGTATGTGGGCATGTGTGTATTTGGGCCTGTGTGTGTGTGTGTGTGTGTGTACATGTGGAGGAAAGAGATCATTGAGAATATGTCTCTCCTCCCACCATGTGGTTCTCAGATCATTAGGCTTGGAGGCAAATGCTATCCCACTGCCCCCACTTTGAGGTTCTTTAAGATATTTCAAAAGCCTGATGGCACACCCAAATCCCAGCAGTTGGGAAATAGAGGCAGAAGGATCTGGAGTTTAAGACCAGTTCGGCAGCTACATGAGACCTGTCATTCCTATTTTTATTTATATACTAAATCTGTTAGTGTGGGAAATTGAGAGGAGAGCAGTAGAGAGTAGGGTTTCATGTTGGAATGCCTCACTACTTGGGGTAGAACCTAGGACCTCATGCATGCTAGGCAATCAGTCTGTCATCTAGCCACAGCCCTAACTCAGTGGATGCCTTCACAGGAGATCAGAAACAGGCTCTCAAATCCAAATTCCAGCTAAAGCCTCCATATCACATAGGGCCTACCTTTTGTTGGATAGGTCTTCCAATACAAGAAGAGGGTTTATCACTAGCAATCCTTAGAATAAGGGAGAGGGGGGTGGTTAGAGAGGTGGCTCACTAATGAAGAGCACTTAATTGCCCCTCCAAAGGACCCAGGTTCAATCTCCAGTGCCCACAAGACAGCTCACACCTGTCTATAACTACAGTTTCAGGGTATATGATACCCTCCCATAGTCACATAGATACATAGCAGAGAAAATGTCAATGAACATTTTAACAACAGACAGAGAAGGAGAAGAGAGGGAGATGAGCCAGAAGGATCCAGTTTTCTGGGACATCAGCCTTTCTTCTGAGAAACCCTATATATAATAGCAAATCAAGGAACATAGAACAGAGAATTAAATGCCAGAAATTCAGAACTTAGGCTCTGAAGTCGCTAGGAAGGATGGCCCTTTGGCCTCAGGAAGTACAGAAATGCAGAGTGGAATTGCATTTAGACGCTTAGCAGCAAGGACCAGGAAAACTTATGACTGTCTTCCAGGTTCTGGTAGGGAAGTATAGAAGTAAGCTTAATGGTCTTTGGCAATAATGGCTGCTCTGAGGTCCCCTTCTTACCATCTCTGACTGTTTTCCTAGGAAATAATTTCAGCAGCCTCTGCCTCTCTGAAAATCTGAAATAATTATGAATTATTAATTCATAATTAAGAGTGTTGGTTGTGATCATGGCTCTCCAATGGATCTCTTTGTTTCCTTGTCCTTTGTGGGGGCAGAGGGCATCCTCCATTAGCCCTTGCCCTCTGTAACAAGCAAACTGAGGCCTCGCTCCTCTTGAAGGCAGCTCTTGAACTTGGCCATTTGTGGAATGGCTGCCTCATTACAAAGCCAAATCATATCTCACCTCACTTAGTATTTGTGCTCAACACTAAGATTCCACTGTGTTTCTGAACAAAGTAGTGACTGGGGTGAGAGTCCAGCTGGAAAACCAGTTTGGTAAAACTCTGAAAAACTAGAAAAGAAAGCCAGGTGGCAGGACACCAGGTGCCAGGACACCATCTGGGACAAGAGTGGGTGTTCTGCCTCCCCTGCTTGAGGAAATGCTGCTCTCTCTCTCCCCTTCTGGGTCCCTGAATATACTTGTAGCCTTTATTCTACCTCCCTTTCTCTGGATTCACCCCTAACCTTGACTTCCAATGACTGGGGCTAGGGAGTGCCTAGAGAGAGGAAAGAAATCTCCATGATAATTTTCATCTAAGTTCTTACCTTTAGTGCACCTTCACTAGCATGAAAGAGTTTATTCATGCCTTTCTGTCTTCTTCCCTCCTCTGGAAATGTAGATAAAGAGAGGCAGCTCCTAAGAGAGCAGGAAGGAAGCAGAGAGGCAGGCAGAAGGATCCCTGTGAGTTCAAGGCCAGCTTAGTCTACATAGTGAGTTCCAGGACAGCTGGGGCTATGTAGAGAGACCCTGCCTCAGAAAAATATGAATAAATGAAAAATAAATGATCAGAGTGGCTCACCTGTTCCTCCATTCTATACTCTGAGATTAGGACCAAGGGAAACCCTCCATTCCATGGGTTCCCCAACTCTTTGTTCTCTTCCACAGTGTCAAGGAGGTTTTCCTACATGCCTGAGACCAGGCTGGCTCTAACACAAGATGCTTTCTAAAGGTCACTTAGAGACTCAGCCCCATATGTCTCTCAGGATTTGTCTGGTCAGAGAAGTCAGTAGACCATTCATGGGGTGATCCCTGGAGCACCCCATCCTCCATCCCCAAACTCACCTGCTCTTTCCCTTAACTACCCCAGCCTCCCTTGGTTATGCCACTCCCCTAAAGAGGCAGGTAAGAAGATGGTCCAGGTGGTTTCTTGGAGTGTGGTAGTTTATGATACTGTTTGATTCCAAATAGACTTGAGGAAAAAGGGAAGGCACAACTGTGCCCTGCATCCTCCCCACGGCCCCCTCCTCTGGACATTGGCTTTCCCGATGAAACAGTGCACTGTTGTTCCTGGACAACCATTCCCCATCATCTCTGTCCAAAGAGGTTGAGTTTCACCCTTCGTTCACCCCCATTAATCACCTCAGCGGCTAAACATCACCCAACCCCCTCTAGCTCTTTCTCTTCCTCTTGCCCTTAGTATTCATGGCGGGAAGGGCATTCCTCACTGCTGCCTGCTTCACAAAGACCCCTCCTCTGACCATGGTCCCTCCCCCTCTCCATCCACCAAGTCCATGATGGGCATTGCTACTCACTCATTGCTTAGGGTGCAGCTGCCAGCTCCATTCCTGGACCACACCAGCTCGCTGTTTCCACAGCCATTGCTGCTGCTCCATGCATATCCTGCTTATCCCATCTTTCTTCAGGGACCTCATCCTATCCATGCCCCTCTCAGGTCTTTCCCACTCTTCCTGTTTATACTATGCTTATATTCCCACCCCAGTCCAAACATTTCTACACCCCATTCACTTTTCTTTCCTATTCCTAAAGACATCCCTAGGCCTTTTAGGTGGCACTAAAGCTTTTTCCTCCCAACTCTGAGAAACAGAAATGCAGGATAATACAGTGGCTAAAACATAGGTTTTGGATTAAAATCCCAGAGCTAGTTGGGTGTGGTGGCGCACGCCTGTAATCCCAGCACTTGGAAGGCAGAGGCAGGTGGATTTCTAAGTTGAGGCCAGCCTAGTCTACAGAGTGGGTTCCAGGACATCCAGGACTACACAGAGAAACCCTGTCTTGAAAAAAAAAAAATCCCAGAGTTGCTATTTGCTGGTTGTACAACCATAGGCAAATAAGTTAGCTTTACTGAACCATCCCTAAAATGGGTATATTCACTGGCCTCAGAGCTGTTGCACAGATTAAACTAAATTGTATTTGCATAGATCCAAGCATGTGGCAGGGGCTTGATAAATGGTGGTTATTAATATCAGAAGCTTTTCGGGAGAAGAGAAAGTGTTGCTCTTTGGATTCCAATAAGAATAAAGGAATTGCCTCCTGTAGCACTCGAGAGCATGGGATAAAAATGACATGATCTTGCAGATATGCAGGGTTCTTTGCAAGAGAGCCATATTATTATTGTAGCCATACAAGGTCTTAACTTTGGCTTGCACATTGAAACACCTAGGGAAGGGGGGGG
This sequence comes from Apodemus sylvaticus, assembly GCF_947179515.1. Classification (NCBI taxonomy): domain Eukaryota; kingdom Metazoa; phylum Chordata; class Mammalia; order Rodentia; family Muridae; genus Apodemus; species Apodemus sylvaticus. Next base: position 67,094,837 of record NC_067488.1, on the reverse strand, counting down.
GTGTTAAGAAAACAAAACAACAAAAAAAACCTAGTGCCTGGACCCCACCTCCTGAAATTCTAATTTGGTTGGCCTAAAGTAGGATAGTGCATTTGGGGAAAAACTTTAAACCACTCCCCAGGAGATGCTAATGTTTGGCCTAAAGTTGAGGCATGTCCGAGGAAGGGATACAGGAAGATGAAGGCCTTTACTCTGGATTCTGGCTATTGTATTTCACTGGTGGCCCAGTCACTTAGGATTTGCTTTTCTTGAGATTCCAGATTTTCCAGACACTCTCATCTTTTTCATTTCCTGCAGTTATTAGGGTTTAGACAGGGCTCACTCCAGGAAGAGACAGAGAAATGGGCAAATTAACCTCTTAGTATCCCTTGCTCATCAGAAAAGCACATGGTCCCCAGTTACCAGTGGCAGAGGCTGAGGCAGCTTCCTTCTGGAGTAGGGAAATATGCTGTTGTATAGTAAATGGTGTTTCTACCTGGTTGCTACAATAATAGGCCCAGCAATTAAGATACACATTCCTGGGATCTTTTCTTATATTTCCAAAAAGATAAATCACTCCTTGGAACAGAATCTGCATATTGTAATTAACTAATAAATATTTCATGCCTGGCTCAAACTTTCGTCTTTTCTATTTAATGGCCATAAACTTGTGCACTGAGAAACAAGGGGTGTGTGTGTAGGGGCAGGACTTGCTGAGGATCTCCTGCATTAGCCTTAGGGGAGGTGACTGTCTGCTTTTCAGCTTTATTTATTTTCCTGTTGTCCTGTTAGGAAAACATTGCTCACCTGGAGAAAATCAGGTCACAGGTGGTAGATGATGTGATTTGGGATTGTTGGCCTCTGTCCTGACCTCACCAGGAGAGGCCAGTTCCCGGTGACCCTGGGGGCATTGGGAGCAGGAGCTTTGGAATTCAAGAGCCCCATGTTTGGAGACAAGTTTTGTTCTGCTATTCATTAACACAATGGCTTTAGGCCTTCATTCACCTGAAACTTAGTTTGTTCATCTGTTAAACAGGCATAGCAATTTTTAGTTTGTAGAGCTCTCATTATCAATGATAATAGTTCATAATTAGTGATACTGCATCGAATTCTCCCTGCACCACCCATCCCCCATGCCATGCTTACAAAACATTCTATAGAATGCTGCAAGGGTGGTGACTGTCTTATCTCACCTTATCAACAGCCCTATTCAGGGAGTGTCTTCTTCTTTCAGGTTATTATCAGGGTTTGGAAAGTAAGGGAACTGGGCACCTTGAAGCTATGCATCTTGCCCAGGGTCACTGGATGAAGTAGTTAATACAGATCTGCAGTCTTACTGTAGTTTCAAACACAGGTTCTGTCGGTTGCTAAACAGCTCCTGCAGTGTTAACTTAAACAACTAAGAAGCCTTAGTTCAAGGCTCAGTCTAAGCCTCAGTTTCTTCATCTCTGAGTTGGGGATGTAAGGGACAGGCTCTCATGAGAAGTCAACGAGCAGCCCTCAGCTCAGCCCTGGCACACAGAAAGTGCCCAGTAAATATTTGCTGAGGCTATTATTATCAGCACCACTTCAAGGCCATGCTGAGGTCACCATCATCCCCTCCCCAGGGCCATGGTGTCTCTTGTTCTTTGGCATTTGGGACGTGAGTGTGTGAACTTTCCAGAAGCCACAGAGCTACTCTTTCATTACCTCCACCGCACACACTTCAATACCCATGACTCGGAAAAAGGACAGTAAGCAGATTAGGACTCCATTTGGGGAATTAAATCAAAACTCAAGACTAACTCAATTTGGTTCTGAGGAGAGGGAAAGGTTAAAAGGGAGTGAGCAGGCGTCTGGTGTGCTCTCCAAAGTGTAATTGGTCTGGATCCCCCCAGTCTCTCCACCCCTCCAGGGTGGTGCCCAAAGGGGGCTTCCCTGGGGTGGAAGAATGGGAGAACTTCAAACCTAAGCAATTTGACAGATGCTGGGGAATAGTTCCAGAATACCTCCCCAAAGGGGACCCTCCCTCACAGCTCCTCCTTGCCTTAACCTCAGATGCTGGGACTTCAATACTGGGTTCAGACTGAGAGCCTAGTATGTGGGCCTCAATAAAGTAGGGGCTCCTACTGGAGAGAACACCTGAACCCAGGGTTGCTCTGAGTTGTTGAAGCACTACCGATATTGCTCTGTTTTCCAGTGTATCTATTTAGTCTAAAAGTAAGATGAACATGAACGCATAGAAGTGATGTCTGTGTAAATAGCCACCCATCATCATACATTTAGCTCAGATTATTCTGAGCTCTGTAAACTACAAATAAAAGACAATTCTTCAGGGAGAGTGACGATTTTGTTCAGCATTTTCTCCTGTGTTCTCAATATTCTCCACTCAAGCTGTAAATGACCACTGTTTTTCATTCCGCAAAAGGGGAAACTGAGGTTGAGGGAGATTAAGTAGTTCATTCAGAATTACAGATTAAGTGTGGATCCAAGGAAGATTCCAAAACAGAGACCAGAATCTTGGGGTGAGAGGGCAAGGAAGGGCTGGATTGACCAGGAAGCACTAGGCACTTCTAAACTCAGTGATCTGAGAATGCCTCAGAGCTAGGGGGAGGGGCGAGGGAGGACTCCTAGGCTGGCCAAACAGCGGGGCCTCAGGCGAGAGCGTCGCCAGCAAGTCCTCATTCTGCGATTACTGTCAGGGGACCATCCATCAGCACCGCCCAGGACGCTCAGGCCAGACTGCACGCCGCCCGCCAGGGTCTTTCCAGATCGCATTAGCCCTGCCCAGGGCACAGTGCCGCAATGGTTATGAGCGGGTTGCACTGGGCAGGGGCAGGCACTGAAAACTGAAGAACCATAGAAAGGAGTCCTCAAGAGCTCCCCAGCCCTAGTCCCAGGCTGCTGGAGAGGCTCAGGAGAGAAAGGAAAATGCTCAGAAAAACAGGGAGCTCCAGGAAGAAAGCCAATTGGAGCAGAGGGGAAGAAACAGCCCCATAGCCTCAGTGGGATAGAGAGGTTGAGAGTCTAGAGGCTAAAGGGCAATAGAAGTAGAGGGGGAAAAGAAGGTAGAAAGACTCTCAGAGGGCAGGAAAATAGCCTCACTAGCATGGAGAAGCACTCCTGTAACCCTGGCACTTGGGAGGCTGAGGCAGGATAATAAGAAGTTGAAAGCCTGAGCCAGATTGTCAGAGGCAGCAAACACCTTACAGATAATTCCTCCCCAGTCACTGCCACCCCTCATTTTAGGGATGAAGAATCAGACCAAGGCATTCCACACCTACAGACCCTCTCCAGATGCTGTCTGGGTTAGCCCTGACTCACAAGTTCCTTCAAACCATGTGTTTTAAGTATCTGGTTTGGTCTGGGCCCAGGGGATGACTGATAGTTCCTCCCCCAGAAGCTGCGGGATCTGGGAGTTGAAATACAGCTGGAGGGCTGGAGAGATGGCTCAGTGGTTAAGAGCACTGACTGCTCTTCCGAAGGTCCTGAGTTCAAATTCCAGCAACCACATGGTGGTTCACAACCATCCATAAAGAGATCTGATGCCCTCTTCTGGTGTGTCTGAAGACAGCTACAGTGTACTTATATATAATAATAAATAAACCTTTTTTTAAAAAAAGAAAAGAAATACAGCTGGAGGTTGAAGAAAAACATCCAGGTCCCACAGTGTGGAGCCACTTTTTGTGTAGCTTTGAAGCAGCTCCTAAAACTACATGCTCCTATAGCTACAAGCTCTATCTTCTCTGAAAACAGTGTTTGCTACTCAAGTAAGGATGGTTGTCTTTTAGGAGGCTCTTTTCTTCTGGGATACAATGTGAGTGTCTAACTCCAGCATCTTAGTTTCTGTATTAGTTCCCAGGGAAATCTGGGTTGGGGGTTTAGGACATGAGCAACTTTGTTTCCTATAGCCTCTTTGAGCCCAGCTCCCAGAAAGAGGTACTGAGAGGGTTTGGCATGTGGATACACCAGCAGCCCCAGACTGAAGACTCAGCTAATGGTATCAGTGTAGTAATCTTGTAGGTCATTTGTGCCATTATTGACACTGTATCCAGAATAGGTGTCAGCAAGAGGCCTTGGCAATGACTCTGTGTCTTTGGATTAACTTCCACATACATTGTTGCTCTGTCCAGTGCCATGCTCTGTGTCTGGCACAGAATACTTGCTTGTACAAATGGATGAATAAAGGACCCCAGAGGAACGATCAGAATCCTCAATGAGAGGCTGGAAAAAGTGACACAAAAAGGTTAACTGATTTACTCAAGGTCACATGTCTTATCTAGAGCCAGGCCAAGTTTCTGTGGAGAAGCAGTTTGAGACTAGAAGGTGTTAGAAGGGAAGGAGGCAAGGACAACAGGAAGAAACTATCAGACATTACCTAAGTGGTGCAGAAGAGAACTGCTCAAGAGCTAACTTGCTGAAAAAAGCAAGGTTTAAGACGGCACACCTTTAAAAACCATTCATGGAAGGTTAATCCAGAGTAGATACACAGTTCTACAAATAACACAGGGATAGTCAATGAGCAGGACAGGCCACTGAAGATGAGACAGAGAGAGCTGACTCTGAGGTCCAGATCCAGTCCCCAGACCTTCGACAACCTTAAATGCTGTGTGACACCCACCACCCTTGTCCCCTCTAGGAATCTAGAAAACGGAGGGACTGGATAAGGTACAAATTCACACTTTTGTTGTTCTTATTGTATTTATCTGATTTTAATAATTTTTTGAATAGGAAATATATAAACGTGTTTCAAAATTTAAAAGGCATCAAAAGTTATACTATGGGAGCTGGAGAGATACCTCAGCAGTTAAGAGCACTGGCTGTTCTTCCACAGGACCTGGGTTCAATTTCTAGCATCCACATGGGAGCTTACAACTGTCTGTAACTCCAGTTCTACAGGGGATCTGACATCCTTACACAGACATACATGCAGATAAAACACTAATGCACATAAATTAAAAATAAACAATTAAAAAATTTTAGAATGGTGTGAGTAAGTATGCTTGCCAGCCTCAGGATTCAGGGCTGGCAGGACCTCTCTCCATTATAACCACAGTGGCCACTATCTTGGATAACTCCCAAACATCTTGTTTGTTTGTTTGCTTTTTGCTATTCTTGGGTTGAATCTTGAAGTCACTGAAAAGCTGCACTGAGCTCTAGTGTTTGGGTATAGGTGGCAGCAGCAGATGCAGGTGGGTAGCTGGGGCATCATTAAACTAAAATCTCCAAATTGCCTCCCCACCTTAAGAAGGGCAGGAAAGAGAACAGGGTTCCTGACTTGAGGGCCCAGAATCCTTGCTAGGGTGTGTGCTTGAAATCCAGGCTTCTCCATACTGGGCTACCCCAAACTTCTTCCCCAGAGCAGCCCAGACCCTGTGCTACCTGGATGAGATTTACACTTAGCCAAGTCCTGTGGGACATAGCCAGACCCCAGGGTACCCTTCACTACCTGTCACATTGTTGGCAGAGGACATTTAACTTCAGTCTTCTCTCTCTCTCTCTCTCATGCATGATTTGTCCAGGAGGTCTTCCACCCCACTTGTGACCTTTCTCCTTTATTATATTTTCCTGATTTGGAAGAGTGGTGCCAGCCCAATCTGCTCTCTTTTTCCCAAACCCCACTTGAAGAATGCTGATTCCTAGTTTCAAACCCTTATTCTCTCCCAGAATATCCCTGGGCAGATTTATGGTTTGGATTAGGTTTTTGAGATGATTTCATGGAGCTAAGGCTGGCCTTGAACTCACATAGCAGAGGATAACCTGGATCCTTCTCCTTCCACCTCCAGAGTTTGTACCACCATGACCAGTTTATCCAGTCCTAGATTCAGTATCATCCCACAGTTACTTTAGTTAGTAAGATGAAATTTCAACCTAAAATCAGGTCTCCACCAGGCATGAGAATCCAGACTGTCTCTTGAGATGTCTCCCCATTTTGGGGAAACTCCAGCTTCACTGTTAATATACATTTCACTGATAGCCAAATCCTCACGTATGGACTGAGAGGAAAAAAAATAGACTCAAGTGAAGCTCTCTTTGCCTTCCATTTCAGTCTCTTGCCCAGGTAATCTCTTTCCTTGTGTTTTCTCATTAAACAGTTATCAAGCACTAATCCAGGTTCTTAGAATGTATTAGTGATAGAAAGACTCCTGTGTGATGTTTACATTACTGTCTGGAAGAGACAGAAATAGGAAGACACTTATTAACCTACATAGGGTTGGAAAGATAGCTCTGTGAATAAAGATGCCAGACTTGATAGCAAGCTTGATGACCTGAATTTGATCCCCAGTACTTGGTGGGAAGAGAGAACAGATTCCTGAAAGTTATCCTCTGACCTCCACACATGTACCATGGCATATGCATGCATGACTCTCTCTCTCTCTCTCTCTCTCTCTCACACACACACACACACACAAACACATAAACACACACACATACACACACCTATGCCTATACACACAAATAAACAAATAAATAAATGTATTTCTGGGCATGGTGGTGCACACTTTCAGTTTTAGCATATGGGAGGCAGAAGCAAGAGGATCTCTGTGAGTTTGAAGCCATCATCATCTACATAGTGATATCCAGGACAGACAGAACTACAAAGTGAGACCTAAATCAAATAAAAATGTATGATTTTTTTAAAATGATGATTGCATGTTAGAGAAAAGAAAGAAATGAGCGTGAGAAAGGGGCATCAGGGTAGGGGAACCCTGGTGACTTTTAGCAGTACTTTATGTGGCCTTATTGAGAACAGAGCATTCACACAAAAACTCAGAGAGGAAAGACCTGTGAACCTCACAAGTAGTGTGACCAGAGCATTCTTGGCAGACATAAAAGCCAGTGTAAAGGTCCAGAGGCCAGAGCACCCTGGCAAATTTGTGGCACACACACATGAACATGTATGGGAGAGGGTTAACAAGGAGAGTATGGCCTCTCTGAGGCAATAAAGGCGATTTGGAGTTGTGAAGACAACTGAAGGGCATTACTATTCACCCCTAGTAAAAAACAGAAGTGAGAACCATTAGACTTCAGGTTAAAAATGTTCCTTTTTTTTAAATTAAAAATATTTTTTTCTTCCATGGGATCTCACTGAGACTAAATCACCAATCAAAGAGTGTGCAGGAGCTGGACCTGGGCTCCCTACACATTTATAGCAGGAGTCCAGTTTGGCCTTCATATGTGTCCCCTAACAATTGGAGCAGAGGCTGTCTCTGATTCTGTTGCCTGCCACAGGTGAACTGCCTGATTGGGCCTCAGTGGGAGAGGACATTATTTGGCCTACTGTAACTAGATGTTCCAGGGTGAGGTGGTATGCAAGTAGGATTTCCCTTTCTCTGAAAAGGAGAGAGGGTGATGAGGGGATGGATGGAAAGTGAATAAATGCATTTTTTAAAAAAGAAAGAAAAAGAAAATAGATTTCCTGGTGATGCCTACCTTTATTCCCTGTGCTCTGGAGGCGGAAGCAGGCAGATCTGAGTTTGAGGCCTGCCTGATGTACAGAGTGAGCTTCAGGACAGCCAGGGCCACACAGAAAGCCTGTCTTGAAAAGAAAATTTAAAGATTTTTCTCATACAATATATTCTGATTATGATTTCCTCTACCCCCAACTCCCTACCCCATTCAGATCCATACCTTTTCTATCTTTCCTTAGAGAACAAGCAGGTACCCAAGGGATATTAAAGGTCTGACAGGGGTGTTGGAAGATACAGGGAGACAGGTAGAAAGGTGACCATGGGAACCCAGGTGAGAAATGGTGGCTTGGACCAGAGTGGCAGCCCTAGCTGGAAGGACACTGGGGTTAATAGGCACTTCTGTCTTGTCCTCTGCAGTATTTGTGGAAGGCTAAGGCTCTGGAAAGGTGTGCTCAATTACCAGCCCCAGGTCCACCCTAATACCTAGGGCAGAGTCCAGCTGGGGCCACATAGGCCTTGAGCTGCTGCCTAGGAGCAGGAGCCATTTGACAGAGGAGCAGAAGCAGCCTTGAAGCCAACCCGGCCACAGGCTTCCAAGCTAGGGGAGGCAGCTGCCTCTCTAAAGAGGATATGATGGACAGTTATTGAAGGCGCTCAGCTGGGGGCTCCACTCCCATCTTAATCTGAGCCGCCCTGGAGGAAATCATAACCAGCTCTTAAAAACATGTTAAGAGCAAAGCTGGTGTGGGTATGTCTGAGCAGAGTTTCAGACAGCTACTTAACACTGGGGCCTCTGGGCCTTTGATTCCTTACTCTGTCGCCTTGCCCTCTCTCCCTATCTGGCTCGTGTTTATCAGCCAAGTCATTTAAATCACGCTTGTTCCCTATAAACATTTCACTTGAAATGGCATCCACCACTTCAGAAGAGCATCTATCACAGCTTGTGGGTAGACTTGAGGAGCAGGGGGCGACAGTTCCCAAGCTCTCTCTCCAGCCCCACCACCATTCCTCCTCCACCCGATCACATTCTCAGGTTTCCCACTAGAAGACCAGCTTCCCCTTGGTGTAACTGGGTACTTAGTGCCATGGTTATTTACAGCGCTAGGATGGCTCCAGGCTCCTGGGAGCCACATTACTCTATCAAAGCTCAATAAACACACCTGTCTCCTATCCCTTAGCACCTGGTGACTACACTGGCTTAGTTTCCTGTGGGTTTACAGGAGAAACACAGGGTAGGAAGGGGGAAAGGAGCAGGACTGCACCAGCACAGGGTTGTCTACTGAGTTTCAAGTGTGTATAAGCCAGGCCCCAAATAAAATTGACCTCACTGTTCCTGTTTCCTGGCCAGATACCCTTCTTGCCTGAGGCAAACACTCTTCTTGGCAAAGTGTGGCTTGCAAAGCACCTTCAGAAGAGCTAGGCAAGATGAAGAACCTACCTGGCCGGAACTGGATGGGCAAGTGGGTTTCAGAGACTTCAGCTGGTTTCTGTATGTCCAGACCAGAGGCTGGAGGATAGAGGAATAGATGGATCCACTTCCAGACCACCGAAGACTCTTCCTCAGCCCTTCTTTCCAATTCTAGCCAAGTCTCAACTGCTACTCTGAAGCCCCTATTGGCTTTTGGAGCTGGGGTGGGAATCGTATGGCTTCTTTCCCCAGTTACATTTCTTCAGTTAGTGTTGCATGATGGGAAGGGCTTCCCAAAGGCCTGCGATACCTCCGATACCTCCTCGGTTCCACACTTGTGATACTGACATCAGAAGGCTTCTGTGTGAAGCCCCCAGAGTCCAGGTGAGACTCTAGGAAGGTGGGGAGGGGGCAGCAGGGGTGAAAGTCTCTGTCTTTGGGGGTCAGGTAAGGTCCCTTTACAAACCAAATGAAGAAAAAGAACTTCTAAGGGGAGCTTATGACTCCATAAAATAAAAGTCCATAATTGGGAGCGATATCTAATTTATCTATTGAATGCCTCCTACGTACTCTTTTATCACTTAGATGGACAGAGTATAATTGGTGTGCTGAACGCCATCAATCTCAGGGCCTGGGCTTCCTGCGCTGGCTACACCTATTACTGTCAGATTATGACACTGTAATACCAAGATCAATGACATTTTAAATGTGCTCCAGTTATGGGCAATTGCTGACAATAAAAACAGTGACAAATTGATGAAACTTGGGCAGCGATGATCTGGTGTCAAAAATAAACCATAAATAACTACTTTCCAAACTGGGAGAGGTATCTGGGACACCTGCTTAGTGGGAAAGGCCTGGGGAGAGGTGAGTCTATTCTACCCCAGTGCCTGAGTTTTTCCCAAGGGAGCCTTTATTCTTAGAAACCATCCTCCAGGTGGCCCTGCAAGGTCCAAGCAGAAAGAAGAGACAGGAACCATCTTTAGGGAGGCCTGAGGCTCCCTTTAGAGAGAATTCTCAGCACAGAGACTTTGAAAAGAGTCTGTGTGGCTGCCCAGGTGGGCATGGACAGTTTGCTAAGTGGTCTCCACACATCCTAAACCAAGGAGTGGGGCAGACTGGCTGAGCTACAGAGCCAACACTAAAGCTGAGAGGACCTGACACTCTCTTGGACAAAGGCAGGCTCTATCCTCCAAACTGGCTCAGAAGACCTTGGATCTATATCTCCATAAGCTGGGCTTTCTTTCTCCACCAACCCCTCTCCACTTGAAGGTGACCCTGTGCCTTTGGCTAGCTGAGATATGTTGGGTTACTCACAGTGAACCTCTTTAGTTTTGAGGAATTTCTTTTATTGATAACATTGCTCTTACTATGTCTTGTATTTATTAACATTTTGATAAGGCATTTGTGTTATGGTCTTGTGAGTCCTGCTAATGACTGCAGAGATGAGAGGACCACTGGAGGTTCTCTCCTTCCACCATGGATGGAATTCAGCTTGCCAGGCTCATGAATCTCTCTGGCTTACTTTCTACTAAGGGCTCTGTTACACAGTAGTATCACAAAGATCACCATCACCAGGCTTTCTTGTGCAACTATTACATGCCAAGCTCTGTTCCTGGTGTCTCTCACACGTATTATTTTTAATTCCTACAGCACCTTGTGAGATGCATATTATTTCTCAAATTTTGAAAGTGAGGACAGAGGTATAGAAATAGTAACTTGCGTAAGAGACAGAGCAAGAATGGAAGCTAGGATGCTGACACGACCCTTTTCTTTCCTTCTTTTTAAGATTTATTTATTACTTTCTGTGCAGGATTTTTTTTTTTTTGCTTGCATGTATATCTATATATTGTGTGCATGCCTCATGCCCAGGGAGGCCAGAAGAAGAACCCCCTGGAATTGGAGTTATAAGTAGCTATGATCCACCATGTGAATACTGGGAATTGAACCTGGGTTCTCTGGAAGAACAGTGCCTTTAACAGATAAGCCGTCTCTCCAGCTCCAATCCACTTCTTATCAATTGTTACTTCAACCTGTTTTATAGGGAACAGTAAGGAGCTCCCTTGAGAGCTTATAGGTAATTATGGGCAGAGCTAGGCATAACCCAGCTTTTCTGAGTCTCCTTATATTCCACACACTCTCTTTCTAGAACTTACAATAGTCTCCTCTCAGTTGTGGGGAGTGGAGGTGGGGGCTAACCCTTCTTTCACCCAAGTTCCAGCTGTGGCCTCCAATAGGCACCAGGAGGCCCTGTCTGCTTTGAAGCCTCAGTGGAGAGAGGAGGCTGCTTTGCAGCTGTATGGCCTCAGGCTAGCTGTGGGCCTGTGTGTGTGTGTGTGTGTGTGTGTGTGTGTGTCAGGTGGCTCTGAAAACTGAAACAATATGATACAAAGTATCTGACTCATGATACAAAGTATCTCACCAACCAGCGGTCAAACAAGTATAGCCTGGTACAGTGGTAAGAAGTTTTACAATTAAAAATAATAAAGTAAAATAGCTGAACATTCTAAAACTTGGGAGATTAAAGCAGGAAAATCAAGAGTTCAAGATCACCACAGGCTACAGAATCCCAGCAATCAGGAGGCAGAAGCAGGCAAAAATATCTGAGTTTGAAGCCAGCCTAGTCAACAGAGTGAGTTCTAGAAAAGCCAGGGCTATATAGAGAAACCCTGTCCTAGAAGTTGTGGCTTGGGGAAGAAGACCCTGTCTCCAAAAAGTAAAGCATATAGCTCAGAGTTAAGAGTACCTGTTGGGGCTGGAGAGATGGCTTAGCAGTCCAGAGCACTGACTGCTCTTCCAAAGGTCCTGAGTTCAATTCCCAGCAACCATATGGTGGCTCACAATCATCTGTAATGGAATCTGATGCCCTCTTCTGGTGTGTCTGAAGACAGCTATAGTGTAAGAATGTATATTAAATAAATAAGTTGTTTTTTTTTTTTTTTAAAGAATACTTTTTCCTCTTGCAGAGTTTGGTGGTTGGGATTAAAAATGGTTCCCATAGCCTCCTATATTTGAATATTCAGTCTTCAGTTGGTGGAACTGTTTGGGGAAGGTTATGGGGTGGGGCCTTGTTGAGATGTGTCACTGGGGTTTTGACGTTTTAAAAAGACTTGCACAAATTCCAGTGGTGCCCTTTGACTCCTACTCGAGGATCAAGATGTATCAGCTCGCTCAGCTATTCCTGCCACCATGTCTTTGCTCCACCATTTGAACTCTAACCCTCTGAAACCATAAGCACTGAGTTAAATACTTTCTTTTATAAATTTCCTTGGTTATAAAAGGATGTAGGTTCAGTTACCAGCATCCATATGGTGGCTCTATTACTCCAATTCCAGAGGATTGGATGCCATTTTCAGATCTCTGAGGGTACCAGGGATAGATGTGGTACAGACTTTCAGGCAAAAAAAAATTATTTTTGAGACAGGGTCTCACTATGTAGACCTGGCTGGCCTTGAACTCACAGAATTCTACCTGTCTCTGCCTTCTGGCTGCTGGAATTAAAGTTGTATACCAACATGGCAGGGACATTTTAACTTTAGACATTATTGTTAACTTCTGTTTAATAATTACTAGCTAAATCCAAGTCACAAACTAACAGAGTAGTCATACTTCATTGACAACTGCAAGAGGCTTAGAATTTTCTCGGATTCTTCAGGAAAATCCCCAAAGTTATCTACAACTTGGATGTTTTTAGGTTTTATGCTTGGGGGAGGTCGTCAAGATCCACCCTTCTTTTCTGATGGTCCTCCTCAGTGGCCCTTTACCTAAGGGACCTCCATGGATCTGCCTTCAGGCTGCCCACAGCTTGAAGCATCCATGCTTTTAATTGTCCACATTCAGCCCTGGACCTGTGAGAAAGACTGAAGGACATACCTAGCCGGGGTTTTGTTACCTGACTCAACAGGCATCTCTTCCCTGATTGCACCCAGTGAAGAATACCCTGACTAGCTAAGCAAGTCATGTGACTGCATTCCATGTTGCCCCTACACTCCTTTAAGTTAGGGGTCTACATGGCCTGATGTTCAGAATGCTGCTCAGTAGAGGGGGTGCAGAGAAGTAGTATTTTGTAGGCTACAGTGCTGTGTTAAAATGAGAAGCCTGCAAAAGTGAGCATGAGACGGTCTGATCACAAGCCTGCTCTGGTGAGTCTTTTGGTGACTGTAGGTGAAACGAAGGAAGACACCTTTTAGGATTTGAAGGCAGGAGGAACAGAGTTTGAGATTATTACAGGGATGAAGTAAGTGCACAGTACTTAACCATAGCCAGAAGCCAAATGATTATAAATCCATGCTATGGGATACTCAAGAAGTCAGGAAGATGGAGAAAGGCAGAGAGTGCTGGAGCCCAGGAAACCAGTGCTGTGGGCAATGGAAAGGAATGAGAAGAAGCCTGTGGTTGCAAGGAGACCATTGGCAGGTGCATGAGCAGCAGAGGGTGGGCAGAGGCTTGGCCTGAACAGAGTAGGTAGAGATTCAAGTAGCTTGGAAGAGTTTTGTTTTGTTTATTAGATTTTTCAGAAGGCAGACATCTGAGCCAGGGTTGGAGCCTTGGATCTCAGCAGAAGCAGAGCAGCTGCATTTCACTCTCTTCCCTAAATGAGAGACTAGATTGGTCAAGAAATCTCCAGGAAGCAATTGTGATCACTGGCTGATTATCTTCTTGATGAATACAGAATGGGCGCCAAGTTGAGAGTGTGGGTGTCTGACAAGGTCTTTATGATTCTAGAATTCCTTATGACCTCTTCCTCCTCCCCCTCTGGTCTGCCCTGGCTAGTGGGCTACAGGAGCCTACCACACAAAGGGCAGCAGGTGCCTGCTTGTGGGTGCAAAGGCTGGGCTCCACAGTTGGCCTCCTGGGAAAGATGAGCTTGAGTTTGGTTTGTGGATCGACTATGAGTTTTGCACCCAGAAAGACTAAATCTTCCCTTCATCCCATCTCTGGGTCCTGACCATCAGGAGCCTGGGATGCTCACTGACATAGTGGTTCTACACAGCCCAGCCTCATCAGTTGTGGAATCATCTTCTGGGTAACCCTGTTCCTCTATAGGGCTCTCCTCTTGAGGATTGGGGCTGTCATTCAATGAGTCCCACTGGGCTTGAAGCTTAGGGTTCATCCTGGATCTCTCAGCCTGATAAGCTTCTCTGTCAACAAATATGAAGCATCTTCAACAAGGTCTTGGGCCCTGTTCATGGTGCTGAAAAACAGCTTGCACACTGCAATCACACACACACACACACACACACCCCACACACACAGAGGCTTCTGTAGGTGACCGGGAGTGCCAACTCTCCTGAGTGCCAATTACTCTGTCCTACCCCTGCTGGCCATCACCTTGCACGCCCTGCTTAGAAGCCATAAAGCCTGGTTTTGTCATTGTCCACGCTGCCACAAACTTTAAATAAAGACTTTTTTTTAAGTGCGGAAAAAAAATATTTCTATGAGTTGTAGCAGTTGGACAGTGTTTAGAATGCTCTGAAGCTGTTATTCTTGGATACACTCACTTATTATAAATATGAAAGCGTGGCTGGGAGACCAGCTGAAGTTCATGATGGTGATGCCTCTGGGCAGGAGGCATTCATGCTGCCAGGGGGACAAAGGAGACGTTTATCTTAAATGATTTATTCTGTTTCGAAAACTCAAGAGAAGTGATGAAGAAACATTATCAGCAGCTTGTCAAACCTGAGGATACTGTAATGAACACCAGAGCGCTAAACTGGTTCGTTTTCTGTATTGTAGAAGAAAATCAAATTTTGACACACAGGCCCCAGTGGAGTCCGTCACTTTCCACACCTCTCACTTGGCCTGTTAGACTTTTCAAAAGCTTGTGATCACTTCCTCTTGCAACCTCTGCTCTGCTAGAGAGGCCTCAGGGCCCAGGTTCTCTAGCTCCAGACTTTGCCTATATCATCATGGCTTCTGTTGTCCTGCCCTGACTGCCTTCCACCTTCCCTGCCCCAGACCAGACACAGGATGAGTAGAGGTTAAATCACTGATTGTAGGCTCCTAGGTTCACTGGGGCAATGATGTTTCTCTTTGCTTGGCTTTCCTTCTGCTGCCAACAGCTAGATAGTTGCCTGGGGGGATTTTTCTTTGGTGGTGGTGGTAGTGGGTGCTATTTTTCCCTTTAGTCTGGTTTGCCTCTAAACTGTTATCAGCAAAGGGAGAGAGGAAAGATTAAGACCTCCACAGAGCCCTCCCTTCACAGGTCTTTTCAGATAGCCCAGCCCTGAGGATGGTGTGAGCAAGACAGAGAACTGATAAGCTTGTCCAGACTGGTTGGAAAGGACAGCTTAAGTGTAGTCTTGGACACCCTGTGACTAGAAGCAAGAAGTCTACCTAGGTTTGGCTGGCCACAAATTGCTGTCTGGGCACTAAAGAGGCACTCAAACTCTAGGCCAGAGTAGCCTTTTCCCTTCCCCACATCCTTTTGGGGAAGACTGAGAGGTGCCTTCCTTGTGTCATTGTAAAGCCCTTCTAGTCTAGGCTAGGTGCCCCATATGTCCTGCCAATGGCAAGTGTCCCTTTACCTTCACAGACATGTAACATCCCAGCCACCCATTTGTGTGTTCTTCTATGATGCCCAATAGGAACAGGACAGAAGTCCTATCTTCTTCGGCATAGTTGTAACTATGTTAATGAGTCAAGACAGGGAGTCCTCAGTACCCTGGCTTTCTAAGAGAAGACTGAATAAATGAGAGGACTGTCTTCTCATAAATCATGAGCTCCTTGCTAATGTCCTCCATGCTTTCATCACCTGGTCCTTTGTGCTCACGATGGTGTCTGGGCTCCATATCTCTCATCACAGTACAGGTAAGAGGGGAGGATCATTGCTTTTTCTCCCTCCCCCAATGATATCAGAAGAATGGGAAAATTAACCTTCAGTGCCCATATTCTCAAAGCTTCAAATGGTACAAAGGGAGGGAACCTAGTCTCACAGTTCTCTGGTGTTCTTCCTGTAGCCCACTGCCAAGGACAGGAGGACTCCTCTGGGGAAGGCTGCCTCAGGCTCCCTGCCCACTCACTTTTTTAAACTTTTTTTTTTTTTTTTTGGTTTATTCGAGACAGGGTGTCTCTGTATAGCCCTAGATGTCCTGGAACTCACTCTGTAGACCAGGCTGGCCTCGAACTCAGAAATCCACCTGCCTCTGCCTCCCTGAGTGCTGGGATTACAGGCGTGCACCACCACCTGGCCTGCCCACTCATTTTTGTCTCCAGTCTCATTGAAGGTCCTACTGTTTACCCTGTCTATCCATTACCACATACATTCTGACTATTGAGAGGGAAAATATGTTGTATTCAAAAGTATTTGTTTCTTAACTGAAGCAAAATATACAATCTATTCTACCTTAGAAACCATGTTTCTCCAAACCCAGTTTCTTCTCCTCCAGGACCTCTTGCACTAAGTTCAATATGTTTTGATCTTCAGTCTTTCTCCCATTACTCTATATATCTCTGTCGCATTAAACAGTTCATCTTTGTTCTCTGTGTTGTTGAGGTGTGTACTGTAGCTCACTATACTTGATATCTAAGCAAGTTTCATAGATAATTATCACAAGCCGACACCAAGAAAACTACACATTAAAAGTTTTTCTCCTCTCCTCTCCCTTCTTTGATCTAACATAGAATTCATTGTCCTGGGAGTGGGTGCTTGCCCACCATGCACAAAGACATGGGATTCACACCCAGCACTGTACAAACTGCAGCAGAGGGCCCTTTAATCTGTGCACTCAGGGGGTGCAAATAGGAAGATCAGAAGTTTAAGGTTATCTTCAGCTACTGAGTGAATTTGAGGCTAAGTGAATTCCTGTCTCAAAAACAAAGCAAAACAAACAAATAAAAAACACCTCCCCCCAAATAACAACAACAACAAACACAACTGAATTTTTCAAGTGGGTAATTGCTAGCTCTGCAATACAATTAGAGAATTTAACTTCTCCCAAAACTTTTCAATAGAAATCAAAGAGCTGGAGATTCTCAGGAATAAAGACCATGTCTTTTATTTGTATTGTTTCTCCAGCTGTATAAAGTTTGCTTTATCCAGATCCCATGGCCCACTAGGATTTCTGAGTTTTTTCAAACGTGTGTGGGGACATAGGTAAGAGAAGTACTATTTATTGTGGCCCTTGAATGGAGAGGGCCCTCCAGACCCTAGGACCCAGGATAGAAGTGATAGGAATCCAAAGGGCCCAGTGTCCATCAGAGCTGGCAACTGGGGGCAAAGTTGGTGAGGCAGAGAGAGGAAAAGAAGGGAGTCTGGCCCAAGGCCAGAGGTGGCTCCCCAGGGAGTCCTCGGAACGGGCAGCCTGACGTCGCTCCATCCGTCCCGCCTGACGGATGGGTCTGCCGCTCAGGAGCAAGCTGTTGGGCCAGGCCGCTGCCAAGGCCAAACAGAGGCGCTTCTGTGTGCACTACTCTGCACGCAGAGAGTGGGGCGGGCGGGGAAAGCAGAGAGAGTGATGAGGAAAGCAGACGTCCGGGAACTGCAACCACGGGAGGTTGTGGGGGACGGGTCGCAGGAAGCTCCTGCTCCCCTACCCCCAGCCTCGGAGTGTCAACCGTGGGGGTCTGCAGAGACGCGATGGCTGGGGACTGCTGGCGGGGGCAGACAGGCAGAAGATGGAGGCCTGGAAGAAGAGCGCAATGGCCCTCTGAGTAGGGACAGCCGTTCGACCTTCCTACTTTGCGCATTAACTGCGTGATCCTCCTAGGCCTTGGGACCCAGTCACCTTGGCCTCCCTGTCCACGAGCCATCCCCATGACCCAGCTTAGGACTCAGGTCCGAGAAGCTGCGCGATCGGTCCCTGGCCCGGCTCCGACCCCGCCCGGCAGCTGCCTCCCCCTCAGCGTTAATTAAAACTTGTGAGATGGAGAGGCTGGCGCGGGCGGCTCCGCTTTATTTGCAGCATCTTTCATGCTGCTGACGATCGTAAAGGGCTTTAATATTGAAATATGGGCCATTTTCCCAGCTCCAGCCCTCGCCGCGCGCTCCCCGCACCCCCACACCCAGCCACCCCGCACTTGATGAAAGAGCCCCTGCAAATCCATTAAGAAGAGATAATTGAAAACTCCGGGGTAATATTTAAGGCCTCGCGCCTGGCGAGGCGGAGGCTCCCCTGCGCCCGCAGTGCCCGTCAGTGCCCGCCCTCGCCCTCGCCAGGCCTCGAATTCTTGCTCCTAGCAGCTCTCTGTGGAAGGCGCACTGGAGACTCCCCAAGATGAGTGACAAAGAAAGCCCAGAAGTAGGGGCGGCCAGTTGTGTCTACAGAATCGGATAGGACGCACCTGCCTCTCAGACTTGCTTAAAGCCAGATTCCTTTCTTGGCCACAGTGACCCTCTGCTCTGAATGGCTGGGAAGTTATTTACTCCCCTTCAGATCAGTATGATACTGGCCAAAATGAGGGTCCCACATGAGTGGATAGGGGATTTCTCTGTTATCTTCCAGAAAGATTCTCTACCTCTGTGATAGGCACTATAACAGGCACTGACTGGTGAGCCTGCGAGGTTATGATATTGTTCCCTCATGTCTGCTTTTGTACATTTTTAACCTTTCACAGCAGGTTTGTAGAAAGCAGCCCTGCATATCTTCATCTATATAGCTCCCTTTCCAATAATGCAGGCCACCTGTGATCCTATGCAATACAGTCCTTGAGCATTCGGTGTTGGCATTGTTTACAGAGACTGCCCTCCTACGTGGTTGTGGCATCTTGGGAACAGGGATCAAGTCTAATTTCCCTCCTTCACCCCAGATCCTGGCCCACCGCCAGTCACAGAACATGTACTCAGGAAACGTCACTGATTTGGCTGCTGTCCACATCCCCGGAGAACTCCAGGGTTTCAACACTGGACTGTGGTACTTGGGGGAGGGTGAACCAGAGCAAGAAGAGGAGTATCTGGAGGCCAGTCTAGCCATGACTGGCTTCAAGCTGTTTTGAAGATGGAAGAGGCATGAAGATCCTGTTCAAGACTGGAGTTCAGGAACCCATTCATTTGTCCTCTCTATCTGGGTCCTTTGTGGGTATTTTGCCACTATATTTGACTTGCCTTCCAATTGGTCATACTCTATGAACTCTCTCCCTCCCCCTCTCTCTTTCTCTCTCATCTCTCCCTTCCTCTCTCCTTCCCTCCCTCCCTGTGTCTACATGCTTATATAAATATGTATACCATATGTGTATTATTGTGTGGAAGAGAGAAGTGGTTTTTTTTTTTGAGATATAACCCTGCAGAACACATGAGTGGGTCAAGCCTCCCACTAGTGCCTAGCTGCCCAAGCAAAGTCTTTCCTAATCACCTTTGTGCTCCTGGATTCTAACACCTGACCAGAGGTGGTCCTCACTGATGGCACCACGGACGGATAGAATGTTCTGTCTGAGCTGCTAGGCACAGTGACAGCGAGTCACTCCCACATCTCTGTCTCTAGCCCAGTGGCATTCCAGGTATCCATCACCAACATGCAGGAGCCTGAGATGATGTCACAGAGCCCATCAACAGGTCAAGAAAATGAGATTCCCAAGCTAGGGGCTTGTTAACTGGTTCTGATTCCCTTTCCTTTGCACATTGCTCCACTGTTACACAAGTCACTTTCCCCTGGCCAAATATACAGCAATGAGGTCTGCTTCCCTGACACTCAGTCCCTATCCAGTGACCATTTGCTTTCGGAGATCTTTCTCCTCCTAGGTTCTTCCTCCTATCCAATGTATGCCCAAATACAGGGTAGAGATTGTTCTGATAAACTGGGCCTGTGCCTATTAATGGCCACTGAATCTCGGCCATAATTCCCCAAGTCTCAGCTCATAACCATTAGCAAGGAAGTGGAATCATTAGGACTCCTTTATGAAACTGGATCAGATGAATGGATTGTATGAAGTCAGGAACAAGAGTTCTCCTGCCTTCCCTGCTACAGAGGTGTCCCCAGCTCCCAGGGGAGGTTGGATCCTTTCCCCTTACAGCTGCAGGCAGAGGTGGCATAAAGAAGGGTGCCCAGTAATCCACACCCATGGAATAAAGGGATCAAGGATGTGGACAGTCTTAGACAGCCCACAGGCTTAGGGTAGGAAACACACTCATGTGCACACATGCATACTCACATGCACCCAGTCACACAGTCATGGATACCCTTACACACTGTGAGGTTTTTTTTCTAGTCAACTTGATAGGCTTTAGAATCGCCATGAAAACAAACTCATGAGCATGTCTGTGATAGGTTTTCCAGATTAGTAGTCAAAATGGGAAGACCCATCCTAAGTGTGGGTGGCACCGTTCCATAGCCTGGATCGAATAAAATGGAGAAATCCAGCTGAGTACCAATGTTCATCACTCTCTGCTTCCTGGCTACAGATGCAACAGGACCAGATGCTTCAACTGTGTTTCCCAGCCATAGTGGACTGTACCTTCAAACTGTGAGCCAAAATAAACTTTTTCTTCCTTAAGTGGCTTTTATCAGATATTTTGTTACAGCAATGAGAAACATATCTAATACATTTACTTACCCATGCACAACACAGAGACACATATAAATGCTTGTGTACCCTTTAAACCTCCATCTCTGGTTTAAATACAAAGCTTTACCCCTAGCCATCCCAAGTATCCAACATCTTTGTCCCACCCTTAAGATCTAGGTCAGTGCTCTTTACCCTGAGTGTGCAGACAGCCACCTGGGGTCCACTTTAGAGATAGGCTCATTCAGTAGCTCTAGAGTGGTGTTTGGAGTTGTTTTAAAATAGTATCCAGGAAAGGCCAGAGCTGCTGAGACTGTATGCAATGACCTCAGCGTTGAAGGGTATGAATTTTCAGAACTTGGATGAGATGTAGTGTGAGGTTTGGGAAAGTAGCACCCAGACTCTGCCAGTCAAGGAACTTGACTGCACAGCAGGTGGCTGGACTATTTCAGGAATGCTGTAACCTTTCTGGGTGGGGCATTTTCTCATTCTAAAAGTTTGACCCCAGCTGGGCATGGTGAGACACATCTGTAATCCCCTCACTCCAGCAGTTGAAGTAGGATTGTGAGAGCCCAATCTCTGAGCCAAAACAGCACTTGCTCTGAGGTTTCTCATTCTGTGACTGCCTTAGCCCTCTGACTAATGGGTGCCACAGCTGTTTGTGCCTTGCTTTTTCATGCTCATTCCTTTTGAGGGATGGGAAAGTTCATGGATCTGGGTAGCCAATTGGCCCCATTGGATCATGTGATGGGGTGGGGGAAAGATTCTAGGCAGAGAGGTCCTGGGGGTGGCAGCCAGTGCAGTCAGAGCCTGCCAACCCTGATATGCAAGGACAGGTTCACCCCCTAATCTACACAGAAAGTGTTTCTGGGATGTATCCTATCCCTGCTTAACAAATTCTTCCTGAGCTTCAGTTATATCCTGGCATTGTGCTGAGCACCAAATTCATAGTCAGCCTCAGCCTAACGGAGCTTTAAGTTACATAGGAGGCATTGATGCAAGGTTAGTTTGGTGTGTGCTATGGTGGGTGGAGAAGGTTTCCAGAGAATGATAGGCATCATACCCTGGTGGGCAGGGTCCTTTCTCATCAGTCCTCAGAATGCCCAACCTGCTTCCTGGACATCCCTGCATTGCCCTCTTCTAGCTCTTTAAGAGGAATGCCAATTCTCAGAGCGAGGTTCTGGGCACACAGCCGAGCTAAGGGGTGTGTGTGTGTGTGTGTGTGTGTGTGTGTGTGTGTGTGTGTGTGTGTAGCTATAAATCAATGCTGGCATGCCTTTGGCAAGGGTCTGTCCTCTAGGCTGCCCAGATGGCGGGCAGGCCTGGGGCTCTAGGGGCAGCCAGGCACTCAGGAGGATGGAGGAAAACACGGTGGAGGAAACACAGCTGGCTCTTGCATCTCCAATCACAGATGCACACCTCTATCTGTGCGTCTTGGGACAGGCAACATGCCAAGGCTCTTTCTCTCCTGTTTCTAGGAACCTAGGCTGGCATGGCCTTTTGAGGTCATTGCTCCTGCCCTTGCCCTTGCCAGCAACCCAGGTTTCACAGACATCCCTGGGTCCAAAGGTGATCAAAGGGCACTTGGGGTCCATCAGTTTGTGTATCCAACCTAGATAGATGTTCAGCTTGTGGCCCAACTCTCTTCTCCCCTGCTGTAGCTAAAGTATGTTCTTCCCACTCTGAAGAACCTTAGCGCCACATTTGGATGTTCTTACGGGTATGGTGATACATATGTTCACTGTCAGCCTCCCAAGCAGGGTACAACTGAGGAAAGAGAGTGAACCACTTACTACCTTTCGAGGGTTGTCTTCTTTAGCCACCCTCACAGGTGCTATGACATCACCCTAACCCAAGGGGTAGTGACAACCCCAACACCCTATCCCATACTGGGCTCAGTGGGCTTGCATGAAACCATAAAGGCAGCCTTGCTCTGCCTGTCTGGGCATGGCATGAACAAAATTTGAAGACACCCACAAAGAAGTCAGCAACTGGGTGCCCTTGTACCTGCTCCCAAAAGCCAGCCAAGCAGCCAGCCATACTTGGGGAGCAGTGAGAAGCTCCCAAGCCAGAGAACAGCAAAGTCCCCACATGTCCTTGTCCTCAACGGCTCCCATGAGACACTGGAACTCATAGGTCTCAGAGACCCAGCCTCCCATACTTTTTGTATGAAGGAGTAGAAAGCCAAGCCTCTCCAGAAGGGACATAGAGATGGTGTGAGGGAAGCAAGGGGCTTCTGGGACTTTTCATTCTGGAATCCTGTTTTGGCCTCCTGAAGTCTGAACTCCTGCCTCATCTCAGTTGGTTCTCTAGCTCTTCACTCTCCTGGGATGGCTGATTTGACTGCCAGAGTCATTTGCTGGCTCTAACATGTGTTTAAATGTAAGTCTCCACAGGGAGGGACCTGGTGTGCTCTTCCAGTATGCCTGCCTGCAGCTTGGAAAAGCTGAGGGCCCGTGGGAACCTTCTGTACTCATTTTGGATCCAAGCTGATCCTCTGGGCCTAGTCCCATCAAGCATGTCTATCCTTGTGATGGTGTCCAAAGTGGCACACCTATGGGATACCCACCCATGGGGGCTCCCTCATTTTCAGGATCTGGGGTGACTCCCCTGGTCTCAGAATCCTGGAACCATCTCTCAAGAGGTGGGAGACAGGAGGAACATGTATAAAAGTGTGCAAGTGCCACAGTGTGCATGAAGTCAGAGAATGAATTCCAGAGTTTGTTTCCGCCTACAACAGTGTGGGTTCCCAGAACAGAGCTCGGAAAAGGGACAGAATTCAGGTCATTAGGTTTGGCAGCAAGTTCCTTTCTTTATCCACTAAGTCATTAGATTTATTTGTTTTACCTTAATATGAGATAGATATATAGATATACAGTGTGTGTGCATGTATACATATATATATATGTGTGTGTGTGTGTTATGTATATGTGTTTGTGTATGTGTATGTATATATGTGCACCACATGCATACCTAGGGCCCACAAATGTCAAGAGAGTGTTGGATCCCCTGGAACTGGGATGGTTGTGAACATGTGTTGATAGAGACCAAACCCTAGTCCCATACAATAGCAAAAAGTGTTCTTAGGGGGCTGGAGAAATGGCTCAGTGGTTAAGAGCACTGACTGCTCTTCCAGAGGTCCTGAGTTCGAATCCCAGCAACCACATGCTGTCTCACAACCAATGAGATCTGACACTCTCTTCTGGTGTGTCTGAAGACAACTTCAGTGTACTTACATATAATAATAAATCTTTTTTTAAAAAAAAGTGTTCTTAACTGCTGAGCTATCTCTCCAGCTCCACTGAAACTTTATTTCTTAATTTTTATTTATGTGTACATGCATGTCTATGTTTATGTATGAGCATGTGTGTGCAGTTGCCCTCAAAGGCCAGAAGGGGGTGCCAGACCCTGAAGTTAGAGTCACAGATGTTTAGGAGCCGTGAAGTGTGGTTGCTAAGAACCGAATCCCAGTCTTCTAGGAGGTCAGAAAGTACTCTTCACTGCTGAGCCACCTCTCCCGCTACCAAAGGCTGCATTTTTAGCATTTGCTACCAAGCACCTCCAGGACTGAATGATAGGCTTGTAGAGTAGGTGCTATCATCAGTGGGGAGCTTGAGGCACAGAGAAGTGAACTATATGCCCAAGACCACACAGCTAGGCAGAGGTGGAACTACAATGGTCTGGCTCCAGATCCCTGGTACTCCACCAAGGAATGGCACTTGAGCCAAGATTTGTCTCTCTCCCTTCCCAGTCCCCAACCAAGGTGGGCTTGTCTACCTAAGCCCTTGAGGCACTGACCCTTCTGTGTGCCAATGTCTTTCCACCTTTAAGATGAGGAGTCAGAGGAAATAGTAGATGTTTATCAGAGTAGTCATCAGAGCACACACAGGTCCTGGGCAACTACTGGTTCCTCCTGTGGTCTAACCACAAGCCTTCCTGATATATTTCTTCTTTCTGTTTTTAAAGGAACTAGCAGCAATCACTTTTCATTACTTCATGGAAACCATTAGGAGAAGGTTAGACACATTCATCCATCCAAATCCCTGCTCTTTCTCTCAAGGATCTTGATGAGGGGTAGTAAGGCTGGGCTGTCTCCTCCCCATCTGTGCCAAGGCAAGCTCTTTGGGTTCCAACAGGAAACAAAGACATAATAGGCTTTCCACCAAAGAACCGAAGATCAGAATTCTCATTTCTAGACATGGGCTGGGGATATGACGCAGCTGGTAAAGTGCTTGCCAGTATGCTCAAACCCTCAGGTTCAATCCCCATCACTGCATAAACCCAGGGATGATAGCACCTGCATGTTTAAACAATTAGGAGCTGGAGGCTCGAGGACCAGGGGTTCAAGGTCAAGCCCTCTAGAACCTACATTCCCAGCAATTGCCACTTTGGATGTCCCCAACGTTGCTCAGTGGCTGGCCACACCGCCAGCTTTCCCCACAGTGGGGCACACTGTTGTGCAGCAATATGCACTCAGATGTGCAATGACTCACCCACTCTTCTTGACAGTCAGGAGAGACAGCAAGCTGCTTCACCACTCAGCAGCTTCCCTGTGTGTTCCTTTCTCCTGAGAAATCTTGATCTGCACAACAAGCAGCTGAGCTACTCCTGGCTGGAGCCTCTGCCAAGAGCCAAGGAGAAGATGGCAGTGCCAAGGAAGCAGCTGAAGGATCATCACCCTGGGAGCCATAGTTCCACTTGATTTTTCCAATGGGCCATAAAGACTAAGGAAGGGGGGGGAGGGCCTGCCAGACAAACTACAGCTCCCAAATGCTACGGCTGCGCCAGGAACACCTGGGGAAGCAATTCCTCACAGACTCAAGGCCAGGCCCTGGGCACTGATTACCTGCTTGCTGGCTCTATGACCCTTGGGTAAGATACTGGATATATGTGCCTCAATTCCCCCATCTTAAAATTGTGACTACTAATGATAGCTACTCCATGTGGGTATAGAACAGAGACAAGTTAATAGTTACAAAACATTTGGCAAGCTGGGCCTGGTGATGCACACCTGTAATTCCAGTACTTGAGAGGTGTGGGCAGGAGAATGAGGAATTCAAGGCAAGCCTCAGTTACACAGTGAGCTTTGGGCTAGCCTGTGCTACGTGAGACTCCATCTCAAAAGGAAAACTCTGAAGGGCCTAGAGTTTCTGGCAAGCCCTGCATAAATGTCATCATGCAAAATTGAGCAGGATATACATAGGCTGTAGTCTTATAAGCCTCTTTGTATAATCAGCCTAGCCTTGGCTCTCTATTGTGTTTTCTGTGAGGAATGAAGTCATACAAACAAAAATAACACCATGTTCAAGCTTGCTGTGTGTCATCCAGATCATGAAGGAAGTCCTGTTGAGCAGGTGCCAAGGGACGCTGGAGCAGTCACTTGTAGACATGGAGTTATCTGTCCTGCTATGTCCTCCTGATTCCACATCAGCAGCTCTCTGGCTCACTGGAGTCTGTACTGATAGAGTCCAGCACTCTTCTAATCCCTCTCATAAAAATGGGCAGCTCAGCAAGTGCTAAAACAAAGTCCTGGAAAGACAAACTGGCCCTTCCATCCTTTCCAGGAGACAGCAATAACCACTACACAGGGAAGAAGGAGTGCAGCCCACCTGCTCTGGGTGTGAGGGGAGAGGCTGCTGATGGGCAACGTGGGGATGTAGCCAGTTGTTACTTAACTTTAAAATGAGCGTAATTAGGGCTGTTGAGATGGCTCAGCTGGTAAAGGCACTTACTGCCAAGTCTGACAACCTGAGTGTGATCCCTGGAGCCCATACGGTGAGCAGAAAGGGAGAAATTACTCTTGCAAGTCGTCCTCAGAACACACACCTCTGAGCACACGTGTGCACGCACACACACACACACACACACACACATACACACACACAAGTGCACACAGTAAATAAATAAATGTAGAGAGAAATTAAAGTGAGTTTTATTATACTTGCTCAGGAGGTGAAAAGCAGGATGGCGATACGGCTCGGTTGGTAGAACAGCATGCAAGAAGCCATGGGTTCTCTTCCCAGCACCAAGCAAATCAAGTGTCTCCACGCACACCTGTGATCCCAGCACTTGGGATTAGAAACTGGAGGATCAGAAGTTCAAGGTTATTCTCAGTTACATTGTGAAAATTCCAGGCCAGCCTGGGCAATGTGAAACTCTGCCTTTTTTTTTTTTAAAAAAAAAAAAAGAGAGAGATGAAAACTAATCAGATATATAAATGGTGTTCCGATAAATAGCAGCTATTATATAGGTAGCATTTTGTGCTTTCTTTTTTTTTTTAATTTTTTTTATTCGATATAATTTATTTACATTTCAAATGATTTCCCCTTTTCTAACCCCCCCATTTTGTGCTTTCTACACCCACCTTTGTGGGGAAAACATTGCTGATTTCCAGACTAGAAAAGGGGTGGTAACAGCTAGAGATTTATAACTGATTTTCTCCAGTTTATTTCCAGAGTACGGAATCATTCCTCATCCACTCATTCAACAAACGCAACCAGGCACTATTCGGACTTCCTGTATGCACCCTGCTGGTCCCACTGGTTTGGAAGGGTTGATGCAGGTAGGGCAGTGTCTGGTGTCAGCAGAAAGCATAGACTGAGAAGGGTGAGGTGGGGACCTAGGAAGGAGACTTGGACTCTGAAGCAGCCACACCCTCTAGAACTCGACTTTCCTTTTGGTCCAGGGGTTTCCATTTGCAGGTAGCACTCAGAGGATTACATGGGTTATGTTTGGGGAAGTATTCCTGTTTATCTACTCAGACTCTGAAGCTGCAGGAGAGGGGTCTGAGGACAGCAAGAGGTCAAAGAGAGCTGCCGGATGGAAGAGTCAATGGCCATTCTCAGCAATTTAACCAGGGGGAGAAGCACCAGAACCAGGTGCAAAGGCCTGGCTTCCATGGGCACTGGAAGCCCCCACACATACGTCAAGTCTGTTCCTGGCCACAGACCTCACTCTAAATGATTCAAACTGTCTAAAAACATAGAAAATCATAATGTCTGGACATGGGAACAACCCAAATGTCCATGTACTGATGAACACATACCTGGAAGGTGGTCTGTCTGCCATTGAAGGTGGTCTGTCTATCCATGAGAAGAAACAAGGATGGGTGAGTGCTTTGACACAGCAACACATATGAACCAAGGAAAAGGAGCCAATCACACAAGGCCACCTACTTCGTGAAGTCATTCCTATGGCAGTCCTGAATAGGAAAGACACCGAGGTAAAGGGCAGCTCACTGGATGCTCAGTTGGAAGGGTTATCGAGGATAAGGAAGTGGTCACCTGTGGGCATGAGGCTGCTCTCTGAGGGCTCAGAATATTCTCAAACAGATTGTGCCAACAGTTGCACATGTCTACGAACTGTCCAAGTAGGGTTGTGCTCCATGTGAGTTACACCTTAGGAACGTTGTTTTGAAAAAGAGCATCAGGGGAAGGGGGCCTCTCAGATGAAGCAGAAAGGCTGAGGTCAGAAACAAAGGCCAGGCAGTGCTATCCTGGCTGTCCCCCCATCTCCCAGCCTACATTTCCCACAGCTAGTGCCTCAATAGTCCCCAAACCACGACTGGGGAAGATAAATTGACCCCTCAAGATCTGGGGCTGGGTCTCTTCTTCCCTGACAGCTCCCTTTCTGTGTTTTTTCTGGCACAAGAAACACACTGTCTTCTTGTATAAATAGGGGGATTTATGACAATTTCCCTTTCTCCTTCCTGGTGGGCTAAGAGGTGGGGCTTAGGGGAAGAGAGGTTGCTAGTTCCAGACAGAAATGTACAGAGACTAGAGAAGGACTGAGGGGTCCCTTTCCTGCTTTGGTCTGGCCCCAGCATGCCTTCCCTAGCATCTGGTGACAAGGAGGGTAGAGGAAAGGTGAACACCAGCCCTCCTCAGGGCAGATACCCAACAGAAGGATCCTGGAAGTCCAAATGCAGTCTGACCTTTCAAGCTCTGGCAAAAGAAAAACGCATGCACACCCCTCATTCTAGATAACCCAGGCTATCCAGAGACACACAGAGAGAATCGTAGCTATTGGAGGTTTTGGCTAGTTGAAATGCCTGGCTCTTCTGTTGTTCTGAGATAGGGTGATCAACTTGTACAGCTGAAGTTGTTCCTGCCACCTCCACCTCCTCAGTGCTTGCATTACAGGTCTGTGCTACCATGTCCAGCCCTTTTTCTTCACTAACGCCTTACATAGCACCCCAACATTTAAAGTGAGTATCCCTCGTGATTCTTGAGAGAAGCACCAGGACTTCCAGACCTCTCTGATTAACTGTTAGGGGACAACATGGTATGGGTTGCTATCTAAGGTTCCCTCTAGTTCTGACCTGAAGAGTGGATTTAGCCCAAGGTGAAGAATGCATCCAGAGTCTGACATGAGGGAGCACATCTTTAAGCTTAGCACTTAAGAGTCAGGATGATTATGAATTCAAGGTTAGCCTAGACTACAGATCAATATCCCTCAAAGATTACCAGGCATGAGGGCTCACAACTCTACGTTTAGCATTTGGAAGGCCAAAGCAGGAAGAATTGATGTAAATGCAAGGCCAGTTGGGCTACGGAGTGATGTGTGGGTCAGCCTGTCTTACAGAGTGAAGATTCTATCTCCAAAAAAAAAAAAAAAAAAAAAAAAAAAAAAAAAAAAAGCAAAATAAAAGGTGTAAGTCATCTACTTTCTTTAAACCTTATTCATAAGGTAGAAATTGCAACTTTGTTTAAACCTTTAAACCCTATTGGTAAGTTGGAAATTGTAACACTTTCTTAGAGGGTTGTCAGGGCTATACAAACTTAAACACTTTAGCCTAGCTTCTAGCTCAACTAATGTCATCATTATCACCATCCCACCTCGGGTGTGACCATTAACATGAGTTTAAGTCAGCAGGTGTGCTGTGGGAAAGTGTATTAGGAAGGCTAACTGAGAAAGGTTGCAATAAAAAGGTCTCAAACAGCAGCAGAGGAAACAAGTGTATCTGTAATGGAAATGACAGTACAAAGGGGCAGGCGGAGTGCAGTCAGCTCTCTCCCACCTGTTGCTTGAGGACTTGGGTCCCTCTCAACACTGTTGCTTTGCTCTTCAAGCTCCCAGCCAGACCTCATCTTAGTATTGTCTACAACATGAGAAGTGGAGCACAAAGAACTTACCATGCACTGGAGCTTGGGCGACCTCAATGGGCTTTTGCTTCCACTGGCCACACCTGACCAGGGCACTGGATAAGTGGTGTTGGAATAGAAGGCTCTCTGTGGTCATACAAAGAGAACAGACTTCTGTGACAACTGACACTCTTTACTGAGGACTCAAATCCCCATTGGATGTCCCTGGGGGAAAGCCATCAAAACCATCACCTGGAAGTGTGGCAGCCCAGTCAGGCCTCTGTGATTCACCCACAAGAAGCAGCCCCAGAAGAGTAACTTAGCACCTCTATCCATAGAAAATTCCTTCATCCTTCTTCATATAGATATGAGAACAGTTCCTGTCTCCACTGCCTGACTGTAACTCCATCTCATGGTCTTGCCTACTGCTAACCCCTTTTCCCCAGTTGCTAGGTGTGACTATAAAAGTGGGGCCACTGGACAGTCTAAAACTGGAATGGAAGGAGGGACAGCAAGAGTACACATTATCCCAAGCATGAGTTCTGAGCCACTCAACTGTGCTGAGACCCAAAGTCCTCAGAAGCACTACAACCCATTTGTCAAAATTACTGTGAGCACTGATTGAGGTATCTTATGTACCTTGCACACAGTATTCCTTCAGTGAGTGGTGATTACTTTGACTTGGTGCCAACGAGACAAATGCTTTATCTCCCTACTCTTAGCCAGCCTTGGCATGATTCTTTCTTCTTCCCCTTCCTCACCAATGTATAATTTCTTCCCTATATTTTTCTATCCCCATTATTTTTCACATGCACTGGAATCCTGTCCTATAGTTACCCCCCTCTGGGAAGTCTTCTCAGATGGATATTAGAATACTACTCCCCCCTCCCCCCGCACTCACACACTACATCTGCTGTAGTGATCTGGCCCCATCCTCCCCTGACTTTATATGTGTGCTGCTTTCCCTCCAGGTGATTTCTTTTACCACCTTCAGAAGTATACTGCACGGGAAGGCATTAAGGTATGTTTCTATAGATCAGACATGGAGAGTCCTACCTGTAAGTCCAGCACTTGAGAAGCAGAGACAGGAGAACCAGAATTTCAAGGTCATCCATGCTACATAGCAAATTCCAGGCCAGCTTGGGCTGCAGGAGATTCTGTCTCAAAACAAAACCCAAAAGAAAAGTCTTCATGACCACTATAGTTTAAGCATGTAAGCACACTTTTTTTTTATAATAATGTTAAAAAAAGATTAGAGATCAACTTTCAACATGCAGCTCCTTACTAAGCTGTCAGAAACCTTCTCAACCTGCTCATTCTCACCTTGCTCACCCAAAGGGCAACATTGTCCATAGCAGCTTTCATGTAGCATGATGAGACTTGAGTTGTTCCAGGCACTTTGCACTGAAATTCCCTTCTATCTTCCATGTCTGAGCCCAGAAGCTATTGACTCTGCTACCAATAAGAAAACAGATGTGCACTGCTCAAATAATTGCTTGGTGAGCATACAACTAATTTAAGGCAGGTCTGAGAGTCCAATCCAGAAATTACTGGATCAGAAAGTGAGCCAACATGTAGTAATGTTATCTATGTGCCCAGCATGATGCATAACACATCATGTGTGTTTCATGGAATCTCAGACAACCCTAAGACAGATCCTTTATTATATAATCCTTGCTTCACAGACCAAGAAACTGAAATGACAAGGCCCCTTGCTACTAGCCACGGGACCCCAGCTGCTTGCCCTAAGCCCTGGCATTGGATTTTCAGCTGTCTGGGCCTTTCTTCCTAAATCTATCTCATCCATTGCCCACACCCCTTGTGTTTTCAAATTTCTATTCAGTCCATGACTTTCCTTCCCAGTCTCCTAGCTGTTTTTCTCCACCTCACTATCCCCTAAACCTTTTTGTTTCTCTCCTTTGACCCTCTTCACCACCCTTACCCACAGCTCCTGCTTTACTGGATGATAAAGAATAAGACCCTCAGATTTTCCCCCATCAGGCCTCCACCCTGCCTGGTCTCACAACCCCAAGGAAGGCCCAGCAGTGGCCAAACTAGAAAGCCAGACATAAAATCCTGCCTGCTCCCCCGCCCTGTTTCCCATCACTCATCTGGGAATCCAGGGCGAGGAAGGGAGCTAAAGTGCAGAGTGTTCATTTAATATTAACAAATTGAAATGAATTCTTTTAATGCCAATTAGCTTGGAGCAGCCCCTTATTAATAGTAATTTAGATTCATACTTGGAGGAGCGGATGGGGGCTGGGCCACATGTGCCCAGAATGTCAATGTGACAATGGGGCTGGGACCAGAGGGAGGAGCAGCTCTTCTTCTGCCCAGCACAGAGGCACAATGGGCAGATACAGTCACCCTGGACCATCTTCCTATCTTCCCAGAGTGTAAGTTACTTTTGTAATTTTAGTAATTCTGAATAGATTAAAACTCTAGATTACACTAACAGTTTACCTTCTTAGTAATATCTTTAAAAAGGAAGAATTAGCCAAGAGTGATGGCATACATTTTTAATCCCAGCACTTAGTAGGCAAAGGCAGGTGGGTCTCTGAGAATTGGAGGCCAGCCTGGTCTACATAGTTGACTTTCAGGCCAGACAGGGCTATATAGTAAGATGTCTAAAAAAACAAACACAAACGGGATACCCCCCACCACTGCAGACACCAGCTTGATCAAAAGTAAAGTGAAAGTAAACACTGTTTCTCTTCTGGGAATTCTCCCACAGGAGATAAAAGGTCCAATAGTCAGAAATGAAACTTGCTTGCAGTTTTCTAAAACTTAAGGGGAAAAGCAAGAATTAAAAATTCAACTCTGTGTGCCAAAGAGTTGCCCAGAACAGACAAATGAAATTCAACCTAAAATGAAAAGTCGGAGGACACTCTGACCTTCCTATCTCAGCTGACTTTGGAAGCAGAGGAAGGTGTCCCCAGTTGGGACAGTAGGAATAGGACAGTTGATTCTTCCTCCCAGGCACCCCTCTGAGGCTGGGGGTGGGCTGATTTAAAGCTGAGAATTATCGAAGGTGTGACCTCTTTGGTGGAGGAGTCTGGAGTAGAAAGGGGACTGAGGAAAAGGGAGAAATGTGCAAGATGGTGAAGCTTAGGAAATAATAATAATAAAAAAAAACTGGCTTAACATACAAAAGAGTAAATACAAGGTCAGGTTTCTCAAACTGAAGTGAATACAAAAAAAAAAAAAAAATCAAGGTTAAAAAAGTGAAGGAAACATGTAAAATATTCCATATTGTTCTTCCCACAGGGCCTTTGGAACTGACCAAAGAGCTTATTCACATCCCATAAGGTTTCCCAAACAATAAAGTCATTTCCAAAACAAAAAGAGGGAGCAATACAAAACTAAATCCTAGTCCACCTGGAGGTGTGTGTGTGTGTGTGGGGGGGGGGGGGATCTGGAGATTCTAAACCGCATAAAAACCAGTAGGGAAAGAGAAAATTTAAAATATGGAAAGTGGCTATTTGTAAATGCTGACCAGAAGAGGTAGGTGGAAAAGAGAGGTGAACTTGACATTGCTAAAGAATTAGTGTACAAAGATGTAATTCATCCCCAGGGAAAAGTAAACTCTCCCGAAGTAGAGTTTCCCAAGAGAAGGGAAGAAAGACTTCTTAAAGAATAAAGCATCGCCTATCCTCTGCCTCCTCTCCCCCCCCCCACCCACCACCCGCAGAAAATACAAGGAACCTAATTCCCCTCCAAATAGGATTACACTAAAGAAAACAAGAGGATTCTTTTTCTTTCAACTAAGAGAAAAACAAAATTGGATTTCAATTGTCTGATGGAGCAAGAAGGGATGATAGTCTGCAGGTGCTTGGAAAAAGTAGGTGTTGAGGGGCAGAGACCAGCTTACCTGGCTGTGCTGTCTGTCGGTCAGGAGTGGACGAAGAACACTGCTCAAGATTGCACGTAAGGGAAAAGGAGGGCCCGTGGGTCCGAGTTTCCCTAGACAAACAGGCTGGGCAAAAAACAAAACAAAAAAACAAAACAAACAAACAAACAAAAAGCTGGGGGTGCTGTCCCCCCTCCGCCAGCCTCCCTCCCACCGGCACCTAGGCCTAGAGAGCTACTGAAAGTTACAAATTGCTTCCATTATTAGCTCATCCCGGGCGGCCTGGTCATTGGCCAGCCCGCAAGCACGTGGTGTCTCGTACCAATAGATCGAATTTCTAGTTGCAATTCTCTGTCTGTCCCTCGGCGGCTCTGGGGGGGGGGGGGGAATAGTGCGGGGGGGGGTGGGGCTAAGGGGACCCTCATCCTCCCTTTCCGACAAGTGGGTGTCCTGAGCACTGCCCAGAAGGGGTCCAGGGAGTGTTGTGAACTGGGGCACACCCGCTGGGGTAGAAATTGGAGGACACGATGGACGTCGACAGAATCCTGAGCTCTATCCTTCCTTCCAGCTTCCCGGTGTTCTCCAACCCTGCGTTAGCACTCTGTGGCCCGGGGCCATCCCGGGCTAGCAACCAGGGGGCTCTTCGATGCTCTGTGGATCACCGCTTCGCCTTTACTTTGGGGACGGTCACAGGCGCCCCGCTTCCCCCGTCGCTTTAGATCAGGCGTCTGCGCCCTCCCGAGCTCCTCACCCCCACCCCAAGAGTCAAATGTGAGTCTTTCCTGGAAATTCTTTGCGAAGGGGACAAACTTTTAAGTGGACGAAATTTTATTGAAGCCTGTCTGGAGCAGGTGAGCGGGGTCTGGAAATTTGCGGCTCCGGTTCTCTCTCTTTCCCTTTTCTCCACCCTGCTTTCTTTGCAGGCCCTCCGAGGGATCTGGGCTGGGGGTGGGCAACCATAAGTTTTGGGCTTAGGGCATCTTCTCCCTCCTGAGTTTGGGCGCTAGGGTGGCAGCTGGCAGGGCTGGGAAAAGTAGGGATGCTTCTGAGACTGGGGAAGAAAAGTGAAAATAGGGGCGAAGAGATACAGAGTCCGCAGGGGATTCTTTCCCCCAAATACAACTTGAAAGAACTTCAAAAAGTCTTTCCCCCAAGGGCTTGGGAGAGGAAGCAAAGTTGGGGTTTGAGGTTTTAGGTAAGGGAGGTATTGGTGGCTCCAGGGTCTGAACTAAGTATATCCGAAGAACCTAGCAGTCCCAAACTTGCTCACCCCAGTAGGCCCTAGGGACCCTCGGAGATCCCCAGGAACACAGAGAGGGAGAGGACCCCCCCCCCGAGAGTTTCTGGCTGTGCGGGGATGCAGGTGGGATAAGGCCCGGCCTTTCCTGGGCTCCCTCTACTGATTTTAACTTAGGAGAGGTGGAAGAAGGAACATACCCAGTGCCTTTACTATTGTTTCTAATATAGTTTGACTCAGAGACCCATCTTTCTTAAATGGTGTCAAGGGAGTATGCAACTCTCTCTCCCCGGGCCCCCCCTCCGCCCCCTCCCCTGCGCACTCCGCAATCCACAACCTTCCTACCTTCTCTAGTGCCCTGAGGAAGCCAAGGAAAGAGGCTGCTCTGGGGACTGATGGCCCCTCTTGGAGACATACTCTGCAGGAGGTTTTCAAAGGGAGTTAAGATCAGAAGTAGTTCAGAGAGCTACGTTGGAGCCGGACTAGAGGAGAGGGGAGGGCGCAGGAGTGGAATGCAGGTAGTTTAGGGAGTAGCTGGCCATGCAGACCACCGCAGGTGCAGTGGATGATCACCTAACTGGTGCCCGAGGAGTACCTGTGCTTGAAGTTTTTAGGTCAGGGCCCTCTGGGAACCTGAGGATGGAGGAATAGGACTAAAGGCAAATGCAAAAACTAAAAATTGCATTTGGAGCAATTTTGAGGAAGGGCGCTCAGATCGAGTGGTGTTTCTGGCTTAGGCGGCTAGGCCCCACTTAGGCTGGAGCATCTGTGGGGGAGGGGAAGCTCTGTCCAGGAACTGAGTTCTCCCAGATAACCGGGTTAGAACAACTGCGGGGAGTGAGTGAGTGGGTGGGTGAGGGTACTGCCTAGAATAAGTTTGCCATGGGTGGCCAAATCTGGACCTTTGAGAGGAACCCTAAAGAGGCAGGCACCAAGGCAGTGGTACTCAAATAGGAGTGTGATGTGGTGGCTCATGCCTGCAATCCTAGCACTCTGGGGAAAAAACCAAAACCAAAGCTTTTCAGAGAGAAAGAAGCACGGGGTCATTGGCTTCCCCCTCCCCCTTCAATTAATCTGCTCCCTTTGCTTCTGTCTCCTCACACCCACCCCAAATGTGGGCCTGTCTCTCCTTTTCTCTTAGCATTCTTTTCATCCTCTTTTTCTCGTAGGATTGATGGAGTAACAACGGTTTGAAACAGCTTTCCTAAGCCTGTAGTGGGTCCCACCCACTGGGACAGGTTAAGTAAAGGGATAGACACCCAGGAATAGGGTCCCAACCTGAGGGGAATTGAAAAAGAACAGTGTAAAGGGTGGGTGGGTGGATCCTGACCAGGCCTTCCTCTGGGAGAAGGTCCATTTATGCCATCTGTGCACTGTAGAATAGGCCTAGAAACAAAGAAAAATAGCAAGATGTACCAGGAAAATGCAGAACAACAAAGACAAGAGACTGGGCAAGCGGGAAAATGTGTCTGCAAGCTGTAAAAGCCCAAGTGCCCAGCCAGAGGAAGAGACTCTAAGAGGCCAGGAAGGAGGTAGGTATACAGAAAGGAAGACATAGGTAGAGGGCAAAATGGAGAGCATGGTCTGGCTCATTTGGGTCTAGTTTGGTTTGTGTTAAAATGGGGGAGAGGGAGGGCGCAGAGAGAGGAGAGAGAGAAGAGAGAGAGATTCATTCCCAGCCCATCTCACCAGCTTGCAGTGCCCCATCACATAGCCAAGATGAAGTTGCTGAACTGAACAGTGTAGGCCAAAGCCTGAAGACCCCAGTACTCTGTCTTGACCCTGCTGCCAAAGGGGATCAGCAGACTGGGCCACCCTACTCTGGGCTCTGGGTGCTTCACCTCTGTGACCCAGCTTCTTGGTTTGATCATCTGTCAAAGGAGCCCTTTGCACTGCAAGACTGCTCAGCAGTTTGGGCTTCCTTAATAGGTACAGGGGAAAAGGAAGAAGAGGGGGCCTGTTCCACCAGGTAGGAGAGGGAACCTTTGTTTTCTTCATTGGTATAAAGAAAAACCTTGATTTTGTTGTTTCTGGGACAAGGTCTCACTCTAAAGCCCAGGCTATCCTGGTACTGCCTATGTAGTTCATGCTGTCCTTGAACCCACAGCAGACTGCCTACCTCTGCCTTTTAAGTGCTGAAATTTACAGGCATAAGCCACATATACTGCTTGAAGAAAATGTTTCTATCCTTAACAAAATCTTTGCTATCTTCCCTTCCATCAGTTACCCCAAAAGACTATAAGGTTAAGGGGTTCCCCCATGCTTAGACAGATGAGATTCATTTGAGAGGAGTTTGGTATGAGGTTTATAGACTCTGGAGGAATCAAAAAATGAATTCTGGGTAAGAAAGGGGATGGGGAAAGTCTCTGGGCCAAGCAAGTCTTGGGTGCATAGGGTAATTTACAGAATCCATACAAGGGATGACTTTAGACTCTGCTTGGAGAAGAATCAACTTGGTATATATTTGAGTTTTTGTTGCCTGTTGGCCCTGTACTACACCCCCTATGCTTTGTCCATGGTGCTCCTGTGAAAACTGCCCAATTAGATTAAAGTTTTTGTTTTGTTTTGGTGTTGAGACTCAAACCCAGTATGTCACACATGCTGGTCAGGTGATGTCCACTGAGCCATCCCCTTCTCTGTATCATGACTCAGGTTTCTTTGTGTGTGTGTATAATACATGTATATGTGTATGATTCAGGTTCATTTGTACATTTGTGTGTGTGAGAGAGAGAGTACTTGTAAGGTCCTGGGGTTCAATCCTCTACACTACAAAAATAAAAATACATCTCCTTTGTTTCCCCAAAGTGGGATGGGATAAGTCATTCGGTTGGGTTTTCCAAGAGCAGTGTAACCCTTGATCATTGGCTGAGAAAACCCCCAGTCCAACAGCTAGAGAGGTAAGCTAGTTCAGTGAAATCTTCACAGTACCCTCTTCAAGGAGGTCTCTGTCCAGCACTTCCTATAATGGTTCTCCCTCTTTCCTCCAATCCTCCCCCTTCCTCTCCTCTTCCCTCTACCCAACCCCCCACCTTTGTTTCTGGTGTTCTCTCCCCCTTTGTCTATACTCTTGCTTTTTGTATCCCAGCAGGCACTGCTCTGAGACCCTGAGGCTGGCTAGCATATACTCTGCCTGTGGAGTTAATAATGAGGATGCAAATGCAGGGCTTCAAAGAGGCCCTAAGTGAGAAGCGGGGCTTTGCTAACCAGGGGCAGTGACCAGTTGTGACTTTGACCTTCATGTCCTTAACTCACTGTAGACAATTCTGCATTTCCATTTCCACTCCATCCCTGTTCCTGGAACAGAGGTGCTGGTGTCCCCAAAGTTACTGTTCTCTGGGGGTGAGGGTCAGTAAAATAAATTAGAACCTTAAATTTTTTTAGAAAGAAAAGCACATTTCCCTGTTCTTTGTGCATTTGGAGGTCTTGTTTTCCACTAACTTAGTGGGTTCTGGCTCCTGAACATCAGAATGCAGATTGCTCTCATTAGCTAACCACCCCCCCCCAAAAGCTGGCTTTATCCTGGTGACTGTGGAAAGGATGGGGACTATAAGCCCATACTCACTTCCTTACTCCCTCCAGCCCTGCAAAAAAGAAGAGACCCAGGGCACTTTGAAGAAACCAGGATCCCAGAGCAGACTGAGCAGCCACGAGGAGCAAAGCTAGGTGGTGAAATTCCGTTCCTCCTTTGAGCTCCTTGCTGTTCTCAGTTTTGTTTGGTTTATCCTCACCCCTCCTCAGACCTGAAGACTGGAAAATGAATGTTTAACCCCGCTCTACTCATCTTTCCCTGTGCCCCTTCCTGTCAGCCTCAAAGCTGCCAGGGTGGAATGGGGGAGAGGAAGGACCTGCAGCTTCCAGTCCTGCTCATAATCAAAGAAAATTCAAATTCTCTTCTCAGCAGAAGGCAGCTGCCTCCTTCTCTGTTTTCCCTGCACACATTGATCTGTTGTGAGGGCACCTGGGGGTCAGAAGAGAGACCAGGCTGTTTTAATTGGTCTAGAATTAGCATTTCCTATCACACAGAAGGCCAGGATTTCCACATGCAGGAACGAGAGGTCTTCACCCAGACCCATACCTGTTTAGACCCCCTTCAAGCCAGCAATGATATCCACATTTGTTGAGGTGGAGACCAAGAAGGGAAAGTGAGCACCCTGACCCATTTTGCAGCCAGTAGCTGCAGCTATTCGCTCTGTTGATATTTTCTTTAGTACTCATCACCAGCAAAGCACCCGCCTTTACCTCGGAGTGCCACGAGGAACGAAGATCTTCGCCACCCTGAGACCTCAGTATGTTGTGGATAGACTGACAAATAAACAGATGGGAAAAAAAAGACAAAGTTGGTGTCTGTCAGCTGATTTTCACCACAGTCTTCGTATTTGTCAGGTCTCGGGCTCTCCTGTCTTCTCAGGTCTGTCTCTGCCACCATAGTCGGCAGGATGACACACAGGCTGCTGCTTTCCCCATTGGGAAAATGCACTGGACTTGGCGTTTATGCCCTGAAGTGTGAAGGGTATGGGATGGATGGAAGAGGGATGGAGGTCCTGGGTACCTTCCAGTTTTGTAATGCAGACTGTTCTGTCACAGTGTGGGTTTATGAGTGTGGAAGCTGATGTCATCTGTTTCTCCAGGCTGTCGAATATGTCTATAAGTTTATCTTGGTAATAATCAAACCTCTGAAGGCGAACATAGGGTGTGTGTGTCCAAGATTGTTGCAGGGGTGGACAAGTCCTATCTTAAGTGCCCCAAGCCCAAAGGCCTGCACAGGTCCAACTGCCAGTGTGTGGAGGGTGATGGGAGGGCATGGGGACTGAACATATCTCTGCATACGTGACCCTCTGTGTGCCAGTTTGTGTGCACCACTGAATTATTACAAAATTACACTGACCCTTACAGAAAATCCATATCAGCCTCAACCCTTCTTCCCCGACCTCTCGACCTCTGGGGTGCCTGAGGAAAGAGCTGACCGGGTCGCAGCCGCCCCTAGTCAATGAGTCTTTCTCCATTAGCATAAAACATGAATCTGCTGGCAGCTTGACAGATTATAACTAGCAGCCAGAGTTTTGCCAACTGGCTGGCTTGGGCGCTGTCTATTTATCATTGAAAATGGTAAATCATAAGAATCCAGATGACTTAATTATTCAAATCTACCCAGGACTCAGAGAAGCTGCAGTCCTGTCAGTTTAGCCCTGGGCTCAGGGAGGCTGGTGGGGGCTGAAACCCTGGCTTGGAACCAGAAGAGGGAGAAGCAGGTCCAGTCCTCACCTTCTGTGTGGCCCAGTGGGCAGGGCCTTCCTTCCTACCTTTCCTGAAGACACCACCACCTCTCTGGGACTCTTTTCTTGGGCTGCTGCTGCCTGCTAGCCCTTCTCAGCCCACACATTGCTTCTCCCACCCTTTGTGTGAATCTGGCAGTCTTCAGCAGGCTTGGGCCTTCATTTTAATTTCTTCTTTTCTTTTCACCAATGCCTTCCTACACACACACACACACACACACACACACCCTTCCAGATGGACACAGCACTCCACATCCATCCATAGTCTTCCCCTTCTCCCTTAGCCCTTTGTCTCCTCTCCTTGGTATCCTTGGGTCCTGCACTATGTTAATCCCATGTTCCCTTCAAATCTGCTTTTATTCAGTCCAAGGCTACAAAATATCTTTGTGTCACATACCCTTTCTGACTTGGGCTTCTACACAGCTTCAGGGATGGTAAACAGGCTAGCAGGTGTGCCCTTCTCTCCATTAAAGCAGGACTGTGTCCCAAGAAAGCCCCAGCACCACAGCACCTCAAATCCCAGCAGAGGAACTGCTTGCTGAGCTTTTTGGACAGAGGTGAGCCTGCTGTGTTTCTGGGGCTCTGGTAGGAAAATATGTTATTTTTTCCAGACATGTTCCCCAAGGAAACCTGTGCTCTCCAGTCCTGTAGAGGGAATCTAAGGGGGACAACTATGTTCACCATGACTAATGTTGGTCTCACACTGACAATAACTGGAGGGAGGCTTCTTTGAACAGCACCCTGGACCACTAAGGGATAGAGGCTTTACCTTCTGCGTTCTAAAAGATATGTGGTCTCTGCCAGATTGTATATTTGTATTGGTGGCACATAGCTTTGTGGGCATGCCATGGTGAACATACCTGCCTGCGTGCACACGTGCGGGCACATGTTGCCAGAAAAGAGCTCTGTGCTTCAACAGCAAATAACAATGTCCCCACCAGCAGGACACCTGAGGGAACAGTCTTTTCACTCCGTTTCATTTTAAGACCTCATTGCTCTCAATAAAATGCTGGACTTGAATTTTCATAAAACTCTAAAAGAGCTGCTTCTGCTGCTAAAAGTTAAGTCCTTCCTAGAGTCTAGCCTTCTCTTCCTTTCAAGATGAAGTTAGAGGTTGGGCAGGGATCTTGAGAGAGGACACCCCCCCCACCCATATAGGAAAACACATAGGATCCCAGTCACCATCATGACAACACAGCAACCCTCTTTCTTGTTCCTTCCCACACTTCCAAGACAGGTTGATATTTGACAAGGGCTGTGGTGAGATGTGAAGCTGGGTGGAGAGGATCAAGATTCAAAAGCTGGCCAAGCAGCTGCAAGGCAGGAGATCAATAGGAAAGAAAGATTGGAGACAAGTTTCTTCTCTCTCTCTCTCTCTCTCTCTCTCTCTCTCTCTCTCTCTCTCTCTCTCTCTCTCTCTCTCTCTCTCTCTCTCTTCTCTCCCTTCCCGCCCCTCCCTTCCATTCAGCACCAGCCTAAGCTCCTGAAAGCAGGTGGGAGGTAGAGCCAAGCCCTGGCCTTTTTCTGCCCTTGTAACTCAAACAGGTTCCTAATCCGTGGGTGGAGGGTAAACAGCTTCCAGCTCAGCCAGGATTTAGCATAGAAAGGCCACTAAGGGATCTGAAGGCATGTTCTCCACACTGTGTTACTCATTAGCCCAGAGGAGCTGGAGGACTCCTTTGTACAGAGAGTCCCAGAGGCATGGAGGTGACAGAGGGATTCCCACCTCCTGAGCTAGGCCAGGGCAGGGGTTCTCATCTCTGCTGCTCCTCACATTTGTCAGGTAGGCAACTAGAGGGAGTGGGACCAGCTCTGAAATATCAAAGGACCCAATAAAAAAATGAATCACCTAATTAAAATCCACGAGGAAGCCCCTTGCCAGATTTACACGAATCCTAAAGGCTGTAAAGGCTGGGGAAACAGGTCTCTTCTCCCAGTGAATTCCTGGGTTTAGGCTGGCAGCAAAGCCTCATTGAACTTTCTGCCTGGTGGGACCTCCTAGAGGTCACCCTCTCCTGATCTGAGCCTGGCTACCCACCTTACCTACACAGGCTCTTATCGAAAGAAAAAACACCCCACTGCCCAAAGCAGGCAAGAGTTCCCACTTGCCTCAGTCTCCCTGACCCGTGTTCTTCCTGCGCGCTAGAAATTTCTCCACTTACAGTTCTTCATTTCCATTTGTTATGAGTGCCACAGCCCCCTATTGTTTTGTTGTCTGACAGAGCCTTACCACGAGGCTCCTGCTGGCCTCAATCAGGGTGATCCTCCTGCCTCATCCTCTTGAAAGCTGAGATTACAGGTTACCAACATGGCTACCTTCTGTCCTCCCCTGTGAAAAGTACATTTTACATAATTTATGAATCCACAGATTCCCTCTTTTAAACCTTAGGGCTGATTTTTACACGTGAATTATACACAAATAAGGGACTAATCTGGGGCTGGGGAAGTGTAAGTCAACTCGAGGATACAGCTCTTAGCTGCCATGTGTAAAGTTTTCAGTTTGAGCTCCAGCACCATAAACAATTTTGTTGTCGTTGTTTTGTAAGGCAGAGTCTCTCTATATAGCCCTGGCTGGCTTGGAACTCGGTTGTAGGTCAGGTTGGCCTTGAACTCACAGAGATCAGCCTACCTCTGGCTCCGTAGTGCTGAAATTAAAGGCATGAGCCATTAAATAAATTCAAAGAAAAGAATCTTAGGTCTGGAGAGATGGTTCAATAGTTAAGAGCTCTCTGCCCTTAACTATTGAACTAGAGGACTCAGTTCCCAACACCCACATGATGGTTCTTAATCATAACTCCACCGGAAATCTGGCACCTTCTCCTGACCTCCTTGGGCACCAGGCTTGTCCATGGTATAGATACATATATGCAGGTAAAGCACTCATACTTAAAAAGTAAATAAATCTCAGAAAGGAATCTGGGCCCTGAAATAGAATTGTGCAGTCCTTTCCCAGCTAAGTACGTCCTCTTGAGAGTGAACAAAGAGTCAACCCAGAGCCAGTGTAGCTGGGTGTTGCCACAGTGCAGGTAAAGACCCCACCTCCTCATAAGGATACTGGCATGTCTCTCCCTGGGCCTGCCCTATGGGCACAGCAATGGGACTCTGTTTCCTCTTTCCTTTGTCAAAGGCAAACATGAGTAGTAGCCTATGAGAAGAACTCATTGCTGTCCCTGTTGTAGGGGAAGAGAGATGGTAGAGTACATTCTCTTATGACAGAACACAGGCTATTTGTCTATAATCAATGTCTTTAAGTCAATGCAGTGGGCCAGCTTAGGTATGACCTTCAAAACAGCCCTGGTAGAAGACATGCAAGTACTTTTAAATGCACCTCGGCTGATAAAAATATTTCTGTGATGCCATCCTTAAAAATTAGCTTTAGGGCTCTTATTCTCTTACTCTCTTAGCTTCTCTCTTGCCTTCTTGGGCTCTTTCCTTCCCCCTTCCCTTGCCCCCTCTCTTCACGTGGTCATGGCTGGCCTCTACTTCTCTACTCTCTCCTTCTCTCTGCCTTTCTCTGCCTCTTCTATCCCCTTAGGTCCCCTCCCCATGCCCTAAATAAAGTCTATTCTATACTATACTACTAATAATAATAATAATTAATAATCAGCTTTAGAAGGCCAGGCATGGTATCTCATGCCTTTAGTCCCAGACAGAGTTAGAGGCAGGCAGATCTCCAAGTTCAAACCCAGCTTGGTCTACAGAGTGAGTTCCAGGGCACCCAGGGCTATACCAAGAAACAAACAAACAAAAAGGCATTAGGAGCTGAAGCTATAATAGTGGTTGATTAAGCACTGGCTGATCTTGCAGAGGACCTCGGTTCAGTTTCCAGCACACACATGGTTACTTATAACTGCCTGTAACTCTAGGTCCATGGTATCCAACACCCTCTGGACCTCCATTGGGTCTCTGCACACGTGTGGTGTATATACATACATTCAGGCAAAGGAGAGCCCATACACACACACACACACAAGAATATATTTTAAATTGACTTTAGAGCCAATTTATAAAATATTTGAATCAATTAGTATAAACTATTAATTTCAGTGATTTAATAAAAAGCAAAGAACACAAATAGCAATCTAAAAACTGAGTCACAGATCCCAAAGACGCTCTGTAAGAGGAGCCTCAGGTGGCTGTGCAGCTGTGATATGACCGCTCCAGGCAACCAATCCTGCCCAGCTCAATGGCCACATCTGGAGGGTGTTACTTATCATTCCTAAAGATCCTACATTCATCTGGTTGTTCTTTTTCATCTTAAACAATGAACTAAACTTTCCTAAGAAGGAGAAAAAGGAAGGAAACAAATTCCTGGCCCCCATCTGGGCCAAGATTCCATTTCTGATTTCAGCAATTTCTTGTTCTCAAGCACAAGTGTAACCTGAGTGGCCAAGCCACTCTTAAGAACCCAAATCCTGGACCGCACACAGACACTGGTTCCTATTCACCTCAGATTTGATGTGTACCAGCTAAGTAGCAGGTGCTCACCTGTGAGTTATCTTCCTGTAACTGGGGGCTGTTGTCATTTACCATTTTGTTTCTTTAAGACAGGGTTCTCTTTGTAGCCCAG
The DNA here is from genome assembly GCF_947179515.1 of Apodemus sylvaticus. Taxonomy (NCBI): domain Eukaryota; kingdom Metazoa; phylum Chordata; class Mammalia; order Rodentia; family Muridae; genus Apodemus; species Apodemus sylvaticus. The sequence goes on along the minus strand of NC_067488.1, from coordinate 67,050,610 downwards.
GGTGATCTTGAACTCATGACCTTACTACTTTAGCCTCCTGAGTGCTGAGATAACTGCAGGTTCCGTGTGTGACCACTGCCAGCTTTCCATCTAGGGATTTTAAAGAACATGTTTCTTTCCTGATGGAAGAGCTTGGTCATTTCTGTTCCCTGAGAATCTTAGACTGCTTGCTGCTTCAGGTTACAGCTCCATTTTTCTGGTGCCTACTTCTCACAAGGACTTAATTTCAACCATCATTTGTCCATTTCTGTCTCATTTGAATATCGGCAGTAGTTCTGAAAAGGGCATTAAGATGGCCCACCACCCATGTGTCCCTGGTGATGGTTGGTGGTCAGGATTGAATCCACACATGGAATTCTATGTGAATGGCGCCACCTAGAGTTGTTCTCTGGGAGTGCAGGCATTGATGTCTCTAGACCTGAGCAATCAAGATCTACTTAGCAAACCTGTCAGCCTCACCTTCTGGGATAAAAACCCCAAGTTATGATAACTGAGGTGTCAACACCTCAGCCCTTTAAAAGACTCAAAGTGGAGATCTTCCTCACCACACTGACAGCTGAGAGATCTGCCCTCGGCACACAGCTCACCAATCTTCAGTCCATCCACTTCAAAGGCAGTGGGAGCCCTTAGAGAACCCCTTAGAGAAGCCCTCCAGAATACAGGGTAACACCATATTCGGTCTTGGGTGATATTGCCAAACATCGGCCAGGCTGGGTCTGGAGTTGGGGTAGGGAGCTGTAAACAGGTGATGAAGGAAAGCTGGACAGTAAAGGAGTAGACATGGTGATAGAGAGGTGAGTTCAGGATGAATGCCTACAGTTGCCCAAGTGTACCCCACACACACACCAGGCTCACACATGCACCCTCACCTGCAAGCAAAGTTATCTACCTCTTTGATGTCTGCCAAACTCGGCACAGCCCCTTTTCTCTACCCTGCCCTTCCTTCCCTCCTCTCAGCTGTCACCATATTTTCCTACTGTCCTCTGACTTCACAATGACCTCTCAAGCACAGGTTCTCATTGCAGAACCATTCAAGCCCCTGGGTCCTTATCTCACTGGGATTGAACCCCAAGTCACCCAAATAAGACCCCTGACTTGGCAGGTCACAGAAGCTCAGCTGCAGAGCTCCACAGGACTCCATTAACACCTCTCTCTCTCTCTCTCTCTCTCTCTCTCTCTCTCTCTCTCTCTCTCTCTCTGTGTGTGTGTGTGTGTGTGTGTGTGTGTGTGTGTGTGTGTGTGTGTGTGCACGCGCGTGCGCCATGGCACATGTGTGGAGGACAAAGGACAACTTGGCAAGAATTAGTTCTCTTTATGCCATATGGGTCCCAGGAATTGAACTCAGGTTGTCAGGCTTGGTGACAAGTGCCTTTTCCCACTGAACCATTACATAGGCCCAAAACTACTCTTCCAAAAAATGGAACACTCCAAAGGGCAGATCCAGGAAATTGTCAAAAGATGGAGCACTCTGGGAAAGCTCAGCCAGCTCACCTGTCAGTGCCTCCATCATGTAGCACCAGACAGAGGAGGGGCAGTGTGGATCCAACAAGCATTTGGCCTCATGTGACCAAGAGAGAGGAGAGGAAAGGGAGTGGGGGAGGGAGAAGGAAAGAGACACACTTAAAGACACAATAAACCTGATGGTGAGGATGAGCCTTATAAAATGAGTTTCAGAGGCAGGCTAAAGGTCTGTCTACTCCCAGAAGACCCCAAGAAGAAGTCAACTGGATACTACCTGTGCGATCTGGAAGACAGAACATCCCTCTAAGGCTGCAGGTTGCTAAGGAGTCAGTGCCTGGCATTCTCTGTATCTCCAGAATGTGTGGCAGGGACACTGCCTAGTACTGCAGGGGAGCATTGCCCTTTCCTAGGAACCAAAAAGGAGACAGCACTGGCTACCCATTTGGTGAGAGAAATCACCAACGCTCTCAATGCGAGCTGATCCCCAAACTAGAAACATGAGGCATGGTGGTGGGGTATGTGTGAGGGGGGTACATACCTAAACCTCTGAGAGGGAAGGGAAATCACTGGGGCTGACTTTCAGAAGGGGATATGTCGACAGCACCCTATGATCTGCCCAACTGAAGGCTACCTTCCACTCAAGAATAAATCCCTGGCTTCTTAAACCAGGGTCAGTCCAGTAACCAGACTAGTTCACATGAGCTCCAGCCGGCCAAATGATTTTATCTGAACTGAGTTTTCAGTCTGACCTGGGGAACTAAATCTGTTCCATGATAAACCTGCAAAGATGTCCGGAGTGGAGGGGCACCTAGGAGAGCTGACTGACTCCCAAGATCTCTTTGCTCTACAGCCCTCCTCTTTCCCGCCTTTGTGGAAGATGCACACTTCACCAGCTCCCACCCAAGTGGGAATCCACCCCCTACACTCCCTGCAGCAGCAGCTGCTCCATCCTCCCCCACACTGGAAGAATTCGACCCTCCCCTTCTGTTCTCCTCCAGGCGCAGACAGGGAGGGAGACAGCATATGGCCCCATTTTCCTTGGCCCAGGGAGGCTATTTGGGAAATGAGAAACCCCCTTGCCCTCCCTCCCCTCTGGGGAGAGGCCACCCTCCCCCTCTGCACATTCCCCACAAGTTCTCAGACACATAGCCTTCCCCTACGTGCAGCTATGTGGTGAACTCACCAAGTTCCTCTCTCCACCCAGCCCCCAGAGGCGCCAGAGCCGGGAAGGGAACCTTTGATGTAAGCACCTTTTAAAAGGCCCACCTGTCCTGTGGCTCCCCAGCACCACGCCTGAACTGCTGGAGCCCCTCACCACAGGGCTTTAAATCCCAGGCTTCCTGAGGCCCAGCCAGGCCAGGATTGGGTCACAAAGGAACCTTCTCCTGCTGGGGTGATCAAACCCAAGTAAGCTCATTGGGGACATCTGTCTCTGGTGAATCAAGTCAGATCTCAAATTTGAGGGGTTCTGTGACACTTAAAAACTTCAAGCAGGAAGACCTGCAATTTTTCTTGGACCAGGGCCTGTGGGCAGGGTCGCTGGAAAAACCTCGTTTGATGTTGTGCTTTCATGGCAGTGGTTTGATCCAGATGTTCCCCAGTTGTGGGGTTTTCTTCCTAGAGGGAGGGCACTTGGCTGTAAAGGCTTTTCTATCATGTGTACATTTGGAGGGCACAGAAGGCGGGTGGTGTGCATTTCTGGCTCCCTCCAATCTGCTTGATCAGCACACCCCTTCCCCTAACAGGCACCCCTAGTTTGCTGTGCGGCTGTCCAGAAATGGTTCTGCACCTCTATTCTCCAGACGCCGTAAGATGGAGCTGGAGGTGTTTCCTTAAAATGGCTCTCAGATCAGGGGTCAAGGGGAGGAAGGCAAGGAGCCAGATTTCTGGCCGAAACATAAATAACCGCATAAGAAACTGCACAGAACTGAACTGAAAATGAATGAATCAGGGCTCTAGAACAAGCAAGCACTTGTCCCTCTTTGGGGTCAGTTCTGCAGGAAGAGAAGTGAGCATTTCCAGGCCTGTCAGCCTTTCTGCTACCTCAGAGTTTGAAAAGATCGAGTTTCTTCCTACTCCCCCACCCACCAAGAACTTCCCTGGATTCCTGGAAATCTTTCCATAAAGAGACTGGTCCTTACTATTGCCCAGTCTAAGGTAGCTTCTGGGGAAAGTGTGTGGGTCCCTCTCAGATCCTTAAAGGCCTCTGGCATCCTTGCTGACTGGGGTTGTTAGTTCCTACTTGCATTGTGCGTGTAACAACCTAAGCTGGATGGTGAACTCAGATACACAGATGATAAATCCCAGATTTATAACAACCTAACTGGAACGATGAACTCAGATACACAGATGATAAATCCCAGAGGCTTCTGAGAGGAGGCACTAGCCCATGAGCATACCTGAAGACCTGTCATCAACGTGAGTTTTGGTAAGTAGACTTTTTCAAGGGAGAAGCTGGGAAGAGAGAGAAGCTTGCCTGGGTATGGTACAAGAAGAGGAATTCAAAGGGAACACAGACTAGAGCCACACAGAAGAAAGGGCACTAGAGGCACTTGAGCAGCAGCAGACCAGTAGGTGGGTGAAGTGTTAGAGCAAGTATGACAAATGTTGGAAGAAAGTGGGCACTAGGCTGAAACAGGGAGGTGGAAACAGCTCCATGCCCCTTTCTTACAGAATTGCTGTTGAATCCACAGATCCTGCTCTGTGCGTCATCAGGACAAGGCACATTTTGGAATCACATGGGTCCTGAAGGACAGTTCTCAGGTAGCCCCTCACCACCCTCTTGTCTAGCCTGGTACAGATGGATTGGGTGGTATAGTGATGGGTGGAAGGAATAGGGTCCTTCTACCTGAATGTTTTCATATTCCCCATGTCCTCTTCAATAGGCAATAATTCTCACTGTGCCTGGTCTTATATACCCCATATGTCTTGAGCTCAGAGAGCTAAGAAACACCCCATCATTCTTAAGCCATGCCTCATCCACCACCACCACCACAACCACCCCCCCACCCCCACCCCCACTCTCTCCATACTTCTTTCTGAACAGGGGCCTGTAAGGGACCTTCACAGCTGGACAGCAGCTGGAGGCCCCACCTATTCTGTGCACTTGAAATGACTTCTACAGGGGACCTACAGCTAGAGGAGGAGGGGACAACTCTAGTGGTGTGTGTTCCACCTGACCTGCTCAGGTCTAGGGCATAGCAAGTGCCCAGCCAGAGATGCTAGCCAAGTGGTGTTTGGTGGTTCACGCCTATCATCCTAGCACTTCCAAAACTGAAGTAGCAGATGTACTTATGCGTTCAAGGCCAACCCAAGCCACATAGTGAGTTCTAAGCAGTTGGGCTGAAGAGTGAAATATTGTCCAGGGCAGGGAGTATTCCTGGTGTCTCTGTGGCAGGGATGGCCAGTGGTGCATTTGGAAGTTTTGTGTCCTTCACTCTCCTCAGGCCTCTCCCATTTACGACTGCCAAGGGCTCAAGATAAAAACATACATGGAATGCCTCCTTCACTACCCAGACTAGCTCCTAAACTTCAGGTCTTAGTGCTTAACAACATGAGGCTACAAAAAAAATGACTCTATCCCAAGGGGCTGCCAGAGTCCCTACCATTTATCCCCTGACACAGCTAGGAAGGGACAAAGATCCAGTCAGGAACAGGCTGCCTTCCATGTTCCCCCTGTGAATGCTGGTGTATGACAAGCCAGTGCAGTGAATAAAGGGATCCTGAGAATGGCATCGTTCTACTTCAGAGCCAGAGTAGGCCCCACACACTGAATCCATCCTTCTCCACCCTACAGTCACCAGGATTCAGGGTACTTTGGAGAAGCTATGTCATCTGCAGCTTGGCTATTTGGGGCTTTGGAGCCCATTGGTAGAGGCTTTTCTTAGCATGTTTGAAGCCATAAAACAAAGAGAAGGAGAAGTGGGGAACGAGAGAAATAAATAGAGCACAGTACCACACACGTAATCCTAGCACTTGGGATGGCTGAAACAGGAGAATGCATCACCATGATACTGTCAGGAGTTCAAAGTCTCCTAGACAATACCACAGGACCCTGTCTCAAAAGAAGAGAAGAAAAATGAAAAAAGAAAATTTAAAAAAAAAAAAAAAACAGGAGGTTGGAGGGAGTGCAGAAATGAGCCTGGTTGAACAGAAGTACTGTAGTCTGGACTTCCTGGGTCTCCCAGGTCATTTATTCCAATGAAAACTTCCCAAGCACTGTGTTACACTCATGGGCACTGACAAGATCATAGATGCTGAATACCCACTGTGTACCTCTGGCAGTGGGTAGGACTTTGCTCAGGGAAAGAGAGGAGAAAGCTGTCTATGTCACTGGACTTGTACCCCAAATGCCATATTACCTCATAAAGGGCCGTGTTGCAAATCTCAGAGGCCCCAAAACTTTAGTAGAACCCTATCACCTCGGCCAGGCAGTGGTGGCACTCGGCTTTAATCCCAGCACTCAGGAGGCAGAGAAAGGCAGATCGCTGTGAGTCTGAGTCCAGCCGGGTTTACAGAACAAGTTTCAGGACAACCAGGACTACACATAGAATCCCTGTCTCAAAAGAAAGAAAAAAAAAGAAAAGAGAGAAAAAAAGAAAAAAAGAAGGAAGGAAGGAAGAGAGAGAGGGAGGGAGGGGAGGAGAGAGACAGAGACAGAGGGAGGGAGGGAGAGAGAGGAGAAAGGGAGAAAGAGGGGGGGAGAAAGGAACCTTATCACCTACCCTCACACCCATCCAGACATATAATCACATGTGAATCTCAAGTCAGTAAGGTAGACAGAAGAAAGAACTCCCCTGGAACATCAGTACTGAACAGTAAATCAGACTGGAACAATTTTCTTTTTGTAAGGCAACGAACCAGGAAAACTTCACCTTGCTGGACCAGAAGTAATGTAAGGCTTCTGCTACACTAAGGGAAGACCTTCTCAACATCTCCTGGATCAAGGAAGAGAGGCAGAGACTCTAGGCAAGGCCTGATGGGGAGGGGACCCAGCAATGGACGGACAGGAGAGGGAGGTTGGAGGAGGTGGGAGGTTGGAGGAGGTGGGGGGTTAGAGGGAGCAGAGCTGGAGAGATGAATGGTCTTGGCAGGACTGATGGCCAGAGCCAGGATGGATGGATGGTGGTGGAGGTTTGTTTACTGGCAGCCCCCAACCCACTGCTGCCCAGGGAGAGCAATAGTGGCTGGCACATCAGAGGGCTCTTAGAGAAGCTTGCAGAGATGATTTAGATGGGAATGAATCAGTTCCATATGGATTAAGTGTCCCAGCAAATCCCAGGACCTTACAGATGAGGGGACAGGGCAAGGGCACCAGAGGGAGGGGCACCCAGAACGAGGAGGCCTGAGCTTGGAACGGCAGAAGGGTGCCTTGGTGGATACAGCAGGGTAGCCTAGCTCCAACATAGATCTCTCTTCCCTGTGTGGCACCCGGCCTTAGAGAAAGACCAGCTCCTGCACAGTAACCAACTGGTCTCCTCTTGTCCTTCTTTCTGTCTTAATCTTCACGTATCTTCTCATATCCATTTTTTTATCCCCCTATTTACCTGGCCTTCTTCTTCCAACCCCCCACAGGATCTCTGCCACTGTGTCTTTCTCTAGAGACATAAATAGCTTGAAGGGCCTGCCTGGTCTCTGCTCATCCTGACCTCAGTGCCATTCTTCCACCTTGCCAGACCTGGTATAGCCCTCCTTCCAGTTGCATGCACTGCACTGGTCTCTTGTGCGTCCTTAGGTTCCACAGTGACAGAGGACCAGGACAGTATAGCTTGAAAAGTGACACTGCGGCTGCAGGGTGTTTATTCTTTTCCCCTCTTGCACTTTGCTTAAAGCTCCCTATTCCATTGCAGTGGAGGCTTGGAAGGACACTGGTGCTTGTTGGCTAACTTCAAGTTGAGTTACTTACACACCTTACTCCCAGGCCATGAGGGTGATGGGTTGTGCAAGGCCCATCTCCCTAATCCCCCTGAAGGAATCCTCTGTTATAAAGCCAGCTGCCTTGTGGACAATCTGGAGTCAAAGCATGGGGTAGTCGCATATGACGATAGGTTGAAATATCACAGCCTCCCCCTCCCCCATTGGTGATCTATGGGCTGTGTGCCCTGTAAAAATTATTTATCGAGGCCTCAGAGTGTCCTGATTTAGTGCATCTGCCTCTGGGGCCGAGAGGCCTGCCTGTCGGCTGGAGCCTAAGCGTTAAACGACGCTAAAAAGTTAAACGGCCAACGTTGGGGGCTCACTCAAGGAGGCACCATAAAGCTGTCGGAGCTGCTTAAATCAGGAATGAGGATTCCCCCCGAACATCTTCTCTCCATATGCTGCAAACCAAGAAGCTTTTCCTTGCCCCTCAGCTGCTCCCCAGCATGAGCAGCCCATACAGGACAGGCTTGCTTGAGTAGATATTTCCCTCCAGGGTCTCCTAACAGGAGCCTGGAGCAGACTAGGTCTTGGTACCTAGCCACGTCAGGGGAGGGGGCAAGGGGAGGGATCTCCTTCATGAGATAACAGTCTTAAAGACGCTCATAGAAGATAATGAAGATAAAAGTACAGCTTTTCCCAGGGGCCTGCCTTGAGCTTGTCATTTGTTTGTTTGTTTGTTGTCTTGTTTTATTTGTTTTTCAAGACAGGGCTTCCCTGTGTAGCCCTGGCTGTCCTGGAACTCACAATGCAGAATAGGCTGCCCTTGAACCCAGAGATGTTCCAGCCTTTGCCTCCCTAGTACTGAGATTAACACTGTACCACAGCCCCAGCAAGCTTGTCTAGATTTAATCTGCATTTCTGTGAATGGAATCCTCTGTAACTCAGTGTCTTTCCACTTGAGTTTGGAGAGTTCTGTCCAAGCCAGGCTGGGCCCTCTGACCTCATATGCAGCCTCCACCCCACACACACCTACTTTCATGACTCCTTGAGAGACACAGCCTATACTTTGAGTATGACCCTTTACTAGGGCACCTCCAAGTGCCAGCATACATTCAAGTCTGGCAGATGGTTCTCAGCTGAACCTCAGTCCATGCTGCCACCACCCGGCCACTGCCAGGCAGGAGAGAAGGTAGGTCTCCGAGGGCTGTCTATCATGCCTACTTTCAGCAGCAATAAAATGTGCCTCTTAAAACCTCCACTCTAGTCCCTAATATTTGCCTGGCCATATATCTCCAGTGATATATGGGCAGAAATTGCTCATAAACAGCTATAAAACCTCTTGGAGCTGGGGAGGAGGCACAGAGCCCAGGCTGCAGGAAGATCAGAAATGGTTCAGCTTCCTATCTTCCTACACCCCAAAATTAACCCTGTATCCCAGTGTGGCACGGAGGAAAGTGACCCAAAGGAAGGTCATGAAGCTCCCCCAGGCTTCATCTGGCTGCTCCTGGGATTGCTGTGTGACCTTGGACAAGTCACCCAGCCCCTCTGTGCTATGTTTTCTATTATGAGGATGTCAGCTGCCTGAGCCCCTCAAGAAGTTGTTGTGAGGACCAGAGGACTCACACATACTAGTAAAGAAATTTAGTACAACACAGGCACTGTCCGCAGACAGGCTCATGAGCTGGATATAATCATGTTTACCTTGTAACACCCTGACATGTAACTATTACTATTGCCCTGCCGCAGGTACAAAGCCTGGGCCCCTGAGAAATGTGCCCAGGGAAACCAAGTCAGAGAACTGACCCCAAAGGTCAGTCCTTGCCCTTCCCATCTGTCAGAATGAAATCCTGGAGGGCAGGGGGGCTGGAGGGGACCTTCTTTCCTGGGGCTGATTTCTCCCAGTCACCCAGGTGACAGCTTCCAAAGTAGAAGGTGCTTTTTAGAGGAAATGAAGCTCTCTTCAGCAGAGACTAGCCAGGAGAGTTCTTTGTGTGAGGAGTACAGCCGGTAACAACTGGTTCCAGCATCCTTGGTCCAACCCCCCTGCCTCCCACCCCCGCCCAAGCCAGCCACCAGCTGTTCCTCTGGTCTCTGCCCTCCCCCTCCATCATTGCTGGAAAACCCCTTCCTAGGCAGATTCTAGCCACCACCACCACCACTAGGCGTACTCTTTCACAGCATCCTTGTAAGAGCCTCTGTCTGTCCCCTCTGGTCAATCTACCTTCTCGCCTTCCCTAGAGTTCCCCCAGCCCCTGGCTTCTCCTTCCCTTTAACATGACACTGGGTTCTCTAGGCAAGTCCCTCCTACCCTAACTGTCTCCTGTGACTGCCCACCCTGCTCCTCTTTCTCAGTGTCCCCCAGCTCCCAATGTCCTGGCTCCTGGGACACTTAACCCTGGCCCTTCCTAACTAGAAACCCTTTAGTTTCTAGCCTGCCCTTCAGAACTCCGATACTGCCTTACCCTTTGTCCTTTGTCATGTTCTTGGATCTTGCTTTAAAATGCCACAGCTTACCCCACCACCTTGCACAGAGGAAACAGGTGCAGAAGAGTCCTCTGTTTGCTTGGGTTCATGATAAAGGTCTCTTGTCTCTGAAAGTTTTAGATCTCCCAGGAGAAGGGTCTGTAGCAGTAAGAGATAGCTAGGAGGCTTAGAGTGGAGGACAGAGGTGTCCAGGAGAAGGAAGCAAGGAGGTTGCAGGCACCCTGGCCCGCTCCAGTCTGCCTTGATAATGGAGTCTAAACCATGGTCCACAGCTTCATCTGTTGGCAATGAGGGTCTGGAAATAGAGACAGGCAAGTCAGGGATAACAGTAAGAAGGCCATCATTGTGCCCTGCACCTCCCCTTTGCGGGTGGCTCCCACCCCCAACCCCACTTTTCTTTAAGTTTCCAAATCAACCTTCCTGCAATAATAATGATAAAGCAGGAAGCTGGGCCAGAGGACAGTGCAGATTTTTCTTCTTGACACGGAGTTTCCGATTAAAGGCAGAGGGACATAAATCCTCCTGCGTAATTGCTGTGCTCCGGCTCAAAGCCACTTGGGAGGGTGCTCCCACCCTCTCCACCCCCCTCCATCCAGAGTGGATTGGGAAGGGGGAAGGGAATGTAGCCTTGGTATACAGGCTATGCGAGAAGTGGGATACATGCCCATTTTCCTGCCAGGGGTCCCTGACCTAGAAAGACTGAGATCTGCAGTCATGTCAAAGCCCCTGGTTGTCCCACTAAGGAGCCCTTGCCCTTCGCTAGAGTCTTCAGAGAGTCCTGGGACTTATGATCTCCCCCACACTCATGAGGGCCTTGAATTTTATAAATTATCATATGAGATTGATTTACGGGAAACTGAGGTCTCTTGGAATGAACTGGATGGTGGCAGACCTGACGCTGGACTGCTGTCCTAGCTACATTAATATTTGCCTTGTCATATGAAGGGAGGGGTTGACAATGTTTGTATATATTAAATCTCAGGCCCAAGTAGCTTCCTGTAGAGTAATTTTCATATAGACAAAACACATGTGCACACAAACACACATACACTGAGAGAACTTTTTGAATAAAATAAGGAATATCCCATGCATTTATCCCCTCTTTACAAACAAGGAGGAAAGAAGTCTCAAAGCAGCAGTCAACTGGGATTCCAAAGTCCTCTGACTCAGCTTCATGTGCTTGCCCCGCCTCAGAAATTCCCTTTGTCTTTCATTCTCAGTTTGAAGCCAGCTCTTCTCCTTCACACAACCCTCTTGAATTAAAACCCTTGTTTCAACTCTCCTGTCTCCCCCTGTACACCTTTGAGTCATTCCTAAGTCAAGTCCTGGATATCTCTTTTCTCTCATCAGACATGGGGTCTATTCCCCTTGACCCATGTCTTCACTACTGTTCCCTTCCCTACAAACCCACACCCCAATATCTCCACACATGTGTGCATGTGTGGCCATGGAAACCCTGGCCCTTCTGCATCAGGGGAAATCCCACAGAAGCTCCAGGGAACACAAGCATAGTTCTGGGTTTCATCCTATACCCAGGAGACACCTGACTTGCCTTGCTCTTGAGTCCTGTCTAGCATCTCAAGTGAGGGAGCCCCTCAAGTAGGACCAGGAAAGAGATGCCATATTGCCACCAATCTCCAGATACAACCAAACCCAGCTGATTCCTGCTGAGCTCCTTGGACCACCAGACAAGGTAGCACTGACTGGATCCTGCAGTCGCAACTGAAGTCCTACACCAGCCCAGGGGCTCTCTGTGAACATAACATGCCTCACCCCCCAGCAACACTTGGTGGAAGCAAGGACCAGGAAAAGTTGTGAAGAATAGTCTGGGTTGGGGAGAAAGCATAGGAGGGATATGAGAAGACAGCATGGAGGGAGAGCCCATCCAGAGCAGCCTGTGCTCAGCTGCAGGCAATGTTTGAGATCTCTAAGGAGAAGAGTTTGTAATGGCAGGAGAGAGCGAAGGGCCCTAGAAAGGAGGGCAAAGGTGTCCAAGGGAGGTGAGAAATAAAGTTGCCTGATAGCCAAGCAACTGGGCCATGTTCTACCCTGCCTTAGTGTCCAAATCCAAAATGTGGTCCACAGCCTCTTGTCGGCTGTGAAGGTCTTAAACTGGAGAAGGACCTTTGCTGCCCTGGGTGACTGCAGAGCAGACTGACTTCCTGCAGGGTGGAAGAACCAGGCAGAGGGGTGTGGTTACCAACAAGATCCTCCAGGGTATGTTTATGTGCTCCCAAGCAAGCTCTGAGCTCCCACATCTTGCTGAGAGTCTCTGCCTTGGGAGAGTCCATGGGGAAGATCTGGAGCCTCCTTACAGGAAACCCCAAACATACAGGGATGGCAAACCTTCACTGAATATCCAGGCAAGCAAACAGAGAAGTTTTCCAAAGCTTAATCCTGTCAAACTTCCTGAGATGGATGTGTGGTCAGGAATTGGGTGGAGAGGTGCATAGGGACAGTCTATGAGAAGCAAGCTGAAGACCATTCAGAGGTGAGCAAGGATGCTCTGGAGACTTGGGGTAGAGAAAGAGCCCCCTGATCCTATGCATCATGGTAAGAGCAGCTATACAGCAGGCACAGGACCAGGAGGCAAAGACATGAACCGGAGAGTTAGGGACAGTACCTGGAAGAGCTCCAGAACCTCAGTTCCACCTTCAACAAAACTGACCTTGACATTCAAGGCCCCTGGCACTCATTCTCACCACAGCTCTATATACCCTGGCCTCTAGTATCCAAAGACATGCATTCTCCTTCATTCTAGCTTTCTTCTTTCCAGAATCCTCACTCACCTTATAACCTGTCCCTCCCCCAAGGCAGGAGAGGAAGCTCCGGCTAAGCTCCAGAGAGTCTGGAGCTAGACTCCTACCTAGAGACAGGGATGACTGAGACTGAGGAGCCTAGGGGGAGGCCAAGGATGGATGTGTGAGCTTGTGGGTCCAGGCTGGATCCGACTCTGCCTCTTACTGGTAGATACATCACTCATCTGCCCAGGGGTGGAGATGGGGCAGGGGGAGGGGATGAAAAACACCCATAGCCCATTAACCTACTTTTGTAACTTCATTAAAACAGAGTCTCCGACATGTCGCCATAAATTGTCTTCTGAGGAAGAAGCCTAATCCAACACGGAGTTCAAGCAGCCCAGCCTAGCAAGAGCATCACATATATTGCTGCAATACCGAGTATCGAGTAGAAGAGGAACTGTGTGTGGCATGGAGTGGGGTAGGAGCAGCACTCTGTTATACAGCCTGAGCCTGAGCTCAGCTGACCCCAATGACCTCCAAAAAGCTAATGATGCTACTGTCCTGGCTGAGCAGGTAGCTGAATCAAGTGGAAGGCCTGCAGGCAGCAGGGCTAGGTTCTCAACCCTGGTTACAAGTCATGGATCCAGACCCCATATGACAGTGACTGAGAGCCAAGCCCTGGACAGGAGTTGCCTAGGTCCTGATTCTGCCTTTGCTACCTACAGGCCTCAGAACCTAGCCTCTCTGTGCCTTAGTTTCCTTGTAGGACTTTTTCTTCTAGAGAGCAAGTCTCACTATGCGATTACATAATGCTAAATAATCATGTGGTTAAACCTTAAATAGGACAACCTATGGAAAATGCACAGCACGTAGGACGGAGCACTTCCTAGCAGTCAAATACATTGGCTATTACCATTGTCCTGTGCTCACGCACCTAGGCTTTCACGCACCTTTGAAGTTCACGGATCCCGGCTCCATTTCTTACACATGGGGAACTAAGGCCCAGAAAGAAGAGACTTGGACCAGAATCAGAACCTAGATTTTCTTTTACCCAGGCTCTTTCCCTGAGACAGGGAATGATGATATAGGGGACAGAGTTATTCACCTTATGGCAAACAGGAACAGGACCCTTCAGAGGAATGGCCCTGTTGCCTTTCTCCATCTAAGCCCCACCTCCTAATGTTTCCATCACATCCTAAAACAGCGGCCCCAGCTGGGGACCAATTGGTTCCACATGCAAACCTGTGGAGGAATATTTCATATTAAAGCCATAACAAACAGACAGTGGCTTCCTCTGTCATGGGCATTCTATTAGGATGATTACTTTAGAACCTCTTTTCAAAAAGACCTCCATGGAAATAAAGAATGAAAAGAAAAGCAAAATGAGTCACTCTGAATCCCCCCAAAAATGCAGAAGAATTGGTTAAGTGTTTGCCTAAAATGCCCAAAGCCCTGGGTTCAATCCTCACCACATTATAAGATGGGTATGGTGATATAATCATATATTCCCAGCACTCAGGAAGTAAAGGTAGGAGAATCCGAAATTCCAGGACATCCTTGGCTACATATCAAATTCCAAAGCAGCCCGGGTTAAATGAAACCCTGTCACAAAGCCAAAAATAGAGAGAAAAAAAAAGAAAAAGAAACAAAAAATTCGTTTGACTGTTAGGAGAAAACAGTGTGGGGGACCAAGAGCAAGATGGAGCCTAAACAGAGGGTCCTCTTCCCTCTACCCTGGCAGCCTATCAGAAAAACCCTGGGGTGTCACAGATTCCAGGCTTAGACCCTGGCAATGTGGTCTCAGAATTCCCAACACTGACGCTCCAGGAGGTGGGGCTCCAGAAGAGATATGTGCTTCCCAGGGAGGGCTTCCTTGTAAGAGAAGAAAGACCAAAGGAAAGATTTCCTGGGGTAGGTTCTTTGGGTTTGTCTACTCTGACAGGAAGTGGGGTACCTGGAGTGGACCAGACACATTGGGCTCTGCTGGTCCAGGTGTCTCACCCTGACATGCCTCAGTCCTGAGCCTGTAACTCCACTCTAGCTACAGCCCAAGAAAACACTCCATAAAACACACATTGTTTTAATTTTCCTTTGAAGGGGCAATTTAGCAGGCTGTCTGCAAACCCTTAGGAGTTAAGGGAATCTATCTTGTTTTCTCAAAGTGCCCTCCCCAAAGTGGATTCCTGGAATCAAAGTTCACAGGTATCTATTAAGGAGAAAGAGTGTTTGGAAAAAGTATAGGATTTTCTGAGAGTGGAGAATAGAAGTATTTTTAGATTTATATGAAGAAAAAGAGTGCAGGAGAAAGCCACGCCCAGCCAACCATGAGGAACACACAAATGCTGTGTGACTCTGCCTGGATCTTTTACCTCTCTGGGTCTCCTGTAAGCAAAAATCTCATAAAATAAGAAATGTGTGACTCAGCTCCAGCCTCTGGGGCCCTCACACCTACTTAAGATGAGATTCTCTGATATCCATGCTCACAGCCAAATGTTACTTACAGAGAGCCCTGGCATTTTCCTTTTTGGGATCTTGCCAGGACTCACTAAGAGCAATTTCAGCCCCCAGCGACCACAGACCCTCCTCTGCCCTCAACTTCACCCCCTGGGTTCCTCTGCCTGTCTTCAAAGGTGGATTTTATTAGACTGCTGGGAGGAGGGAGCCACCACCCTTCCTTAACTTTTTTTTTCCGGGGATTTTCCCATGGCCTTTCTCCTCTTCTCTCTAGACCAGGACTGAGGGGCAGCTGCTCTGGGGTCTATGGATATATCCAAGATCCTTAGGGACCACAAGAGGGTGGGAGATGTAAGGGGCAGGACCCTAGGGTGCCTTGAACATGTACTAACTCCTCTTCAGTTCCCTGCAAGGAATGTCTGCTGTCTGTAAGGTATGTGAAGCTCAGAAGTTTGGAGGTACCCTCTGCAGCTTCCACCAACTCCTCTCCCAGGGGTGATGTGGGAAAATGAGGGCTTGTCAGAAGCAGAAATGTAGGATGGGGTCTCATTTGCTCAGGAGCCCTCCCCCTTCTTCACACTTTGGAAGAATTTTTCCAGTCTCTTAGAATTCCAGCCTCAGTATTCTCAGAGAAAGATGATAAAACAAGGAGCCTGTTCTCAGGCTAAGAAGGGCTCCAGAGGTCAGGGTCTGGGGTGGAAGGCAGGATATCTTGGCTGTGGGCCGGAAGACATAAGTATGGGAACCCAGGGTGATGGGAAACTCCGGTCCCTGAGGTAGCAGCAGCAGCAGACCTCACCAGGGGCGCCCACTGAAAACTGGCTGAGCTTCTGCAGCACAGGCATCCCAGTGGGGACCCTGAGAAGGCCTGATGCCAAGTCACAGGGCTGGTTCTAAGGGAGGGAAGTGTGGACTCTCTCAAACAGTTGTCAAGGGGAAGAGAAACAGAGTAGAGTCCACACTAGGGGATTGAGAGGGAGGGGACCAGACAAAACTCAGATACTGGAGTCCTTGTAGTACTGTGTGTGAGAGTTAAGCTCCCCCATTTGTCTGTCTGTCTGCTTTTTGAAATAGGGTTTCTCTACATAGTTCTAGCTGTCATGGAACTCAGTATATAGATCAAGGTGACCTCAAATTCACAGAGCTCCACCTGCCTCTGCTTCTCAAGTTCTGGGATTGCACCCAGCAAGGCATGCACCACCAAGCCTAGTTTAGTTTTCAACCTTTTTAATATAAATAAATTGAAAGCATAAGCAATAAGAAAGTGTCCTCATTTCATGTGGATATGCCTAGAATTCACACTCACCTACTTTCTTTTCTTTTTTTAAAGATTTATTTATTTATTATATTTAAGTACACTGTAGCTATCTTCAGACACACCAGAAGAGGGCATCTAATCTCATTACAGATGGTTGTGAGCCACCATGTGGTTGCTAGGATTTGAACTCAGGACCTCCAGAAGAACAGTCTTAACCACTGAGCCATCGCTCCAGCCCGCTCACCTTTCTCTGGATCCATAACCCACCCAACTCAATTAACCTTCCTTCCGTCTAGGAAGTGGCTGTGTATCAGTCTGTGGCCGGGCCTGTCTCTAGTCTTACCACTACAGACACACAAAATCTCAGAACAGGGAGGCCCAAGAACCTCACAGTACAGCTACAAGGCTGACCAGAGAAACTGCTTGCTTAGGATCACAGAGCTAGAAAGAACCAGAGCAGGGACTTGAAGGAGTTCACCAGGATGTGTTCCTCTGTAGTCAGGCTCTCAGCTAGTTATACACACAGATGCCAGGCACCAGGGTAGGCCAGGGAAATGGAAATTAATAGGATCCCTGCTTCTAAGGCTCAGCAAGGAGAGGGGACTTTCCGCATCAACTTGTAAAAGAACACACCCTCTCCAAATGCAAAGCACCAATTCTTAATGAAAAAGTTAATGTAAATAAGAACAGTCAAAAAACATGCATGAAGCCCAGCACTGCATGAACCAGGTGTGGTGATAAATGCATGTAACCCTGACACTTGGAAAATAAAAGCAGAACAGGAGTTTAAGGTTATCCTAAGTCGTATATTAAGTTCAAGGCCAGCCTGGGCTACATGCAAACCAACCAACCAACCAACCTCCTGTGCCAAGTATATTGACATGCTTCTGTAATCCCAGCACAGAAGAGGGAGAGAAGTAGATCAGGAGTTCATAGACAGTCTGAGTTACACAGCAAGACCCTGCCTCAAAAATGGGACCTAGGAGAGCTAAGCATAGTGGAGCATGCTTTTAGCCCCAGCACTTGAAAGACAGAGCCAAGTGGATCTCTGTGAGTTTGAAACCAAAACTACTTATACAGTGAATCACAGGACAGCCAGGGCTAGAGCAGAGTTATAGAGATGGCTTAGCAGTCAAGAGCACTTACTGCTCTTCCAGAGGACCCAGATTCTATTCCCAGTAGCATCATAGCAACTCACAACCATTTGTAATTCCAGTTTCAGAGGATCATGCGCCCTCTTCTGGCCTTTTTAGGTACTACATGTTACACAGACCAAAAAAAAATAATACTAATAATAATTCACATATAAAACAAAAAGAAATATTTTTTTAAAGGTGGAGGTAGCCTGAGAAATAACACCAAATATTTCCTCTGCCCTTTCCCTATGCCTCCTGGAAGAGACAGGCACAAACCAGTAGCTATTGAGTGGCACTTTGACCATTCAGGCAGAGGCAATGCAAATGTAAATAATTAGTCTTCATCAGAGACTTCATCTTCATATTCGATGAGGCTGGCGGCAAGTTGGGACTAGATCAGAGAAAGCTGTGAATTCCTGCTGGAAGTCTTAACTATTCTTTATCAGTACTGGGGTGGGGGTGGTTACAAAAGGCTTCTATCTGGAGTAAAAGAGAGTCTCCTGCAACAGGATTAGAAATCTGTCCTGGTAGCAGCCACAAAGCAGACAGACTGCCTGCGAGAAAACTTGAAGCAAGAATGTTGGTATGATGCTGTCTCTGGAGGTGAGCATGCACTCTCACATGCAGACACACGCATGCATACATAAGCCTGGTGACCAGTCTAGGAAAGCCTGCTTTCAGCCAAACTGTCCCAGCCTGCTGTGGTGGGGAGGCAATGGGTCATCCCTTCCCGGTTGCCTCCTCGTCCTCCTAACCACCTGGATGGGCAAGAATGCAACCGCCACCCCCAGGCACCTTGTGTATCCATCCAGGCTCTCCTGCTCTAACTCCAGTCTACATCTGCAGACGCACACAGCCAGGAACAAAGCAAACATCTTCCCCACTCAGCAATGCTCCCAAATCTAATGCCAGTCGTGGCTGACACTGAGGCATGAGATGGGCACTGACCATCCTGCTGCAGCCTGATGATGGGCTCCAAAAGGTAGTGAAGAGTCAGTGCTGGGATGAGGTGGAGGGACATGGCTGAGGGGCAAGCCAACTGAGGGGACGATGACAGCTCTGAGGTGGAGACATAACTGAAAAGATATGAGTAGAGGTGGGGAACTATCCAGAAGAGGAATCAGTGGGGGACATGAGTGGCCTCCTTCCCAACACCCCCCACACACACACTCTACACTCCTCACCAAAGTCAGGGAGGCCCACTGGCATGGTTTAAATCTGAAATGTCCCTCACAGACTCACATTTCAAATGCTTGCTGCTCAGCTAGTAGTGTTACTTGGGAGGCCTTGGAACCTTTAGAAGGTAAGCTTAGCCAGGGATGCCAAGATGGCCGGGTCGGTGGAACGCTCAACACACACATGTGAGGACCTAAAAATCAATCCCCAGAAGTTAAGTAAAGAGCCAGGTGTGGTGGCATGCACTTGCCATCTCGGCAATGGGGACGCGGAGAGAGAGAAGGATGCTATGGCTAGGTCACTGGCAACCTCTGACCAGTGAGATCCTGTCCCAAAAGGACAAAACCACTAGAAGCTGACCTCTCACCTCCATGTGCAGACACACTCCCGTGCACATGCACAAACAGATATGTGCACCTGCACACAGGCAAATACAAACGCATGCTCAGAGAGAGGACCTACCAGGTTGAAATAGGTCACAAGGGGAAGGTATTTGATGTTTCTACCCAGCCGCTGGTTCCTCTTTGTATCCTGCTCTGCTGTGACATGAAGGACATCTGCCAAGGACCCCTCCCACTGTGAACTAAGCTGACTCACCATACTTTCCTCACCATGATGGATTAGACCATGAACCAAAATAAATCTTTCTTTCAGCTGATTGTCAGTTACTGTGGTCACAAGAACACTACCATATCACCATGCCAGACAACTGATTTCTTTTGCCCTTTGTGGGGACCCTGGTTGCCCAGGTGCTCAGGTTGGGCCTTATCCTTTCTCCTTCACCCACAACCCCCAGACTCCCAAAGATAGGTGACTGCAAATAATTAATCCTTGTGGGGTCATCACTGAGCTGCATCAACTATCAGTGGTTAGCAATTATCATATTTGCCTCACCACAGCCTCCACCACTCAGAGAACAGATACAGGCTGGGTGCTTGTGCTGTTCACCAGCTCTCTGCATACTCTTCCCCAGCCTCCCAGGATTCTCACTTAGGGGATAACAGGAGCTCAGAAGCAGCAAGCCTTGTGGAGGTCTCATATCCTCCACATCAGTCTGCTTGATCCTCAAGCTCTGGACATGAAGAATTGTTAAATACATGCTTCTGGCCCTTAAGACCTTGGTGCCCCTGGGGAAAAGTCAGCAGGGGCTTTACCATCATTTCAATCCTGAGGCCTTGGGCTGGAGAGACCACAGACTGCTCTTCTGAAGGTCAAATCTCAGCAAACCATATGGAGGCTCACAACCATCCATAAAGAGATCTGATGCCCTCAATCCTGAGGCCTTTCCTCCCTGCCCAGGCCAACCCAGACCAGAGCATTCTGTACCAGCAAATGACAAGACACCATTCTCAAACAGCCAGCCAATGTCACCCACTCCTCCCCTCCAAGCAATAATACCAGGCTCTTCCTTGTACCCTCCTGCTCCCACTCCAGACTACATCTGCAGCTGAGGCCTGTGCGTGACCTGCCCTGTGGGTGACCCACTGGATAAGAGAAGGAGATCCACCTCCTCAGAAGTGCTGCCATGTTCCTAGTCCCTCGCTTCTGCCTTTTGTTCAAATGTGTCTTATTCCTGACTATACCAGGCATTTCTCTATGACACTTGTCCTTGATCTTGCCCTCTGTGGGAAGGACATGAGAAAGAGCCCATTTATTTTAAGTCCTATGCCAACATGCCAGGTCACTGGCACTGTGGCTTTGACAAGCTTTCATATCACCAGCCTTGCAGAATAGCTCCTCTCATTTCAAACCCCTGGCTGATGCCCCTGTAACCCCATCACCAGGGGCACTGCGGGCAAACACCTGCCTCCAGCTCAGGATGGTAGCCCTAGCCCCCCAGAGGAAAAGCTGCCTTACACAGCCCAGCCCCCAGTCCTTGTTCTAGAAGGAGGTAATTAGGAGCTGTGCAGTCCTTGTCCCCCAACAGGTACAGCTAAGCAGCAGCATCCATCATCAGGGGCAGCTGCCAGAGATGGGAAGAGTCACATGACTGGGCAGGACCAACAGGAGCGTGAGGGGAGGCCTCTGAGCTAGGGATTGGCTGGGCTGAAGCTGGAGAGTTGAGGGCTGTTGGGGATAACCTAAGAATGACCTTGTAGGGACTTTAGTGCCCATGGCTCTACCCTGTCTCCTAAGACATCCTTCCATCTGCCTCCAGCTCCTCCTCTGAGACCCACCTCCCTGGCTCTAGCATTTTCTCCTGCCCTTACACGTCATTGATTTAGGCCCATTATTTTTCTCTTTTTAAAGGACAATGGCCTATTGTATGCTTACCTACTCTGAATGAGATGAAGACAGTTTTCTGGCCAGACTAAATGGGTACTGATACCTCCATGAGGGAAAAAGTTAAAAGTGGAAGCTGAAGGGAGGAAATGCCAGTGCAGGTGTAATCCCCAATTGCTCATGTACTTGCCCCATGTGCCAGGCCATGCCAGGCGGTGTGTATGAAGAAGTGTGTACTGGAAGCTGTACACATGGTGTGGGTGCAGCCCAGGACATATTTTGAACACTCGTACTGATTACCTAGTGTGCTGCAGTGCCCGAGGAAGAGCTGGACATGATGACCTTGTACATTATTTCTGAGTGTGCACAGGCTTACCATCACATGTCCCTGGACCTGTCACTAACGCAACGGACTTCACCTTGACTGTTTCTGACCCAGGTAAGGGAACCCCTGCTTACTTGCCTCTAACTCCTTGGCATATCTCCAAACCAGATGAGGAACTCCCTCCTTAGCCCCAGAGCCACAGGTCAAAATGGCAGCTGGCAAGAGAGAAGAAAGGGAGAAGAGGAGGGGGGACTTCACCAACACCTGTGAAGGGTCTTCATTACATATGCAAATGCACTCATTAGCAATGCAGAACCCTTCCTGAGCTAATGGCTGCAGTGTTTCTGTGAAGATGTGCTGAGCAGGGACTCTGGGAAGGAGAAAAGGTGTGCCAGGGCTCTCCATCTCCCTCCCCCCCCCCCAAGGCTGATCCCTGGCTGGCTTCAGGAGGGGAATGGGGAAGAGCCTATGGCAGGGACAAAGGATGGCAACCAGCAGGCTTCTGCTACTGCAAGTGTTTACATAGGGTGCTTGGCAATGCTTGGGCAGACTGGACAGAGCATAGCTCTGCTCCTGTCCAGACCAGGACCAGTTGGAGGAACCCTGGTGCCAAGTGCACCATTATCCTCATCCCACCCCTATCTTCCCATCCCCCAAGCCCAAAATGTGGTCTAAAGGATGACCCTGGTTTCTGCCCCACAGGACACTGGCAGCTCCCTCCCTCTTACTGGTTTAACCTGCATCCTTGGGCCTCATTTCTTCCCACCTATGCCCTTGAACACCCAGAAGAAGGAGGGAAAAACCATTCCACAGTCTGTCACCCCAATTATAGAGAAAGGAGTCAGGAGTCCGCCTCTCCCTGGCCTCCCCCTGCTCTTGCACGCAGCCATTTCTTGAGCCGTTTCTTGGGGCTCATTTGTGTTGTTTCGATCTCACTGTCACCAACATGGCACCAGAAACAAACACAAGCAGTAACTGTCAACCCACAAGCGTCCTTGGGAACACAGGAGCATCTGCTCAGCTCCTCACAGAGGCGCAGGCCATCCTGCTCATATTAACGTGTTCTTAAACACACACCCACACTCTCACCAGATTCTGCTCTACTTGTGCAAGCATATCACCCCGTTTTAGGGACAGAATCCACAAAGACCTCCCCTGCCCTACCCCCTATCTCTCCTTTCTTTGCTTCTCCCTCCCCCTCCCTCCCTCATCCCTGGGCACCCGTTTGCCAGGGTTATTTATAGAAGCAAGCGATAAATTCAGTGTGTTTCTCGGCGTGCAAAGCTATAAATAATGGCACAGATCATTAAACCCCGAGAGCAGGCCCAGCCGCCCCGCAAACAAGATGAAGTACAAACCACCATGTGAGAGGGAGAGAGGGAGGTACAGGGGAGAGCCGCAGGCCCAGCCTACACCCCTCACCCAGGCCTAGGGAACCCAGGCCTCCAAGGTACCTACTGGGCCCAAGGGTGGCTGGAACAAGCTGGGGGGAGGCTCACACTGGCAAGACAAGCATACCACATACTCCATCCTTCCTCTTGCCCTTCTCCCCGTCCTCTGCCTCTTACTTCCTGCACATTTCTCCCATCTTCATGTACCTCTTTTTTTTTTTAACTAATTATCCTTTACTCTCCTGTCAACGGGGTGAGGAGTTACTAGTTTTTTAATTTATTTTTATTTTATATTCATTGGTGCATGCGTGTATGTCTAAATACATTGGTGCGTGCATTTCCTGCATGTGTGTCTGTATGAGGCTATCAGAAATCCTGGAACTGGCTTGACAGACAGGTTGAGCTGCTATGTGAGTGCTGGGAACTGAATTCAGCTCTAACCACTGAGCAACCTCTCTAGCCCTGTTTAACCACTGAGCAACCTCTCTAGCCCTGTTTTTGTTCTGTTGTTGTTTGTTTTGTTTGTTTATTTGTTTGTTTTTCTTTTATTTCAAGACAGGGCCTTGCTATAAAACTGATTGTCCTGGAACTCTCTATGTAGACCAGGCTAGCCTCAAATTCACAGAGCTTCACCTGACTCTACTTGAATCTAAGCCCATCCCACTATACTACCCCACAATTTTCCAAGTCCCTTCTGCTCTTCTCCTTGTGTCTCTCCAAGTTCCCTCCTGCCCTCTTACTGCCTGCCCTTCATCTCTCTCTCTCCATTCACCTGTTTCCTTCTTCCTTCCTTCCTTCCTTCCTTCCTTTCCCCATCCTTCCTCCCCCCCCCCCCACTCCATGTCTCCAGACACCAGGAGGGACTCTGATCCCACCCAGGAGCCCTCAGAGGCAGAAAGTTCTCTGTCAGCAGAACACTGGTAAGGGCTGCTGATTCAGTGTCTGTAATATCCAAGGCGGAGGCAGTCGGCAGGGGCAGGGAGGAGGACAGGGAAGATGGATGAGGAGGGAGATATCATGGACACCAGGGATAGGCTCGGGATGAGAGGCTTTCTAGGGAGCAGAATCAGATGCAGGCTCTAATGTGAACCCATCACCACTAGCTGGTCAGCCCAGGGAAGAAGCTTTCAGGGTCTGGAAGGAGAGAGCTGTGGAGAAAAGAAGAAAACACAGAAGCAGAGGGGAGACAGGGGAGCCTCGAGCCACTGGAAAAATGCATCAAAGAAGCCAGCAGATGCTACCTCATCCCCAGATCCATGCTGACCACAGAGGCCTCATTGCCTTCCTAAATATGGGCCAATGCATACAAAGTTTGGGATCCCAATTATCACTACCCACCCCTCTCTCCTTCACTCTTAGGGAATGCCTCTACCCTCTGGTGTTCACCCACCATTTTCTAGCCTGCAAATTTGCCTCACATTGTAAGCATCTCACCCCTTCCCACTGAGCCTGTGTTGGTCAGCCAGGGAAAGAAGAAGCAAAGCCCATCTAGGAAGCAAGACTAGACCCTAGAGCAGTAGTCGGTTTTGTCCTTTTTGAAGTTGGGGAGGGGTATCAGGTGGACAGATCCCAAGTGGAATGATAGAGATCAGAGTCTACCATCAGCCAGAGCCTGCACCTGGAGGATGACACCTGGGGCTGGTAAGATTTGACTTACTGGACAGTGGGCCTGAACAAGGTGTGGCCTAGTGTTATGGCCAGAGATGGATGGTAAAGCCTGGAGTCTTCGCCACCTGCCCTGTGCCATGGCCATACGAACATCTGCTCCTATTTTCTACTGGGCAGATTTGATGCACAACTTGGTTATTTGCCCAGGGATTTATAGTAGGAACTAGCACTGAAGCTAAATCCCCCGGCCACTGAGTTAAATCAGCTGTTGCGATGGGCCGGAACGAGGAGATATTGGGCTAGGAGGCTGCACAGTGGGGCTGGAGAGGAAAACACTTGTCCCTGCTCCCTGGGGATCCCTGTCTATAAATCCCCCCAGGCACCCATTAGGGCGAGCAGTCTCAACAGACTATAGTGCTGGTGACACAGAGGACGCCACAGCAGGCAGTGCTTGAGGAAGCAGGCTGTAGCCAAGGGCTGGAGTAGAACAACAAGAAGAGCTGAAAGCACTGGGCTAGTCACAGTGGGTGCCACAACTCTGTTCTGAGGGCTGTGTAAAGGGGCATCTCTAATGAGAGGTTCTGGGCAGCCAAAGTTCCCCCAGGTGAAGATCTTTGCTCAGCCACTTACTGTGTGACCCCTAGGCAAGTTCCCAGTACCACTGTCTCGCCGGCAGACACCTCCTAGAGTTTCTGTGACTATATAAGATTCAGTGCCTAGATCTGTGCCTCAAGTTTCAGAACAGATTTTCAGGGCCAAGCTAGGAATGTTTAAAGGAAGGAGAGGCCATCAGACCCTTGGAAGACTCTAAGGGTGCCACCCACAAGTATGTTTAGAGAAAGAGGAGGGGGCTGAGAAATTACCTCGGTGAGTAAAATGCTTATAGTGTAAGCATGAGAAAGTGTTTGGATCTCTAGGCACCCATATAAAACCTAGGCACCGCTGTAACCCCAGTGCTGAAAGTGTAGACAGGCAGATCTCAGTGTCCCTGGCTAGTCTACCTGAAAAGCTCCAGGTCTAGCAAGAAACTGTCTCAAAAACTAAGGTGAAGAGCAAGGTGAGGAGATATCTAAAGTCGACCTCTAGTCTCCACACAGACACACACATTCATACACACTTGTGCACACATTCACACACACACACTTTACTGGTTGGTTTTGTGTGTCAACTTGACACAGGCTAGAGTTATCACAGTAAAAGGAGCTTCATTTGGGGAAGTGCCTCCACCAGACCCAGCTGTAAGGCATTTTCTCAATTAGTGATCAAGGGGGAGGGCCCCTTGTGTGTGGTGCCATCCCTGGGCTGGTAGTCTTGGGTTCTATAAGAGAGCAGGCTGAGCAAGCCAGGGGAAGCAAGCCAGTAAGAAACGTCCCTCCTTGGCCTCTGCATCAGCTCCTGCTTCCTGACCTGCTTGAGTTCCAGTCCTGACTTCCTTTGGTGATGAACAGCTGTGTGGAAATGTAAGCTGAATAAATCCTTTCCTCCCCAACTTGCTTCTTCGTCATGATGTTTGTGCAGGAATAGAAACCCTGGCTAAGACACACACACACACACACACACACACACACACGAAAAAGACAGAGACAGACTCAGAGACAGACACAGAGACAGACTGATTGATTGAGGTTGAGATGCTCTGTCTCACTGAGAGTGAAACCAACCTTTCCCGGGGCTCTGACTTTAGGTGGGCAACCTGCATTTGCCTGTCCAATGTGATTAACTGGAAAGCCTCCAGCAAGCTATTTTGCTTTCTCTAGACCTGGTCTGCTCATCTACAAAATGGGTACAATAATACTCTTTTTCAGAGTTACCGAGAGAACTACATGAGATTGTACAGCTATGGAGTGAGTGCTGATTAAATTCAACCCTGCTGTTACTATGACTTCATCAGGTGAGCAAGTGAAAGGTAAGCATGGACCCTGAATCTGAGCGGCAGCTCCCTGGATCCAATAGTGTGGGTGATAGTGAGGTGCAAGAGGAGAGAGGTATGCAGGGAAGGCTGTGTGGAAGGGTAGATGAGTCAATACGGAGACAGAAGCATAAGAGGAAGGCAGGAGTGGACAGGAATAGAAAGCATGGCAGACTTACAGGAGAGAAAGAGAGTGAAGGATTGGGCCAAAAGTACAGGAGAAAGCAGACGAGATAAAGGGGAGCCTCCCCGGAAATAGAAGTAAATGGCAAGGTAGAGAATGGAGAAGCGAGAGGAGCCTGGAGCTGGAATCCGGAAGGAGCCAAGGTTGTAGGGGTACTGAGAGCAATGGAAGCCAGGAGAGCAGAGAAGCAAGAAACAGGGAAACAGGCGACAAAGGTGGAACCACAGGCAGAGCTGCAAGGTTTCTGCCAGAGCACGGTGGCCTCCTCACACTCATCCTCAGCTTGGCCTCCCTCAGTCTCCCTCCCACCACCCCCACCAAGCCTGCCAGAGACCAGATCACAGGGAGAGAAGAGCCCCAAAATAGAGCAGAACCCAGAGAGTCAGCCTCCTTCTGGCAGATCCCACCTCATCAGCATGTCAGCTACCACAGCAATGAAAAGAGAAGGGGCTCCACATCTACAGGCCCCAGACTCAAAGAACCCATGTGACTCAGACAGCATCGCCTTTCTCATTATGGCCACCACACATTCCAGAACATTATGAGTATTGACTGATTCCTGAAACAGCCCTGTCCCACAGATGCAAGCTAAGGCCTGGTACTGTGAGTCCAGGAGATTCCATGTCCCTACCCCACTGTGCCTCTCTCCTCGATCTTCTTTCTACTGTCCAATCTTCACTTCTCTCTTCCTAGCATGTCACCTCACAAACCTCAAGCTGGCTTTCTGTTCACTTTCCAGACACTCGCAGCAGAATCTAGTGTGACTGCATAGAACCTGGAGCCTCTTCACTTGGGAATGAGCTGGAAGATGACAACCCAACTGAAATCACATCACACAGTTGCTGCGGTACAATGTGACAGAGGGCATGTCATATCTTAAGGACCTCAGTCTCCCCAGTTTCCACTCTAGAGGACCAGAGATGGCCTGCCATCTAAGATCCACCCACGAATGAACTGGAACAAATAAAGAAGTGGAGTGAGAAATGTTCCTGGGAAGAAAAGCCTGGAATGCATAGCTACTGAAGAGGAACCCAAAGCTTTATCCACAGATTCCTAGCATAAAAATAAAGGGAACCAGATAGCAGCTTTAAAATTCTCACTAGCTACACAGGTCAGTGTTCACCAGCAATCTTAGCATTTTGGAGATGGAACCTGGGGGATCAGGAGTTAAAAGTCATCCCCAGATACATAATGAGTTCCAGGACAGCCTAGGCTAAATGACACTCTGTTTCAAATGATAAACCAAGATAGCCTAGACTACGTGAGACTCTGTTTCAAATAATAAATAAGTTTCCCCCATACCAGAAGGCTTATCAGTCCTGTTCCAAGAGCTAATTCCTTGCATCAAAAGCATGATCATGCAGGGCCAACAAGCTCCCCGGAATCCAGGGAAATGTGGAAAGAGACAATGGATTCCATAAAGTTGACCTCTGATCCTTCAGTGGTATATACACATATGTATATACATATATACAATGTAAATAAATAATTTTTAAAAATATACCTTCTTTAATGTGTATGAGTACTTGTATGGATGTCTGCATGTCTGCGTGTACGTCCACCATGTGTATCTCTAGTACCCATGGAGGTCATAAGAGGGTGTCTGATCGCTTGGAACTGGAGTTATTGGATGGTTATGAGCCACCATATCAGTCCTGGGGACCAAAATCAGAGTTTGCAAGTGCTCTTAATCACTTAGACATCTCTTCAACCTATAAACGAAATTAAGGAAACACACACATGTACACACACTCAACACGGTGAGAAATTGTTCAGTGGTTAGAGCACTTACTGCTTTTGCAAAGAGCCTGGGTTCAATTCCCAGCACCAACATGGTGACTCAGAACCGTCCAATAACTCCAAGGGGGATCTGATATCCTCTTCTGGCCTTCAAGGGCACCAGGCACACATGTGGTTCACATACATTCAGGCAAAAAAAATTTATACATATAAGATAAAATAAATATTTTTTAAATGTTTAAAGAACAATAAAGGGAAGGGCTAGCAAGATGTCTCATCAGCTAAGGGGTGGCCACTGTTCTTGCAGAGGACATGAATTCTGCTTCCAGCATGTTGGGCAATTCAAGACACCTGTAACTCCAGCTTCAGGTCCCTCCCATGGCCTCATACAGACACATGCATACTCAAAATAAATCTTTTGCTTTAAATAATTCTCAATGTGTTGGAGACAGGAGGATTTCTTGGGATCCAAGCCAGCCATGGATGCATAGAGAGAACCTCTCTCAAAATTAAAAAAAAAAAAAAAAAAAAACAAATAAAAAAAAATAAAAAACAAATAGAAAACAAAAACTGTGATCAACAGCAAGGATTTGGCTTATTCTCATCACTGTACAAATTCTAGATTTTTTTTTACTTGAGATGTGAGGAAGAGAACCTTTGTTATGGAACTGGAAAGCAGCTGGGTTGAAGAGCTGAAGATGAGAGAAATGGAGAAGGTAGAGGTTATGGTGCCCCACAATACCACAAAAGCCCTTCCAGAGCAGAGAAGCCCAATCCAAGGGGAAATCCAATTCTCCAGTGGGTTTCCTGCCCCAAGCTGCTACACACACACTCCCAAATGGCCCACGAGAAACTAAGGCCCTGCCAATCAGTTTCTCTACCTTCTACTCAACACTGCTGCTCCTAGCTGCTTCTGATTATTAGCACATCAGCAGCCAACAAAATGAATCAAATGAAAACAATAACCAACACCTTCCACAGGACTGATACCTCGAATCACATGTTTCCTATTCACTGTTCTAGCACACCCTCACCCCTCATCCTCAGGGCCCCACATCCTCTTCAGTATTCTCTCCATCCTCCCTCAAGTCAGAATTTAAATTCCTCCCATGATTCTCATTCTCTCACTTTAAACACACGCACACACACACACACACAATATCTCACATATCCCAGAGTGCCCTAGAACTGACTATATAGCCAAGATACCCTTGAACTTCTGATCCTCCCGCCTCTGCCTCTCAAGTGCTGGGATTACAGCTTGGACCTCCAAGCCCATTGTGTGCAGTGCTGGGAAGTCAAACCTAAGGCCTCACACGTGGTAGACAGGCACCCCACCAAATGACCTGCATCCCCAGTCCATTCTTCATCACTGTTTCCTCCCTCCTCCATGGATGGTCCTCTGTCTTGAGTTCATCCGTGTGCCTCGTCTGAGAGGCAGTTTGGTCTATACTTGAAGGTTGAGAATGAAAAGTACACACCTGGGCTCAGCTCAGTTTTCTCTTTGTGACTCACAGGGTTCCCAGAGTAAGGAGACCAACGAGGGACTGGGGTACTGCATTCACTTCACTTCAAGAGCCCTGTCCCCCATCATGGGTAAAAAGGCTTTGACGTGATGGGTGCTGTAGGTGCTCCCAGCCTTCTTCAAACTGTCCAGCTAGGGACTTCTGAGGGCCTTTTGGAGCTTTGGAGTTTCTTTGTTTGGCTCTTCTCTCACTGTTTCTCTCCCTTAGTCTGTAATCTCTTAATTTTAGTCCAAGGGTGCCTTGTGCCTAAGAATTGTCCCTCAAAAGGTAGCCTAAGAAATATCCACACATGCATGTCCAGAAGACTGCTGGGAATGCAGACTCTTGACCCTGCCCCAGACCCATTCAGTCCCATGCAAAGCTTGTGATCCCCAAGTGATTTGGAACACATTAGAGTTGAAAGCCATAGCCTACACTTCCAGAAAGGCAGACCAGGGACTCCACAGACAGAATGTCCAAGCCATTCATTCATTAAAGCTCCTATTTTATAAATAAGGAATAAGCACCTACTGAGTGAAAGATGCCAGGCACTGGGGATAAAACTGTGAATGGCTGGGGGGCTGGAGAGATGGTTCTGCAGAGCAGAGAGGAGAACTGGATGCTCTTTTAGAGAACCTCAGCTGATTCCCAGTACGCACATGGTAGCTCATGGTAGACCATGTTATGTCAGTCCCAGAGGAGCCTATACTTTCTATACATAAGGGACACTCAGTTCTGCTCTAGGAGCCCTGGTCACTTACTGGCAGGAGTCCCCAAGCAAACTATTTCTCAAGGCCTCGGTTTCCCTATTGGCAAGTAAAGAGGAGGCAGGATTTCAGAACCTATTGATCTGTGTTTTTCCTGAGCCAGAAGGCTGTGCATCTGGAATCTTGCAGGCCCTGGTCAAGAGTAAGTGGCACAGGTGCCCAGAGTGGCTGTTGTGCGGAGTTCCCAGGGGAATGAATGAAGTGGCGCCAACAAGTAGCCAGGACCATGTAGATAACAGCCAATGAGGGTTGCTCAGAATGAGAAATGACTGAGTCAACAGTCCTCATCCCACATCTCTTCCCCAAATTCTCCTCAGCATTTTCTTTCATTCTGTTGGAATATTGAAGTATCTGTGCTCTTGTCTTTGGACCCCTGAAGGATATCACCCAGTATCACTGAGGACTCCTAAAGCTCTATCCCCAGTCTAGTCTTCACAGGAAACTAAGACCCACGAGCCTCCTCTGCTCAGATATTTAGCAGGCATCTCACTCTAAATGTGTCCAAAGCATGTCTCCTGAAGCCAGCTCCTTGGCATTCCATGATACCAGGTAATGGCAAGTTCCATGTTCTGGTCACTGACAGGAAACAAAGCAACACACAAACCTCTTAGTTTATCCTTGACCATGCTGCTTTCGCAGTTCCCATCTGACTCACTGCAAACCTCCCAGAGCTGACTCTGCAACATTTATCCAGACTGTGCTTCCACACTGCATGATGCTCCAACCGCATCCAACCTGGCCAGGCCCCTCTCTCCTCGCTGCTACAGTGCACTCCTGGACGTCCTTGGTTCCCACTGCATTCTCAACATGACAGCGCTGAGTATTCAAGGGAAATACGCATGTCCCTCTCAGGCCCTGACTCTCCAGTGGCTCCCTGTTCACTCAGAGTGTAAGTGGAAGTTTTGCTGTCACTCATTAGTCCCCACATGATCATAATTAGCTTCCTATGACCTCTTAGAAGCCACAGCTCATTCTCTTCCTTATTTTCCCTGCTCCAGCCATATTGTCCTCAATGCCGTTCCTCCTGCATGCCAGACAAGCTCACAGGAGGGTTTCCTCTTGCTGTTTGTCTGCCAGGAAAGATCTTCCCTAAATCTGCCTGGGCCACCAGCATCTGTTAAATGCCAGGCTCCATATGTTGGTGGTCCAGAACACAGATATGCAAGGGAGGGAATGGGAAGAGGAAACAGGAGAGTCGGGCCCTACGCATGAAATGGCTTGTCTTGCTTTCTGTCTCCCTGGGGCACTGTCTTCGGAAGATCAGGGATCTTGGGGTGGGGCTGCTCTTGGTTCTTCAGCAAGTGTTCCCTTTCCATACTAACTACAGGGCTCATGGACCCACATCTATCAACCCCAGGACTTCTGGACAGGAGCTGTCTGATGGTCCTGAATGAACAGGCCAGTCCTTTCTGTGCCAAAAGGATACAGAGAAGAAGCCACCTCTTCCAACCATGCACTTGTTACCACCACCTCCTGCCTCTCCTTCAGGCCTCTTACTCTGATGCTAGGATGTAGGCATGAAGAGGAAAGGAAAGACTCAGGGCAAAGGGCACAGGAGGCCTAAGAGAGGAAACTGAGGCAGAGAGAAACACAAGCTGTGTGGAGCCAGTGACTTAACGATAGCGCGATAGAGCGGAATTGCACAGGCAAAGGGGGTCCAGGTCAGAGGTGGATGCAACCGGCAGGAGAAAAGCAGCAATGCACTGCGGGCTGGGTCCTCTGTCCAAAGGGACAGGGTGGGCGCTGAAAGGAAGGAGCCAGGAACAGCTCGGAAGAGGAACGGCGGGGCGGCGCGGGCAGCAGGACCACACGCTGCCGGGCGCGGGCAGAGGCGGACGGAGGCGAGTGGAGGAGGCGGGTGGAGGAGGTGGGTGGAGGCGGCGGGCTCAGCGGAGCAGGCGGGCGCCGGGAGCGGGCTCGTAAAAGCCGCGCGGCGCGGGGAAATTGCCGCCAGAATCGCTGAGCTCCACAAAACGCCGCCCGCACAGCCCGCCGCCGCGCCCGCTCCAATCTCCAGCCTCATCGGCGCGCGGGCTGGTTATGCATTTAAATGTTATTTAATTGGATTGCGGAGGAGCTGGGGGCCAGAGTGCCCCCGCCTCCGCCCCGCACGCGCTGCACGTCTGTTTTCCGAGTCACAGATTGCCACGCACCCCCTCCTGCCCAATCCTTTGCCTCCAACGCTTCTCTCCCTCCGTTCTGAACCCGGCCAGAGGACACTCAGAAAGACATCAGCCTATGAAGACTGAAAACTAAGAGTCTATGCACGAACACACGCGCGCGTGTGCACACACACACACACCCTGAAGACGCACAAAGATATAGCAGCAGCAAAAACTGGCTACACTCACTTATACGAGTGTCCATCTGGAAGATTAAGAATGGCAAACAAAGATGGTCCCCAGGACCACAGAAATATACAATTGCGAATTAACACACTGTGAGCTCATGCTGCAAGACAAAACATCCCCTGACCTCTCCCGGAGTAATGACACTCACAAAGTGATACTGCCAAGTATGGGCAGAAGGAGGTGCCAAAGCATGACCACATAGGGTGAGGCAGAGACCCTCCCCAAAGCTGGTTAAGAAGGGAAGCCTGTGTTCATTCTCACACTCAGCCAGACCGTCACATATTTGCTGTGCCCTTTCAGGGTTGGAAAACAAAACCTTTTGTTCAGCGACATACTGTCCTCCTAAGCCACAGCACTTGAAGCTTCAAAAGGCAACTGCATTTGCAAGGAAGTTCTTTAAACTGAACAAAGAAACAATATTGAGTCCCAATTACAACAAGCAGGATAGCGGATAGACACCAGGAGGGCCTTCCTGAGAGGATAGAAACTGAATCCCAAGAGGTGAGGCTGGCCACGTGTGTGAGGTGGGTTTCTCCCATCTCAAGTGCAATGGGGAGCTAGCTTAGAAGTGCCATGTACCATGGAGGTACATGGGAGGACAGCACGTCCTGCATAGGTATGCTCTCCACATGCTCCCAAACAGCAACAGTTAACTGCTGACCTGAGATGATCAGGATTCCACCACCTCAATTAATGAAAATGGAAATGGCAACCTGGTTGGCACAGGTCCCTACAGAGGACCATTCTGGGCTCTTTGCCATCCCTTCTATAAGCAGGGCCCAGAGACTTGAGGATCTGAGCGGGCTGTGGGGACAGAAGAATGGGCAAAATGTACGGGGAAATTCTATTGCAGCTGGCCTGCTTCCGTTGTGTCTGAGAGCATGAGGGTGCAATCAAAGAGAAGAACGTGTGCTCACACAGGGTAAATTCAACCTCGACTGCTAAGCACAGGTTCAGGCAGGCTGACAATGAGGCTTCTAAAAAGGAAAGCAATTGGTTTACCTCTAAGTTACTTATTTCTGCATCACCTGATGGCCATTGCTGGGCAGTCTATCTATGTGTGTAACCTCAATATCTCATGCCCCAGTTGAATTTACTTCTCTGGGGAAATAAGGGGGAAGGGGAGACTGACATCCTAAAAAGGAATGCTAGAATTGCTGAGAACTGGTTTGGGATAAGCCAACATCGCTAATCTTTATTCTTTTTTGCCACTCTGTTACTAGCTCTTGACCTCAGCTATGGCCAAGCTGCCTTTCCAGTACTGTTTTTATTAAACATGTTGAAGAGGGCTGGAGAGTGAACCCTGGGCTTTATACACACTGAGCGGGCAGTCAGACCAGCCTTTCATCTGGCACCACAACACTCCATGGCACTGTCCTGAAGTTTTCCACCCCAGTAGCTACTAGATCAAGCTCTTTTTCTTTTTTTTTTTTTTTAGATTTATTTATTTATTATATGTAAGTACACTGTAGCTGTCTTCAGACACTCCAGAAGAGGGCATCAAATCTCATTAAGGATGTTTGTGAGCCACCATGTGGTTGCTGGGATTTGAACTCAGGACCTTCGGAAGAGCAGTAAGTGCTCTTAACCACTGAGCCATCTCTCCAGTCCTCAAGGTCTTCTTATAGAGAGCAAACTTTATTTATCTTCCTTGGAGATATGCCCAATATTTGGCTCCTGCCTGATTCCTTCTGAGTCCCTCCCCTCAACCTGTTTCCTAGCCCATGGCAGTCAGGGCAGAAAAGGATCTGACCACAGAGAAGAGTTACCAAGTCTCCCTTACTGTTAAGCTGCCCTGTCCCATTAGTGCACGCATGTGTGCACGCGCATACACACACACACACACATCTAAGGAATGTCCGAAATACTGTGTGAATGACCTGTTCACAGCATGCTTTCAGCTTGATCTGTCCTGTAAAGTAAGTATATGCTTGTATCTCTAGCACCAGACAGTGAACACTGTGAAGATAAAGGATCCCCCAAACCTGCCCCTGCAGTGCCTAGCATGCGTGATGACACATATAATGAACGTCTGCTGAAGTGAGAAGAAAGGTGAGAACCCATGGAGTGGGCTTCATCCCAATCTCCCTTCAAGCCATTCTGTTTGGAGAAAGAGAAAAGAGGT
The DNA here is from genome assembly GCF_947179515.1 of Apodemus sylvaticus. Classification (NCBI taxonomy): domain Eukaryota; kingdom Metazoa; phylum Chordata; class Mammalia; order Rodentia; family Muridae; genus Apodemus; species Apodemus sylvaticus. The sequence goes on along the minus strand of NC_067488.1, from coordinate 67,015,913 downwards.
GGTGGATTCTTTTTTTCTCCTGCCCACTCTACCCCTCAGTCTCAGAAGTATTACCATGCCAACCAAGCACACAGCTTTGGCCTCTATGGGGAGAAGGAGGGAGGGAGAGAGAAGGAAGAGGAGAAGGGAGAGAGGGGAAGGGAGGGTGACAGGGGAGGAGAGGGTGGCAGGGGAGTAGAGGGGGAGAGGGAGGAAAAAGTGGGAGGGGAGAGAGAATGTATTAGAGTAAGAACTTCTAAGCCTCTGTACCAGCTGGTTTTGTGTGTCAACTTGACACAGGCTGGAGTTATCACAGTAAAAGGAGCTTCAGTTGGGGAAGTTCCTCCACCAGATCCAGCTGTAAGGCATTTTCTCAATTAGTGATCAAAGGGAGAGGGCCCATTGTGGGTGGTGCCATCCCTGGGCTGGTTGTCTTGGGTTCTATAAGAGAGCAGGCTGAGGAAGCCAGGGGAAGCAAGCCAGTAAGAAACGTCCCTCCTTGGCCTCTGCATCAGCTCCTGCTTCCTGACCTGCTTGAGTTCCAGTCCTGACTTCCTTTAGTGATGACCAGCAATGTGGAAATGTAAGCTGAATAAGCCCTTTCCTCCCCAACTTGCTTCTTGGTTATGTTTGTGCAGAAATAGAAACCCTGACTAAGACAGCCTCTATCAGTCCTCCAAATCAGAACCGAATGATGGAGTCATCACAGGACAAACACAATGACACTACATAAACTTATGGTCATGGATTGGCACATGGACCCTCCCTATAGCATGTTCCTATGTGCACCTACATTGTGCCAATCACAGGGGAAAGGGGGATAAGCGCCCTTCTCCTGGCCTCAGGGCCCCATGAGTACCTTGCAGAGTCAACCTGAGTTGCATAAACGAAGCACAGGGAAATCTAGACACCGTTAAAACCCCAGCAGAAGGCCCCTCAGGCCTCTCAAATCAAAATCTCTTGAAGTAAAGCAGAGAGACTTGAATTTTTCTGAACCTCCATGGTTAATTCTGATTCACAGCAGGTTTGCAAGCCATTGACCTCTACGTTAGGGCTATCCAACAGGACTTCCACATTCAAGGAGACGTTCTTTATATGTCCTGTCAGCGCCACCAGTCATGTGTGCATGAGCATCTGAAATATGGCTAGTGAACTAAAAAAGGAAAATTTACTTAATTCTCATTAATTTAAAATGGGTTCTTCAAAAGCAGGGCAGGGACTGCAGTTCATTTGGTAAATTGCCAGCCTAGCATGCACAGACCCTAGGTTCAATTCCCAGTACTATAAAAGATGAGATGTGGAAGTGCACACCTGCTAACCTGCATTCAAGGATTGGACCCTCAGCATCATAGCAGGTTCAAGGATAGCCTTGGACACATGAGATTTATTTATCAATAAATAATTGGCTGTACTCGTGGCTAGTGATTGCTGTAATGATCCACAAAATTCTAGATGACCCTAAATTCTATGCATCTTATTTTCTTTTTAGATTCATTTATTTTATGTGTTTGAGTGTTTGTGTTTGTGCACTACATGTGTGTCTGGTACCCACAGAGGTCAAAAGAAGGTTTTGAATTCCCTAGAACTGGAGTTATAGGTGGTTGTGGGCTGCCATGTGGGTATTAGAATTGAACCCAGGACTTCTGCAAGAACAAATGCTCTTAGCTGTTGAGCATGTCTCTAGCCCCCATTTCACACATTTTGAAAAATGTAAGGCCAGACATAATGACACACACCTTTTAACCCTAGCACTAAGTACAAGCAGGCCAGTCTCTGAGTTCAAGGCCAACCTGGTTTACAGAATGAGTTCCAGGAGAGCCAGGGCTACACAGAGAAACCCTGTCCAAAAAATGCATTATCACATGTTAGTGACTGATGTGTGCATATGAGTGTGATCAGGTAGAATTGATTTTCTCCTTATACTTTTACATGGGTTCTGGGCTCTAATCCACATTGCCAGGCTTGTGTAGCTAGTGCCTTTACCCAGTGAACCATCTGGACACCCCACCCCCCTCAGTTATTTAAGACTTCATGTCTCATGATAACAGGTTTTGCATGTGTGTTTGTGCACACGTATGCATGACTACGTCTATATGTAGATACATGCTTACAGAGGTCAGAGGCTGACATCAGGAGTCTTCTTCAGCTGCCCTCCCCACTTCTGCATGTGTGTGGGGAGCTGGGTATATGTAAGCGTTCATGCAGGTATGTGAATGTATACATGCAAGTGTCTGTGTGTGTGCATGTCTGTGTAGACCAGAGGTCAATGTCTGGTGTCTTCCTCTATTACTGTCCTTATTTTTGAGACTGGGTCTCTCAGTAAAAATAAAGCTTGCTATCTAGGTGGGCTGACTGGCCAACAAGCCCTCAGGATCTTGTCTCTGCACTAGGATTAGGGCACAGCAATTAGCCTCCTTCCCCTAAGGGTACCCTTATCTGCACTGAGGAATCCTCTTCTGATTTAATTGATAAAAGCCAGTCTGGTGGAACTAAGTCCGGACAGCTAGATAAGTACCCAGACCAGATTCCAAGCTTAAGGGGAGAAGCTGGGGGGTGGGGGTGGGGGTGGAATGGGGATGGACAGGGTCACTTCTCTCCTGAGCACACTATCTTATACAGAAGTTAACCTTGGTGACAGATAAAATGACTTTGCTGCTATGAATTGAATTATGCCCCCACAAAACCCATATGCTAAAGCCCTAATATTTGGAGATAGATCCTTTAAGTAAGTGAAGAAGCATTAAAGAAAGGTTAAATGAAATTCGGAGGGTAAAGCAATAATCCAATGATTGGTATCCTTCTAGGAAAGAAGGGAGACACCACAGAGCCACACATAGCAAAGAAATGGAAACCAGCTGCTGCAATGAAGAAAGGCCTCAGTAGGGCCTGGGCGGCTAACACGGTCATCTTGTACCTCCAGTGGCCAGAATTAGGAGAAAATAAACTCCATTGTTTAAGCTATCCAGACTGGGTATTTTTGTTATGGCAACCCTAGCAGGGACGGAACTCTAACCAGTCTCTGACAAGTCACATTGGAGGAATTGAGGGTGATAGCCCATACAGTCAGAGCATGTAGTGACTTGGCCATAGGCAGACCTTGGGCACCATACTGGTCTCTACCAGCCTTCCTGCATATTCTCACTACATGCTAATTCCATCATTTCTCATATCTTCCCTCACCTCCACTACTGACTTCACTCCCTTTGCTGAACTTTGGATCTTCAGTGTTGGCCAGAACCCATGCCTTTTGGATTCTACCAGACTACCATCCTACAGGGAACTGTAGAATCTTGAAGAAGCCTAGTGAGAGGAAGTGAGGTCATTATGTGTGTCTTTAGTGCGGATACTAGGACTCCTGCCCCCACCTCTGCCATGACCATGGGTTGGAAATGCTCAAACTGTGCACCAAAATACACTAGGAACGTGGTTCTCTGATGTTTGCCTGCTTGGGCTCCTTCATCTGTGGGCTTCCATCCGGTGTTTCTGCATGTGTATTCTGACTCTCCTCACTGGACTCTAAATTCTCAAAGAGTAGCCTGGTGGTCAGGACCCTTCACGAGCTGGCTCTTATTCTACTTTTTTTTCTCCCACCTGGCCAAGCCTTCGCTAAACCTGCTTTCTCCCTTGAATGTGATGACACCCTCTTCTATGCTCTGACTGACCTGGTCTTCAAGGATGCCACCACCAGAGCTTCTCCTAAACATGCAAGGGTGCAGCAACTTCACCTCTGTAGAGTCCACAATGCTACCACAGTGACCAATCCTTAGCAGTTGTTGCAGGCAGGCCAGGACCACAGTGTGTGATGGTGTGATGCCGTGAGGTAGTTCTGACAGTGACTACAGAGTCTGCACAGACTTTACCAGCTTAGGGAGGGCCTGCAATATGACTGATTTTGCTTTAGACACCAGCTGTACTTCTGACCAATAAGTTCCCAGAAACACTTTAGCTTCAGTGATTTGCAAAACAAAACTCAGGGGGATAAAACACCGTTTATTACAATTTATCACAAATACAAATCAAGGGATGTAACTCAATGATAGAGCAGTGCATGCTTCCCACCCATAAAATGCAAAATTCTGGGCTCAATGGCCAGAACTCCAAAATGATAAACAGAGCACATACATGAATGAATGAATGAATAAATGAATGAATGAATAAACAAATGAACAAATACACACACCAGTACCAAATACCCAAAAAGAAACACACATATACATGTGTTCACCAACCAGTAACCTTAGCAGAAATTCCAGTGTCCAAGAGACACTGTGTCAGGGTCACTGTGGAGGGAGAACTGGTTAAGATCATGGGTCATGTGGCTGAACTCGATCTCTATCCTGGTCCTATTCTGGCATTCAGGCTGAGCCCCAACCCTCAAAGCATATGGATGGTCTTTCTGGAGGGTTGGCTTCCATCCTGAGTCAAAGTTCAACAAATCCTGGAATGCTCTGAGGCCCCAACATGAATAATTACGGCACTTCTACACTGGGGAATCCTCAAAGATTTAGTCTCCCTCTCTGGAGCTGAGATAGAAATATATTAATATTTAGAATGCTGGAGATGACTTGTATCCCAGGAGATAGGGAGACCACATGTCCTCAGTAAGATGGTCCCAAGACCTGCTCTCACTGTGGCTCACTTTCCAGCCCTTACCACAGATCATCCAACCAACCGTTGAAGAGACAGATGAGACACCAGCTCCCTATCGTCCTGTCCCCAACAGTGCCCAAGTACCTGACGAACTTCAGGACAGGCCCCTACCAAAACCCCTGTAGCTTGGCTAGGGCAATCAGAGGTTTCTGTCACTCCTCCCCAAGCTACCTGAGAAAAGTTTTTTGCAAACAGTGAATAGGTAAGAAAAGGGAGGAAATATCTTAAAATCATTCTCCCACCAATGAAGTGCAGGAAGAGAAGAGAGAAACAACACAAGGCTTAGAAGTCTTTAATGCTCAGTCTGAAAAATCAGAGGCTGAGTTTCTTGTAACACTGGTCCTTCTCGAGCAAGTTAATAGACAAAGGAGTGGATGGGGAATACCCATGTAGTGCACTGATACACCCCACCTCGAAGGGAGGCGAGCAGAAAGTGTGTGTGTAGTGAGGGCCACATGCCAGCCTTTTGCAAAGCACTCTACAGTGTTATCTCAGTTGATCCTCACACCCCATGCCAGTGCAAGGAGGCAGCACCCTTTTTTATAAAAGGATCTTGGTGCTTAGAGAGGTTGTTCATCAACAGGTCAGGCAGGGTGGTGCATCCTTCTAACCCCAGCACTCAGGAGGCAGAGGTAGGTAGATTTCTTGTGAGGTCAAAGTGGATCTGGTCTACATAATGAGCTACAGGCCAACACAATGAGACCTTGTCTCAAATTTTAAAAACAGAGGGAGCGCGCGCGTGCGTGCGTGCGTGCGTGCGTGTGTGTGTGTGTGTGTGTGTGTGTGTGTGTGTGTGTGTGTGTGTGTGTGTTTGTTTAATATAAGTTCTCTGAGTTTGAGGCCAGCCTGGTCTACAAAGTGAGTTCTAGGATAGTGAGGGCAACACAGAGAAACCCTGCCTCAAAAAACCAAAATAAGTAAGTAAATAAATGTTTTTAAAAGTTCACAGGCAGCCAGGCGGTGGTGGCACAAGCCTGTAATCCCAGCACTCTGGGAGGCAGAGGCAGGCGGATTTCTTAGTTCGAGGCCAGCCTGGTCTACAGACTGAGTTCCAGGACAGCCAGGGCTATACAGAGAAACCCTGTCTCCAAAAAACCAAATCCAACTCCCCCCCCCAAAAAAAGACAAAACAAACAAAAAGTTCACAGGCCTTATAGGGAAAAAGGGGAGGGATGAAAATCTAGATCTTTCCTAGTCTACCACACAGAAGTCTCCCTCAGATGCAGCTTTGGTCTCCCTGAAGAAGTTCACTTTTTTATTACTCATTTACTTACTTATTTTTGGGACAGAGACTAATGTATTCCAGGCTGGCCTTGAACTCAATATGTAGCTAAAGGTGGCCTTGAACTCCTGATCCTCCTGCCTCTAAGTGCTGGGATTATAGGAGTGTGCCAGGATACCTGGCTAAAAAGTTCATTCTCAACATGATGTCTGTCCTAGTCTCTGGAAGGACAGGAGTCTGCCAAATGTTCTGTAAGGAAGATTAGGGACTCTGGAAAGATTGTCCACTGACTGGGGAAGAGGAAGTATGGAGAGGACTGATAAAGGGAGGTTGGACTCCATCAGTGTACACTGAATGCCTGTGTGAAAACATCACACTGAACCCCAGTAGTATGTACAGTTAGTGTCAAAAAAAAGGCTGAGGTAGATCAGCATCAGAGAACTTTGCTAGTGTATATGATGCAATGCCAAACATAATGCCAATAAAAAGCAGAACAGGAAATATTAAACAAAAGTGATCTTTCCTCCAAAACTACAATATGACTTCAGACATCCCGACCTAGGACCCTCTGCACACAGGGGCTCCCAAGGCAACGATGTGGTAGGTGTAGTGCACAGGCCCAACCCTCTGCTGTGCAGAACCAGACACTGGAAACAAAAGGGTGAGAGGCTCGAGGGAAAGGGAAGACAGCAGGAGAACTGCCCACCCTGGACCATTAGAGGACAGCCCAGCAGGCTGAATGTAACATGGAGACCAGCAACACCGGCTGGGGTCTCTACAGCGTAGGCCCGGCTGAACCCTCATCTGTTAGCAGAGGCAGCAGCCCCAACTCTTGGAGTCTTTCCCTGGCTGCTGCCTCCCAGCCTTTGTTGGCCTGTGGGCTTCGAGGAGACGGATGCAGGAGCCCCTCCACCTGCACTTCCGGGGTCAGCCCTGCTAGAGCTTTTCGGGCTCGCTGCTCTGCCAGCCGCCCCACTCCCACTACCAGCCGCACCCCTAGCAGTTGCACCTGCCGGCAGAGGGCTGCATCACAGATCGACAGCAGTTGCTCCCGCTGCTTGGCGGGCAGCTCAGCTGGGGTAAGGTTTCGTCCACTGGGAGCCAAGAAGAGTAGAGGACACAGATTGTGGACAAAGCAGTGCTGAAAGAAGACTTGAGGCTGTCCGCAGAGGGTCCGGAAAAAGCCCCAGAATCGGGCTCCGCTCACCTCTGACTGTGGGCACTCCAGTCCCAACACTGGTCGCTTGGGGTGCTCTTGGGGAGGAGTCATCACAGGGCCCCCAACACCCAACCAGTCCCGGACCACATTCACTTCCCCAAAAGGTACCTGTGGGAGAAGGAGACACAGGGGCTTCAGGCTGGAGACCTGTCCCTTTCCACCTACCTTTTCACCTACCATGATGATCTTGACTGCCCCCGCAGATCTGTGTTAAGGACTCTCCACCCTGTGGTTTGCTTCTGTTCATTTTCCTCCAGTTTTTCCCACCATGGACCACAACCAGTAGAAATTGTGTGCCTCTACTTTTTCCAGGCACTGGGACCAAATACTGGCAGAACACTGGGGCATTTGGCCCTACACAAGCATGATGATTCTAATACTGGTGACAGACAGATCACCAGGGTAAAAGGAGATAGGACACGCTGACCACTGATTTCTGGGTAACCTCCCTGCCCTAGGCCTCAGGCTGCCATTTCCATCGATCATCATTGATCACCTTTCATCACTCAGTTGGGGTCAATAAAAGCGATTGAGCCTCCTGCCCTGAGGCTTCTTTACCTCCCCCATCTGCAACACACCCCTAGTGAACAGCAGTCACTCATCCTGATCCCTCAGGAAAAGCACCACAGCTCTAAGTCTGGCTCTTTTCGAATCCTTTTGGTGATTCAGGGGCTTGCCAACAGAATGACCTGCAGCACCTATACACCCATCTCACCCCCAGCAGACCTTCCTGGGGTCCCAGAAGTCCCAGCCCTTCTCCTGATGCCAACCACACTCTAGGGACAAGGGAGATCCGGCAAGGTAAGGTACAGGGCAGGATGACGGAAGGATGGGCTCTCAGAGGCAATTAGTGGAAAGCTCACAGGGGAAACGGAACTACCATTAATGTGCTTGGTTAACTATGAACAGAGAAGTGCTTGAGACCACAGGAGCCAGTGTGTGTCCTGCAGGGGATGGGGCGTGGGGGGGGGGGCACCCATGTTCCAGCCAATTACTTATTCCTTCTCTATAGCACACCCAGGCACACATCCACCTCAGAAACGCCCACCAGAGGAAGCCAGGCCTTTACCCCAGTTTGCGCCATGCCGAAAGGTCCTGGGTTCATGCCCAGGAACAGCACTTCTTTGGGGCCTTGGCAGTAGCGGGTCACGTAGTTACGGTGTGGCTCCCAAGCATAATCCACCGGGTTGTAGATGACTCCCACAGGCTCCGGAAACTGAAGCTGGCTCAGCTCAGCATTGAGTCGAAGCTCTTCCTCCAGGAAGCCCTGAGCCAAGCTTTGAGTGCAAGGCAGAGGCTCTATCAGGGCATTTGCAGGCTCATGGGTAGGTCCCATTAGGAAGGTCTGGGACACAGCCATGCTGTTGTCACCTGGAAAAGAAGTGGACAGTGTTTCCTTCAACCCCACACCAGTGTTAGGATCTGTCCTCGCTGGGAGTCCCTATTGCCATTTCCTGGGCTCAGAAGAAACCCCAGGAAACCCTGTCAGTCACTACAAGCTCACTGGAGTTCCTGATAATGAAGGATGTTTGCCCCACCCCCGGCCTCCCTCTTTCTGATACATCAAGCATCCTACCTTAGCTACTGGTCTTGTTGCTACAAAGTATGTACAAAGGCAAATTGAAGGGTTTATCTCAGCTCTCAGAGAGTACTGTTCATCATGGTAGGTCTTGGCTGCAGGAGAAAAACACATTGCAGCTGTAGTCAAAACTCAGAAAGCAATGGATGCCTATATTCAACTCACTCACTCACTCTCTCTCTCTCTCTCTCTCCCCCCCCCAGAACAACCTTTCCCACGGTTTTATGAAACCAGTTCTCACTATGCAACCTTGGACGGCCTAGAGTTCGATATGCTGACCAGGCTGGCCTTGAACTCATGGAGCTCCTCATGTCTCTAGCTGGTATTAAAGGTATGTGTTATCACCCCTGGCTAGAGTTCTTTTTATGCTCTGCTGGCTATTTTTTGTCAACAAGCTAAAGTCATGTTGGAAGATGGATTCTTTTTTTTTTTTTTGGTTTTTTTTTTTTGGGTTTTTTTTGGGGGGGAGAGGATTTGGTTTTTTCGAGACAGGGTTTCTCTGTATAGCCCTGGCTGTCCTGGAACTCACTCTGTAGACCAGGCTGGCCTCGAACTCAGAAATCCGCCTGTCTCTGTCTCCCAGAGTGCTGGGATTACAGGCATGCGCCACCACCGCCCGACGGAAGATGGATCCTTAATTGAGAAAATGCCCCTACCAGACTGGCCTGTGGGCAAGCACCTGTGGTGCGTTTCCCTGATTGATAATTAACGTGGAAGAGCTCACTGTGGGCAATGCAAGCCCCGAGCTAATGAGCCTGGTTGCTATAAAAGCAGCAGCTGAGCAAGCCACGGAACCTAGCCAGGAAACAGCACTTCTCCACGGCTTCTGCTTCGAGCTCCTGTCCTGACTTCCTTGATGATGGACTATGATATGTTGTTTTATCCCATCCAAAGAAACCCTAAAACAGCCGGGTGGTGGTGGCGTACACCTGTAATCCCAGCACTCTGGGAGGCAGAGGCAGGCGGATTTCTGAGTTTGAGGCCAGCCTGGTCTACAGAGTGAGTTCCAGGACAGCCAGGGCTACACAGAGAAACCCTGTCTCAAAAAAACCAAATCCAAAAAAAAAAAAAAAAAAAACCGAAACCCTGAAACAGTCCAGAACCCCAGCCCGTGATGGTACCCCACACATTTGTTTCACACTTTCTCATCTCAATTAACCTATTTAGAAACTTTCACAGACTATGTCCAGAGATTCATCTTCAAAATGGTTCCAGATCTGTCAAGTTGTCACAGATATTAACCATAATAATACCCCCATTCCAAACCTTCCATCAGGTGAGGCCCATGTGGAACACACAACATTTTTTCTTAGTTCTTTTTCTACCTTCTCTCTGTTTTTTCCCTTCAGTATTAAGAGTTAAAACTGAGTTCTCAACCATGCTAGGCAAGTGCTCTATAGTTCTAACCCTTTTCACATTTTGATGGGCAGTGGTTGGGGTGCCTGGGGTGGGGTAGCTCACTAAGTTACTCAGACCTTATTACTCTGAGTAACCTTACTACTTATTACTCAGGCCTTGATTTACTCTGTAGCCTAAACTGGCCAGAAACTTATGGTCCTATTGCCACAGACTCTGAAATAAATGGGATTACAACCTACATAAGCAGGCATGTCTACTTAATTTCTTTCCTCTCTTTCATATGTGTGTTGGGGGGAAGGGTACAATTCTTTAAACAAAAAAAGTGTGCCAGATGCTATGATAATGCCTTTAATCCCAGTATTTCAGAAGCAGGTGAATTTCTGAGTTTTAAGGTCAGCATAGTCTACAGGATAGCCAGGGCTACACAGAGAGATCCTGCCTCAAAAAAATACAACCTCCACAAAAATAAGATTTATATTTATTTGTGTGTGTGTGTGTGCATGTATACACTAAATATCTATGGTGATCAAGGAGGCCAGAGAAGGCACTGTAACTCCCCTGGAACTGGAGTTACAGAAAGTTGTTGAGCTTAGGTGGGTGCAGGTAACTCAAATTGGGTTCTCTGCAAGAGCAGTACATACCCTTAACCACCAAGTCCTATCTCTAGCCCCTTCTCTTATGTATTTGTTGAGATAAGGTCGTAGGTAACCCAGATTGGTCTCAAGCTTGGTAAGAAGCTGATGATGGTCATGAATTCCTGATTTTCCTGCCTCTACTTCTAAAGAGCTAGAATCATAGCCTGCAGTAGGCCAGGCTACACCGTCAGGACACATCTACTGCTATCCTCTCTCCAATGTCATCCTTAATAAAACCAGTCCAGCCAGGATGAGCGTGTCCTGGAAACACTATGCTGACAAATGAGATACAGGTGCACAGCCACAGCCCAGAGACTTGGGAAGGCTAATTACAGCAGCTTCCAGGTGGCAAGCAATTGCTCTACGCCAGGTACACCTCATTGATCTTCATAACAACCCCATGAGGTAGGTATTATTGCTCCCATGTTACAAGTCAGGAGACTGAGGCTTAACAAGATCAAGCAAGTTGCCTAGGGTCATGCAGTTAGCAAGTAATGAAGCTGGGATTTGAACCCACACTATCTGACTCACACTATGCTCTTAACCACCCATAACATCTTGCTTTAGATGGTTTTATGAGCCACCCTACTAATTCTACAAGCCCCTAACCCCAGCCCAGCTTCTTTCCCACACTCAAGAATCCTCAGAGGTAAATAGGATGATTACACAGACTCTGAATAGACTCTTACAAGCTATGCAACCATGGCCAGAGCCTCCAGTTTTCACATCTGAATACGAAGAATAATAATACCCACTTCATAAAGCTGTCTATGCCTGGGAAGAGGGGACGGAGCTCGGCAGCAAGCCTTCTAAACGGCAACAGCTGTTCTTTTTTCTTTTTCTTTTTCTTTTATTTTTTCTGAGACAGGGTTTCTCTGTATAGCCCTGGCTGTCCTGGAACTCACTCTGTAGACCAGGCTGACCTCGAACTCAGAAATCCGCCTGCCTCTGACTCCCAGAGTGCTGGGATTAAAGGCGTTTGCCACCACTGCCCGGCTTACACAGGTCATTTCTACAAACCAAACCAAATAATGATCCTTGAGTTAACCAGGACATTGAACAGCAGCCAACGAAGAGGGTAACCCAACACATCCAGTTCAAACTCATCCTTCAAGATGCAGCTCAAACCACCTCCTTGGTAAACTCTGCCTTTTCAGCGTACCAAAAAAGTTCCACATGCTAGGAACCCCACCCAGCCCACCCCCACAAGCTAGGATTATAAAATGTTGAAGGCTTGGTCAGTCTCCAGCTATACAAGATGTCTAGATAAACGAGGATGCTAACTTCATGGGGTACTAGTTGGAAGGAGAGGGTCCCCTGGAGGTGTGTCTTTGAAGGGTGTATCTTGGCCTTCGTCCCTTCACTGCCATGCCCCTTCTTTCTGGCTAACATCTGAGCAGCTTTGCCCTATCCGCACCTTTACACCATGATGTTCTGCCTCAGCACAAGCCACAAGGCCAAACAGCCAGGGACCAGAATGCCTGAAACTGTGACCTGGATTCTATCTTTCCTCTCTCGTGCTGTTTTTCTCAGGTGTCAATGAACTGTCTGGCATATCACACAAAGGGAGGTTGGCTGTGAAGCCAAGACATATGTATCTCAAACAAAGTGATTCAGACGTGCAGGTGAAAGCGGAGAGCTACTGGGTACTGCCAGAATTAGTGGCTTCTTCATGAATTCACCCTTTGCCTCCCCAACCAGAGTAAGGAAGGTTAGAAGCCAGGTTCTATTCTATCCCCACCACACCTGTAACGGCTTAGAGCTTATCACCGACCCCTGCCCAGCTCTATCCATTTCCACCCTATCAGTCTTATTTAAAGCTACCTTCAAACAAAACATTTTCGTTTCTCTGTGCTAGCAGTGGAACCCTAGAGCCAGGCAAGGACTTTACTACTGAGCTGCCCTGATTCTTAATGAACCATTACTGATGGATTCCTCTCGACCACCCACGACCCCAGTATGAGAGAATAATGATAATAGTAGTGTATCACTAAGCTACATCACTAGCTGTCACTGCTAATTCCTCCTCCTCGTCTTCTTCCTTCTCCTTTTAGACTTTATTTTTATCTTAATGTGTTTTGAGACAAACTCTCACTACATGCTACATGGTTTTTCCTGTCCTGAAATTTAAGATGTAGACCTGACTAACCTCCAACTAGTGGCCTTCTTCCTGCCTCAGTCTCCCGAGTGCTAGGATTACCTGCATGTGTCACCACAGCGGGCCAGAAATCTTTAGCTGGTTTGTCCACACGGGCTCCCAGGACATTCTGGAAAGCTGAGGACGGAGTGGTGAAGTGGGTTTTCTGGAACCTTTGCTTTGCACTTGCCTGTGTAGAATCAATATTAGAAAAAGCAGCACAGTGATCTCTCTCAGGTCTAAGATGGAGTTTGCTCTGGGCTGAAGACAGCAAGGAAGGGCATGTGCCAGAGCTTATTTTCATGTTCATCTGACAGCAAGTGCCACAGGTTAAGTCAGCTAACTTGAATGCTAGTCCTGGTTTTCTCTCTTACATGGTTAACATTTGTTTTTACTTACTAGAGAGAGCAAGCATGTGGTAAGAGATAACTTTTGAGAGCTGGTTCTCTTCTACTGTCAAGGCTCTGAGGATTGAATACAGGTCATCAGGTTTGCCAGCAAGAGTCCTATCAGCCACGACATCTAAGAAGGTTCTCTTGGACAAGTCACTTTAAGGCTCTTCTCTATAGAAACCACACAGTCCACCAACCTACATCCAGCAGTTGTTTATTTCTTAAATATTTATGATTTCCCTGCATGTCTGGGGAATAACTCTGAAATAAATAAGATGTAAGACAGGCTTTGGGTAATCCATGAAGAGCTAAGAGGACAGATAAACATGAGAAATACAGTGTAATCTGAGCTTTACAATCCCAAACAAAACATCAAAGGAGCCCTAAAGGGAAATCTGATAGTCCTCCCTAAAGTCACCAGTAGCCATAAGCTCAATGCCCGAAGCTGGAACTCACTGGAGTGTTTACCAAAGATGAATGAAGCCTTGAGTTCAATCCCCAGCATCATAAACCAGGTATGGAAGCCGTGCCTATAAGCTCAGCCCTCAGGAGGCAGAGGTAGAAAGATGAGAAGATGAGGAACATTCTTTCACCCATAGCAACGGTGAAGCCAACATGAACCACGTGCATTTTCCCCCTCAAAAAGCAAAAACCAAGAAGCTTAACAAACATGTCATGAATTTCAAATTGCATTTAAAAGCAAAGGGCAACCCTGAGATACACTGGCTGCTCTTACTACAGTCCTCAGTGTAATTCCCAGCACCCATAAAGCGGCTTTCAAGAGTTTAACTGTAATCCTATAGGATCCAATGTCCTCTTCTGGTGTGCAGGCAACACACCTATACATATAAAATAACATAAATAAATAAACCTAAAATAAAAATAAGAATCCAAGCCACTAGCTAGCCGCTGTCCCTTGTAGATGGTACAAGAATCCACAGGATTTAAATCAAAACAGAGCTGCAGGGCTCATAGGGACCCCTTGTAGGCCTTGGCGTCACAGCGCGGCCACCCCTCCGGAGTCCAGCGAGCGCCCACCACCCTTTGCAAAGATCCAGCCCCTTACTCCCTCACCTGCACAAGCTCCCCATGCAGCTTCCGCTTCCTTTCTTCGTCCTAGCGCGGAGGACACTGGGAGTCGTAGTCAACAGCATTTAAATAAGAAGAATGGCTAGCAGCGTCCGCTTCCGCCGGAAATGCCAAGTCCCCGGAAAGCTCGCTAAAAGAGCTCCACGGGGCGCTGGGGATTGTAGTTTAATAATATGATTTAAATCAAGACGTCACAGAACTCTGGACTCTCCAGCCATCCCAATCCCTCACCCACTAGAGACCTTTCCCAGACCTCCCGCTGCCCCAAGTTATAAGACATCATCTTTGTAGGCCTCCAAGGGCCATTAACTGTGTACATAACGCCTGAGGAGGCAACTGGGTAAAGTTGTGGCGGGTCTACAGAGTGAGTTCCCAGGCTACACAGAAACCCTATCTGGACAAAACAAAACAGCCAAACAAATATCCACGAAGGCATTTCTCTCAGCACCTAACTCTTTGACAATGAACATCCCTGTTAACATTAGCATCTAAATCCACAGCCTTGCCATTTTAACCTGTTTCTCTCCTTCCTTGACATCTGCCAGCCTGTATCCTGGATTGGGTTTCTCCAGAGAAGCAAAATCAAAACCACTCTTTTATCTATGTGAGGAGATGTATCGAGGAAATACACTCACAGTCGTATGGGACCTGCTGTCTGTAAGCCAGAGAGCCGGGAAAGCCCTCTGTGTGGTTCAGTCTGAGACCAAGGTGGTTCTACAGATCAGTCTCAATTAGAAGCCTCAGAGATGAAAAGATGTGAGAACCAAGGCCCTCAGACAAGTCTCATATATTGTCTGAAGGCAGAGGGTGGATGGCCCAGTCTGCAGAAGCAGAATTGGAAGCTGGCATGGCTGATGTGGTGGCATGTACCTGTAATCTAACCACTTGAATGGCTGAAGCAGGACCATCAGTTGAAGACCAGCCTGGGCTACACAGTGAGACCCTGGAGAGGGAGCCCTTCCTTAGTCATTTGTCGCACAGGACTCTGAACAGGTGCCCACCCAGGTTGGTAAGGAGTATCTTCCCGACTCAGATTTTTGTTTGTTTACCAACTCTCTGGGTGTCCCCGACCCACATAAATAGACATATATAAATAATACATCCCACCTTTCCAAATTCTCCTAGAACAGTCTTCCCATGAAGCCTTCCCCCAACAAACTTTAATCCCTAGTTGCACCTAACTATCTATCGGCCTTAGCACCAACTCCTAAAGCCACTCACTCCCTGCCTTGTTCCTGTCTAACTGGGCATTTCTATGTGACTTTTCACTGAACTGGAATCTTCCACGAGATAGGTATCTTCTGGATCCTTTGTCTCCCCCAACACTCATGTCCGAGAAAGCCAGGGCTCTCATCGCCAAAGCAAAGTCCCCAGTGGGTGCTAGGGAAGAAGACCAGGGAACCCAGAATACAATCCCTTTCCCAAGCCTGCTCTAGCACCCAGATAAAAGCAGTGGGTGCAGCTGTCGTGAGTAGTGGCCCTTTAGCATCAAGGTGAGGAGCCACCTCTGTTCCTGTGAGGCTGCCCGTTGTTTACTGAGATGTAGTGTGCAGCAGCCTCTTCCCTCTGTCTTGCCGCTTTCTTTCTGTACAGTTTGTCGCTCACCTCTTCCATGGCTTCCTTTGTCTCTAGGTGCCTCCGTCTTCCCCTGGGTGTACCTCAGTGTCTCTACTTCCTCTGCAATGAAGAAAAATTAAACTTCAAGATCAGGACTTTCTATCTCCATTATCTGCACATTTTCCTATCTCCAAACAAAAATAAGGGAGGACGTACCTCACCTTAGTGTTGTTATTTAAGAATCCTAAGAGCCTGGTCAAGCAGAAGGCTGCGTGTATGTAACACCACAGCTCTGGGAGAGGAGGAAGGAGTATCAGAGGTTCATGAAGTTCCTCAGCTACATATTACATCTGAGGCCCGCCTGAGATAAGAGAAACCTTGTCCAAAAAGGAAAGAGAAAAAAGGAGTTGGTGGAAGGATGGAAGGAATTAATTATAGACTCCATTATCTCTTCAGATACCCTTGTCCCCCCACCCCACCCCGCCCAATTTTTTGGCTTACCCAACTCTTCCAGTTGGGTTTTTGTTCCTGCTTCAGGGTTGGGGTTGTTATTGTTGCTGTTGGTGGTAGTAGTGGTGATGTTTTGAAACAAGGTCTAATCTTGGCTGCCCTGGTACTCACTACCTAGACCAGACCGACCTCACAGAGATCTGCCTGATTTTGTCTTCTGAGTGCTAGAATTAAGGTTCCATGCGGACCACCACCCCAATTCAATTTTTAGTCTTTATACCACTCAGCATCTGCCTTCTCTCTTTCAGAAACTGTGGGCATGGAGCTCTGCTAAATATTCTTAGAAATGAGACGCAGAGATGAGAGGTGGGCATAGCCCTTTCCTAGTCTCCTGACCCTCCAAAAGCTTCCAACGGACAGGCTGACGATGTTTGATGGCCTTGTGAGACAAGGGGGACAGCAGATTCTGGCCGCGGTCAAGGAGGAGCTAGCAGGTGCGCCCTAAGCTGTGAAGGAGCCTCTGAGGCCTCGCAGCCTCTACTCACCTCCTGGGTGCAGAAGGGTTAACTTGCCTTCTCGGTTCCCTCGGGTTTCCTCAGGCTACAGGGGCTGTGTTGGGCCACGAGCGCCATCTATCGGCCATTGAAGGAGCTAGCTTTGCTTCGCTAAGATTTCTAGGCCAGGCAGCTTTTCTCCTGCCAATGGCTCTGGCTGCACAAAGCTTAAAATTGACTATTGGATAAATGCAAGCCACGTTTGCCCCTCTCCGGGCACCAGGTGTCACCTGGCCACTTCCCTGGGGAACTCCAAAAGACTTTCTGGAGCTTTCTGTCCGTGCTCTGATCGCAGCCAGGTCAGCAAACGTAAGTGATTAGAATGAAAGCTGGAATCAGGGCTTGATCTGCGGTCGCTCCTGGCTTACTAATGGGGACTTCAGGCAGGTTACTTCACTTCCCTGTGCCTCGGTTATCCCAGCTTTAAAATGGGACAATCCTTGAAATATCTTTGTCTTTTGTGATAAATTAACTGGCAAAGTGCTTTATTAAGGCCTGTGCCAGAAGGGGCTGTGTGAAGGTTAGTCACACAGGTTGCTATGGCTACTAGCAGGCCTGAAAGAGGATACTGGGCTGAACCCTCAACCTCCTGGCCAGACACAAAAGCACAGTACATTACTAGCGAATTCATCCCTGGAAAGTCCATCAGAGACCACACCCTGATGGTGTGGGGACTACTTAGAGACCTACTTAGGTGTGGGGACTAGGCGTTCAGAGCTACAGATTACCTTTCAGTTGCCGAAGTTTGGGAGATTAGATGAAAGGTCAGAAAAAGGAAGGAGGGCAGGGTATACCTCAGTGGTGAACTACAAAATAGCATGCAAAAAGGCCTGGATCCTATTTCATTGTACATACATAAACACACACACACACACACACACACACACACACACGCGCGCGCGCGCGCATGCATACACTTCCATAAAAAGTCAATAAGGAGGAATTAGCAGGCATATAAAATGCCCTTTTGCTAGGTATGGTTTCATGCACCTATAATATCAGCACTGGAGACTGAGGCAGAAGGATCACGTTTAGCACCAGCCTGGACTGTAGAGCCAGACTCTGTCTTAGCTATTAAGCCTGATGACCTAAATTCAACCCCCAAAACCCACATGGTAGAAGGAGAGACCTAATTCCTGAAAGCAGTCTTTTTGTCCTCTACAAAAGGCGATGGCACATGATCACACATGCATAAGTAAATAAATGTCAAACAGACACCAAACCCACAAAACGTGCTGCTTTGGAAAAGATGAGGGCAGGCCCAGTGTGTAGGGGAACCCAGGCCACTGCACCCCAACAGCCTGTCCTTGACTCTGGCTCAGAACTCTCAAAGGCTGATCAGCCTCCAAAAGCATCTGCTACAGGACTCTCCAGTTCTTCAGGAAGTTAACCTTCCCTGGCTTGCCTGGTAGACAGGAGACTAGAGGCGAGTATGCTGCCTGCACGTCCCCAGGCCCCAACTCCCACCTGACCCCCAGAGTTTGGGAAGCAGGACAGCTGAGTTCATTTCAAGTCATTTCCTTGCCTCTAGTCTCTATGTTTACCTTCCTCTATCTTGCCGAGAAATGGGTACATAGATGTACCCAAGGGTTGAGAAGGTAGAAATGTGGGCCTCCATTGGCTAAGGCTTTATTCTGACCCTCAATCCCAAGACCACAGAGGCCAACTTTTTGAAACCCACCTAACTGGAGGCAGGTGGCAGCTTCCTAATATTACAACTCAGGTGTCCCCATGCCCCTGGCTCTGGATGCCTTGATACCCAGAAGAGGGGTGGGCAGCTGGAGAGCTGACATTGCTTACTTGGGAAGCAATCATCGGAGGAGCCGCTCAGTTCTCACTAATCGGATTTCATCGGAGCCCCGGGCTGGGGGAAGGGGTACCGAGTAATTTGGCTTGATGCAGGGGTGGGAGATTTCACGGCGGGGAGAAAGCTGTATAATCTGTCTGAGTGGTGTTATAGTTGTCCAAAGCAGTATGCTGAGTGGACCACACAGACATCAGACAGACAGTGTTTGGGGTTGGGGAACTGATCCCCACATCTTGGAGTGAGAAAAATGAATGTTAGATTTTGCAGACTGAGAATATCTCCCACAGTTGAGCTGAGCTGAGCCTAGGAGAGGAAGGAAGGTCAGCGTGGGAACAAGGCCACTAAGCCAAGTGAGAAGGCACCCTGAGACCCCACATGCCACCGAGCCATCACCCAGACACCTGCCCATGTCCACAGCCTGCCAGACACAAAGGAAGACTTGAGTCCTCCTGTGATACTTGAAGGCCACATTTAATCCTATTCTGTTTAACAGCCTTCTTCCACAGTCTCCCTGAGCCTGTGTTCCCTTTTCTGCCTATATCACCCCAGTCCCATGTGGTGTCCTCCAATCCCTTCCCCCCCCACACCCACACACACCCCGGAAAACACAGATAATCCTCTCCTCACCTCTATAATCCACTCCACAGCTTACTGAACAGTGTAAGCATGACAGCAAGAGCCGCTGATCTCTGAGTCTCCTCCCACACCCGGCACCACAGACGTGCTTCAAGCTGGATTCACCCCCCCCTCAGCCCTCCCCATCCAGACTTGGCCTTCTCATCTTCACTGCCACACCACTATTGTCTCTGGCCTGGAATTCTTTCCATCTCCCAATCCCCCACCCCACTCCATCGGAAGGACTCCCCTCTCTTTGCCTGTACCAGGCTGGTGACCTTTGGAACCAACAGCTGTGTGTCTGTTGGTGCTTTAGGGCTCATGGCTCTGCCAGTCTATGTGTTACTGGAGGTGCAGCCTTGTGTCTAGTATATGATCAGTGAATGCCTGTGTGGGGTTGAGGTGGTGCTAAAAGGGGAGTGGGTTCCAGGTCCTAGGTTCTACCCTCAGCAACGAAGAAAGAAAATAGAATAGGCATGGTGGCTCACACCTGAGATCCAGAGATTGCAGTGAAAGGTGGTGCTGGGAGCTTCATGAACTCGAGGTCATCCTCAGCTCCATACTGGCTTGCTATGTAAGAGACATTGTGTCAAAACAAACAAACAAACAAACAAAGTATCAGTGCAGACCTGGGAGGCCTAACTGCCACCAATGCGGGCTGTGACTCCCAGCCTGCAGGGAAGGAGAGCCACTCTCCTAGATACTACTTCACCAGTCAGTGAGGACGCCGGGTACACAAGGCCACAATGACCTTCTGCTCCTTGCCCATGGGGTTACCTCTCCCACACTCACTAAGTCCTCTCTGCCTCATCCTCACCCCCTTACAGCCAGGATGAAGCATAGCCCAGACACCCTGGGCACTAGGCAGAACCGGATGCAAACAAACCCACCCCAGCCCTCGCCCCAGAAGGGAGGACAAGGGAGCGGCGCCCCCCACCCCCCCCACCCCGCAACACTAGCTCCCTTGCATACATTTGCATGCGATTTGCATGTGATCAACTTCACGTTCAAAGCCTGCCCCTCGGCCCCGGCGGGCGGGCCACCCCGCACATCCTCCTGGGTGCGGCCAGGGTCCCCGCGCCCCCCGCGCAGGCCGAGCCGCGCAGCCGCGCGCCTCGCGGAGGATCCCAGCCCATTGAGGCCGCTGATTGATGGCGCTGCCCTCCGCGTGAACCCGCCTTTAATACCGAGGAAGTTATGAAACCGCCATACATCAGCGCTCGCCGCCCCGCCCGGCCGCCGCCCCGCCCGCCGGCTTCTCTTCAAAACCTCATTTGGGCTCCGGCCGCGGGGCTCACGGGGAGGGGGGGTGTGGGACCCCGCGCACCCCCCCCCCACGGCTGCATCTCCGGACCCATTTAGAACTGCTGACATTTTATCTGTGTTCCATACATCACTCCGTCCCCAGCAGCCATCTCTCAGACAGCAGCGCGGGACTGGTCCGGGTCCTGAGCTGAAGATGCTAGGAAGCCGGATGAAGGTGGGGAACCGCCGTTGCCCGCATGCCCCTCCCCAACGTGAGAGCTTGTGCAGGTGGGGTGTACCCTGTGCAAGTCCCTGTTGCCTTTTCTTGAAGTGGATAGATTTTGTTGCTCATCCTCCGACTGAACAGTATGATGGTGGTCGTTTAACCTCTTCTGTCGACCTCTTCTAATATTTACTGCACCTCCCTTCTAGGAAGTCCTTCTGAATATCTAACCATCGTGCCTCGTGCTGCATTTTCTTCTTGTTTTGTCTTATAAGATAAGAGAGCCGTGTCGCTTCTCACATGCTTTAAATCCTTTGTTACAATGTCAGAGCAGTCCAAGTACACCCACACTCTATAGAGTTTTACAAACATGATAGAAGGCAGACGGCTGCCTTTCACCCTAAAAAGGAGAAAATGGAGACCCAAGCTCCACAGGAAACGAGGCCAAGACCAGGGCCTCGAGGCAGAGAGCAGGGACAGACAACGATGTCTGGACTAACAGACAGCGGGCAGAGGAGAAAGAAAGGGGGATGGGAAAGAAGCGGGCACACAAAGGGAGAAACACACAAAGCGCTGGACAGACAAAGGGACTGTGGTTGGGGACAGGCAGACAGCCGAGAAGCAGAGACAGCTGCACGTCCTCCGGCGGGCATGTGAGCGAGTCCTCCCGCCTGCCCATGTCACTCAAGGCTCTGCAGGAATGTGGCCGGGGTCCCTGGGGGAGCTGCGGCTCTAGTCTACGTCTCTCATTTTCCTGCCGGTCTTTGCCTCAGAGCTCACCGTGCTTGCCCTCCAGTCTCCCCTGACTGTGACCCCGGCCCAGCCACCGCACCTCATGGCCTGCCCTTCGCCCTGCCTCAGGGAAACAGACATCTCAGCGAGCGTAGGGATCTCCCCGGACTCCGCCAGTGCAGGAGGGCGCAAGGCACTTCTGGGGCTGGAGAAGGCCACGGGCTGCGGGGCTCAACAACGTGGAGGCAAGGGTGTGGCTCAATGAGCCCCGGAGGGTGGGTGTGGTCTAGTACATTTGCATCTCATTTGCATGTCCGAGTTCCCATTCCTCCCCTCCTCTGCAGTCCACCCCCAAACCCCACCTTGCCTTGAACTTCAGCTAGGCCCAAGTAGCCCTGGAGAGGAGAGGAAGGGCAGGGAGCGCGTGAGAAAGACGCCCAATGGATCCTGTAGGAGTCACTACACTGCAGCACAAGTCACCCCTCCCCCAGCTGCAGAGCAGGTCCTCTATGACCCTGGCGCTCTCTCTCTCTCTCTCTCTCTCTCTCTCTCTCTCTCTCTCACACACACACACACACACACACACACTGTTTAGCCCAACCGCAGCTACTTTCTTCCATGAAGCTTTCTCTAGCTACACAAACCTCAAGTGCTAGCTTCTCCATGGCCTCTAAAACTGTCGTTGTCTGACCTCTTACCAGAGGATGACATGACACAGGGTTTGCACAGCTTATAGACTAACGCATAGTGGTCTCTCCAGTAGGACTGCCTTCTCCACACGCTCACTATGAATCAAGTAAATTCTAGCGCACCCCTCAAAACCCTATCAACAGTCACCTCTCTTGGGAAGCCCTCCCTGACGTTCCTCCTTAATACCACTACCCCAGCACCAGGCAGAGGTCGCACATCCCGTTCAGCCTTCCCGGAACACACTTAGAGATGAGACTCAGATGTTCTTAGCATTCCAAGCACCAAGCAGGGGTGCACCACAGAAGAGGTCAGGAAGGAATGCGAGGGACGGCTTCTTGTTTCCTCAGTTGTCCCTTTGCACAAGGAAGCATGGAAGGGCAGGCCAGGTGGAAGGTAGGAACCGAGAAACTAGGGCTGAGAAAGGAGAGTGGGTGAGGAAGGCATGGAAGAGGAGCAGAACCCAAAGTAAGGAGAGAAAGGCGGGCTGAACGGGAGGGCAGAGCCTGAGGGCTGGATCAGCTGAGCTGGGAATCTGGAAGGAGTGAGCCTTGACCCCCGCTGGAGCAGATCCAGCTGGGCCTAGTCACTCCTGTCCTGGTTTTCTGGTTTGATTTGGAATTGTTTGTTTGTTTGTTTGTTTGTTTGTTTGATGGGGTCTCCCAGGGTGGCCTCAGCTATTCTGGAACTTGTAGTGATACTCCAACCTCAGCTCTTAAGGCTAGAATTACAGGTGTGAGCTACCACACACACCTAGCCAGTTTTTCTGCTGGAGAAATAGATGCATCTCCCTCCTGCCCTCTTCCCGACATTGGGAAGAAGAGGAGGCAGAGGGCTGTCGCCTTCTCGCTGGGGCTAGGATGCTACAGTCCGGTTGTGACACTGTGTAGCCCCCAGGTGCAAGCAGGCCTACCCACCCCTGTATGAGAGGCTGTGGGCTCTATCTGGCCAGCTGAGCCTCCAAAGCATACCGAAAGACTGACTACAGAAGCTGCTTCCTACCTCTAACCCCGACAGAAGGCTCAGGTGCTTGTGGCGCCCGTGTGTCCATTGTTGTCCAAGGCACAAAGATGCATAATGCAGGTAACTGAACTGCTACTGCCCCTCTGCTTGCCAAGAGAACATAGGTGGGGCCAGTGGGTCACAGAGAGACAGAGCCTGGCTCCAGAGGAACAAGCTACTTCCCTGCATTCTGCCTCCTCCATTTCAGCAAACCTTGTAGCTCATGGCCTCGTCCTTCCTGGTGCATAGCTTACACCTTATCCTTTTATTCTGTTTTCCAGGCTGTGCAATGACAGAGCAGAGCCAGAACTCTAGTGCTCGGGGGAGATGGTGGGCAAGAGAAGAATAGCTTTCAGTCTTGGATGGAGGAGTGGGAGTGCGAAGAGAGGAGGAGAGGAGAAAGATGAATACCGGCTGAGGACAAGGGGGGGGAGCACCACAGGACTGTGAGGAGGTGGCAGCATCCACCACTTCCTTTTCCCTCCAGTTGCAGTTGAAATGGAAGGTAGACAACTGGAAGGACTAGCTGACTGAGACAAGGGAAGAATTCTGGGATAGTACGATGAAGTCAGAGTCTGCATGGGTCTGACAGAGTCCATACTGGGGCAGATCCCTTGGTGGCAGGAGCAGGAGCTGAGGTAACCCGAGGTGCAAAGAAGCTCTGCGTGCCAGCTTTGCTGGAGTTCTCGTAGCACCAGACGCCAGAAGGAAAAAGGCTGGTCCCAGAGCCCCCTTGTGGCCGCTCAGAACAGCAGCGGAGGCACCCATGACCCAGCCTGGTTATGAGGCCTGGACCACTGCACGGAGGTGGCCGAACTCTGAGTCTGGGCTAGGCAGAACAAGGCTTAACGCCTTGGACGTTCCTAGCCACCAGCCCTTGGCATGTCTCTTGGGCTTCAGTTTCCTCCTTTATCGAAGAGATCAGATTGATTCTGGATGATTCCTGAGCATGAGTGACTCCAGCCCTGAGGGAGAGGCTGAGGTCAAAGGAGTAGGCTGGTCTCAGACTTGCTGCAATCTTCCTGTCCTAAAAGTGTTGAGATTATAAGCTGAAAGTATCATATCTGACATACTGTGGACAGTTCTAAGGAGTTCAGCATCTTAAGGTCCTACTTGGTGCTGTCCTTTAGTCCCAGCACTCAGGAGGCAGAGGCAGATGGATCTCTGTGAGTTGAGGCCAGCCTGGTCTAGGACAGCCACGACTGCACAGAGAATGTTCATCTTAAAAAAACAAACAAACAAAAAAGGCTTCAGCATGTGGTGAGGGTGAGGACTTAGGTACTGGCCAAAGGCATGCAACCAATGGGGACTCTATTCTTGTGAACCTCTCCCCTGCTGAGCACTTTGGGAGGGGGATCTCAGGAGCCCTTAGAAGGAATCATGGACAGACTGTGAAAACTCAAAGTTTTCTGCAGTGCCTTCAAGAGAGGGTAATCTGCAAGCTTTGGTTAACACCCTGTGGATATGTGGTGATCAGTCAGGTTGGCCTGAGGCCACAGGTAGACAGCAGGAGATCAGTGAACCCTCAAGAGCTAGCATCCCTCTTGACATGTCACCACATGCTTGGGCTCTGTAATTCTTTTGCCACAGACACAGCTGAAGCTAGGTGAAACAGAAGCCAGAGGCTGAAGTGCTGGGTAAGAGCCACTCAGGCGTTCTCAGCCTCCTACACTAACAAATGCTTAGGCACATCCCCTACAATCAGGACTCCCCATGCATCTGGCTCTCCAGAGACTCCATTGGCCCTAAGGAGATGGCTGAGTAGATGAAGTACAGTACTTAAAAGTCCCAGAACAGTGATAAAGGGCAAGGGCAGGGTGCCTGCAGCCTTGGTGAGGCCCTGAGGAGAAGAGGAGCTTTGCATCCTTTCTAGCACTTATGATGGAGACAAAGGATTCTTACAGGGTGGAAAATGTACACCAAGAAGGAACCTGGTAGGGGCTTTAACCCAGAGGCCATCCCCTCCCTGCCCCCCATCCTGGAGCCATACTCTTTAGGACTAATCTCCTGGACTATTTGGAAGTCATTCCAGATATGTAACCTAGAGGTTTTCACTGTGGGGATTATTTTAGCCTTTTACCCATCTTAAGCCATAGAAACTATTTTGGAACTCTGAAGAGGAAAGAGAAGTAAACACAAGAGAACGAAGAGGACAGGGTGGTCCAGACCGAGCGGGAACAGTCACAGGAACACCCCGTTGCAGGATGAATTGGGATATGGGCTGCTTTGGAAGAGAGACTTGAGAGAGACCACAGGGAGGATTTCCTAGAAAAGGGTTCATGATGACATTTTCTGGGAAAACAAAACAAAACAAAAAACAAACAAAAAAAACATTAGCTAATTAAAAGCTGAGCATGACAGTGAGAAAGAAGACACGAGATAGGAAAGGAAGAAGAGAAATGAACACACAGCAGAGACAAGGCCATAGATAAGACAGGACAGGATCTCAGGTGGAGGAAATGGCTAGGCATGGCCCATAAATATCCTGAGGTGACCTAGGCTGAGAGCACCCACACTGGTTCCCCATATGGACTGACTGAGAAGCCTACCCATGTTGGGGAGTGGGAGGGGGCTTTGCTACCTCAGGCTTAAGGGGAGTCAGAGGCCTCTGCCTTCTTGAGATACCCCTCAGAACCCAGGAATTGAGATCTTAATGCCCCCATACCCAATTATAAGTCACCTCAAAGCCACTTACATGGCCTGTGCTGATGCAGGAAGGGAAACAAGGCCAGGCCCCCACCAAGCTGGCCTCCACCTGCCAGGGAAGGAACTTGAACTGTCCTGATTCTCATTGACTGACTAAGAGACCCTGGTCTTGCCCCCAGTTCTGTTTGTGGAGGCCCCTGTTCAGTCTCCAGAACCAGAGGCTCTGCCAGTCTGAGCCCAGCCCAGCATCTGCCACATGACGGGCTCCCAGACACTGTGGAGTGTCTGGAATGTCCCCAGGATCTGGGATAGGCCTGGGTCCCAGTTCTCTCTCAGTTTGGGCTGGCCAGCTTCACTCCAGGCCAGAGCACCAGGGATCCTGAAGCTACGCTGGGGGCAGGACAGGGAAAACTCTGGAGAATGGGGCCCTGGCATCCCAGCCAAGGCAGGGAGTACCTGGCTGCTCCATGCAGAGGTAGGCTAGAGAACTCATTCCCTTCCCAGCCTGGATGTAATGATCCCCTCTAGGAGCTGCCTGCTCAGCCTAGCAGCCCTGAAGCTCTCTTGCAGGAAGCTGATGTTGGCAGCATTCTGGTCAAGAAGGATGGGAGGCCTGAGCATTGTTGCAGGACAGCCAGTGTCATTCAAAGCCACACCTACAAGCTAGTCCAGACAGGCTAAAAACAAGTGGCCTAGAGCCCATCTGGGGAGCTGAGAGATGAGAGGAGATGCTCAGGCCGAGAGGACAGAGAACATGTGTGGGGCAGAGTCTAGCCTCACCTAGGAGCCTGCCTTTCCAGAATACCAGGAACCACCAAGAGCATCAAAGAGGCCAGGAATCTAGGGTTTGTGTGCACATGCATTTGTGTGTGCGTGTGTCTGTCTGTCTGTCTGTCTGACTGTGGGTTGCCTGCCTATAAATCTGTACACTACCTACATAACTTATAGGGGCCAGAAAAAAAGGGTGTCAGATTTCCTGTAACTGGAATTACCAATGATTGTGAGTAGCCACATGGTACTGAGAATCGATCCTGGGTCCTCTAGAAGATGAGCCCTAGAAATCCAGGTTTTGTTTCTGAATCTACTTCACTGTGCTTGTGACTTTGGTAAAGGCAGACTTTGGAGCAACCTGGAGCCAGACAGCCAGGCTGAGAGGCTTGGACCTACCCTGTCCCTGCCCCCATCCCTTCTGCTTATGGATTAAAGCTTCCATTCACTCCTCTGCAAAGTATTTCACAAGATTTGGCTGGAAATTCAGGGCAATAATGAATGAGAAGTGACTAGCATCTGACGAGCATCCTAGAGCCTGCCTGGGTAAGTTGTCAAGTGGCCGGCGCCATTGTGTGGTTGGAACTTGGTGCTCAGTTAGAGCAGCCTAGCTGCTGGCTGGCTGTGTGATTTCAGGCCAGACCCTTGACCCTCTTGAGCCACGATGTCTTGTGTATAGAGGGAGAGTGGTCAGAATGCCTTCCCTGTGGGGCTCTTGAGGGATCGAATAATTAAATGATGTGATGTGTGTGTGGCAATAATCTCTGTACAAGTGTCAGCTGTAACAATGATAGGAATAATAGTGGCTTTTAGCCTGAAGACAGAGCTCAGTTTGCACAGTGCTTGAATAGTACATGCATGAATTCCTAGGTTCTATCCTAGGCATAAATTCTATCATAGGCATAGTGGTACAGATGGGTACAAGTGGGTCCACTTGGGATGTGGAAGCAAGAGACATGGAATCAGAGACCAGAAATTCAAGGTCATCTTCAGATATATAGTGGATTGATCCAATCTGGATGATTATGATGATGATGATGACGATGATGATGATTTCTTTTTCCAAAACAGTGTGTCTCACTATGTAGTCCTGGAACTCCCTATGTGGACCAGGCTGGCCCCGAACTCACAAAAATCCACTTATCTCTGTCCCCTTGCTGCTGAGATTAAAGGTGTAAACCACTACACCTAGCAAGGTTTACATTTTAATTATCAGATGTCCTGCCCTGCTCCCAACACTAGAGTCAAGGGAAGAAAGTGCTTTGCCTTCAAGTAGTTAGTTGTTCACCTGAACCATAAGGGAGAGGCTGAGGCAGAGGCAGGAGAATTGCAAGTGGGAGGACAGCAGGAGCACCCTCAGCAGGCACCCTGGGGCAGACTCTCAGGCTGCTTCACTTCTGCTTCATACTGACAGGTGCACCGACCACACTAGTCACAGCAGCAGGGATGCACACACAAACTGCTGCAAGCCTGTATTAACCATTTGACCGCCCCCAGCTTCTGCTACCTCATCTCAAGATTAAGGCATTGGATCATCAGACAATCTGAGTCCCCTCTGAGCATAATAAAATGATGACTTGGTGGTTGGGTGCATTTTAAGACACACATGACCTCTATGCCTTTCACCTGGAGCCTACCTCACTCTCATACACACAGAGGTTCAGAGGTAAGGGCATTCATTGCCCTTGCGGTTCCCAGGCCCTGGTCTACCTTTGATCAGACTTAACCACCCAATGCTAAGTCAAGCTGGCCTACCACTTCTGGGTGCTACAGGCCAGTACAGGCCGGGCGTCTGCTGCCCCTTGCTGGCCAAGTAAGGCGTGGCAGCCTCTCCTGTTGTAGCTAGGTTTGAGAGGCCAGCCAGTTGGCAGATAGGTTGTCCAGCTTCACCCTGTCCTTAGGCTCCTCGCATCCAACTGTTCTCCGCCCCCGCCCGCACCCCCCCCCCCCGGGATCCCAGGAAACGCTGTGATAAGAACAAGAAGGACTCTCCACTGGCCCTGGTCCCTCTACAGAAAAGGAATTTCGAACGCAGTGGTATTTAGAAATGAATAAACAATTGAGCGAGGCCACGTCCTGCGTGCTTAAAGATCTGATAAATATCGTTGCAGTGGTTCCATTTCACAAGGAAGGGGACTAGGGCAAAGAAGCCACACAGCCAGCAAGCTCAAACAGGGACCTTATCCCTGGGAACAAGCAAAGAGAGGCTGGGAGACAAACACGTGATGAACATCTACAGATAGTACCCAGGCTGCAGGACCACGGGTTGGGGGAGGGAAGGGAGGCAGGTTCCCCTTTGACCCCAGGGCCCCAAAGATGCTATCAGTCAGACCCTGCGGAAAATCCTTCCCGGGTCCCTGTGCATTCCAGCCTCAGCCTGCTAGTTTTACAGCCAGGACGCTGTTTATGGCTGCCCCATTCTCCAGCCGTTGTCTCCAGGCCCCAAAGGCATCTGGCCTGGACAGGAGGCTGGGGGTTGGGGGGATTGCTCCCCGCCCAGCCCTCCTTTGAACCCTGCTGGGCACCGGAAGGAAGAGGCTGGGCTTGGGGCATGCAGGCTGCACACTGAGCCAGAGCGGCAGGACCCCCCAGGCAGGGCCACCTAGCACCACCTAAGTGCTCCTGTTTGCTCCTGCTGTGTGACCTTGGGCTCGTGATTTAACCTTCCTCAGCTTTAGTTCGTTCTTCAGAGAATGGAAATCATAGCTCCTCACGGTTCTCTTGAGAATGTGACATGTCAGGTACAAACTTCCTGCTTCAAATTATAGTTGATATGATTAACTTTATAGAGTCTGTAAATAAAGCAAAGAACAGGAGATTCCCTCCGCATCCAGCACTCTCTGCCCCGAAGCGAGTTAGTCCCCTGAGGTGTCTAACATCCAGCACCCCTCCGCATCCTTTCCGCCCCCCACCCCTCCGCCCTTGCGTGCGTGTTGCCCTCTCCTGGCAGTGCGAAGAACTTCACTCTCTGTCACGGAACGTCTGGGAACCAGGGCTAGAAGGGGCTCCTCTCCACGTTACCAGGTCCCCTAGAATCTGCAAAAGAGTCATAGACATACATGCAGGCTAACAAGGTTTGAAAATCTTGGACGCGTAGGGCAGAGCCCTTGTAGAAGGGTTGCAGGGTCATGAAGTAGTTAGCTCAGCAGAGGGAGCAATAGAAAAAAAAAAAAAAAAAACGACATGGGCTTTTTCTGAGATGCCCCCAGCCTGGCCAACAACTGGGAGAGGGACAACAGAACTACAGGAAGGTCTGTAACACCATTGGACACCCGGGGACAGGGCTGCCAGAGATGTGAAGCAAGCCCTACCCCCACCCATACCCCACTCTCACATCCACAATAGGTTAGGGATGGGATGAAATATCGAATGTGCCTACTAGCAAGGGCAGGATTCCTTGTAACAGTGACCACCCTGAGTCTCTTAGGTACCACTCGGCATCTGCTGAAGGCAGCAACTCCCAGCTAGGCATGAATGCCAGAGCAGGCAACCTGGCCACCTTGCAAGTCAGGGCAAGGAGGCATGGGCAGGAAGCACTTCTTCATATGTCAGACAACGGGCTGTGGCCCCAGGCTCTGAGCCTGACAGCCCCTCTTTACTTCTGCTTTCCATGAGCCAGCTCAGAGAAGGCACTGGGTGATTGCAGAAGAGAGGCAAAGTCAAGGGACTTTGGAAAACCTTTCTTGAAAACCAAGGTCCAAATATCCTTCAGCAACATGGAGCTGTGCCCCTCAACACCATCTCCACCCTTCCTGAGGTCTGCCCTGTCCTCTCCATTCCATTTCCCACCAACTGCCCAACCATCCCCTCCCACACTACCATTCCAGCTGCCAAGAATTCCAAACAAAGGGCCAGAATCCAGGCCCTGTTTATGTCATGGCAACCTCTGTCCAGCCAGCAGCTGGCCACCTCTGACCCCCAGTCCTACCTCCCGGGCTCTGCTAGAACGTACATTGAACAGGGATGGGTGGACAGGCTCCTCTTGTCTGAGGCTGAAGGAAAACTGTTTCTCCATTCTTAACTTGAGCCCCAAACAGGTGGGCCTGGTGTGGGAAGCTTCTTTTCCAGATGACTTAAGAGCAAGTGGGTTAGAGTGTTCTGCTTCCCAGTGTGCCTGTGTTCTAGCTGCCCCCCTCTTTAACCCATCCACCACCACCGCCATCTCCCCTCTGCCCCCCCCACCCCCCACCCCAGCCTGTCAGGACAGCCTCCCTCCCTCACAAATAAACACAGTGCAAGGAACAGAGCCTGAGACCCCCAAGTGCAGCTGCCCTGGGTAGGTTGTAAACCAAACAGGTCTACTGTAAATACAAAGCAGGAACCTCTATAAACAGAAAGGGAGAGTGGCTCCAGCTGAGGGACTCTCAGGACACAGTACAGGGAGGGTGCTCTGAGCTACCTGGTCCAGGGAAAGGAGGCACCACAGGGACCAAATGTGCAGGACAGGAGTGAGAGAGCTCAGTGACAGTATCCAGGCCACCAGCTCTCCATCACAGCACATACTCCGACCCCATGGAGGAGCAGGGACACAGTACCAGAAAGCATCAAGGAATTGATAGTAAAGACAGTAAAAAAAAAATGTCAGGACAGAAGTCCTGGAAGCAGATGGGTCTAGCAGGAAGTCCTCAGGCATCTATTCTGGACGGGCAGGTTCCCCCAAAAGCCAGTCTGTCTCTAGCACATCCTCCACCCCACCCCCACCCCGGCTTTGGTTCGTCCCACCTGACCTATTCTCCTTTGTTTTCTACCTCCTCCATCTCCACGTTTCCAACACGTTGAATTTTTTTTAATTATTTTATTATTACTTTATGTGTATGAGTGTTTTGCCTGCATGTATGTCTGTGTAGCACATGTGTACCTGGTGCTCTCAGAAGCCAGAAGAGGGCATTGGATTCCCTGAAACTAGAGTTACAGAAATGGAGCTACAGACCCTTGTGAGTCTGTGTGTGCTGGGAATTGAACCTGGAGCTTCTAGACAACAGCAAATGTTCTTAATCACTGAGCCACCTCTCCATACCCTCAACATATTGAATTAAGGGCAAAACTTGGAGCTCATAAAAATCATTCATTTCATATTTTGATGACCAGTAGGGACTAAAGCTGTAGAGACATCTGGCACATGTTGCTGTCTCCCTAGTCAGTTTCACTATACCCAGTTTCACTTCCTTTTACCTGTGTATGTGGTCCTACCTCATATGACCTCAGACAACCAACAGAGAGGGCAAAGGGATTCAGGCAGACCCTGTTCTAGTGTCCACATCCATGCCTGGGTGGGAGGGGGAGGGGGAGAGAGATGGGGCCCCATGAATCTCCCCAAGTTTCCCAGAAGGTATACAGGCTGGCAGACCTTACAACCATGAGCTGATCCTCCATTGCCCCCACCCCAACTAATTGCTATTCATAGGACACAGCTGGGTGATTAATGGCCTGATTAATAATTACTCGGGCTAATAAAATAATTAATTAATTTAGCAAGCCATTATTTATCTGGCTGTCCTCAACCTGAAACTCAGAAACTAGGAGTTAGGGAATCTCCCTCTAGGCTCTTTCAAAAAATATAATCTTTAAACAGAGTAGGTGGAGGCGTCTCTCTCCATCCCAAGACCCTTCCAAGTGGGAGAGGAAAGGGCTGAGGTTTCTGAGAATGTAGACAGAGGTTAGAGATGAATCCATAGCAACCTCAAGCCTATGGAGGGGCTGACTAGAGGCTGGGGGGCTTTCAAGAAAGACTGGAACCTTGCATCTGAGCACCCAGGTTTGGGGAATTTTTGTATGCATTCTCTTCAGCACATGATTGATGAGACCATTCTCAACAAACGATCTTTATCTCTCCTCTTGTCTCCCAAATTTATGATTTTGCCTTCGAGTCCCAGCTTAGGTGAGTGAGGAGTAGGTGAGACCCAAGAAGTAACCGGGAGTCCTCAGGACTCTGCAGAGAGTAAGTGCCTCCTTCTGTACCTAGGCTCTGCAGCCCTGAGATTTGGATTCCCAGTAAAACCAGAAGGACAGCTGATCTCTTGAGAGGCAAGGGTGGAGGGGGGGTCTACTCCAAAAGTGACTTGTCCTATTGTCTTGTAGGCAGGTAAAGGTCAGTCTAGGCCTAGGAGCCACCCGTGAGTCCCCCTGTGTGCTTCAATGAGAGAGATTAGATGGGCTCCCAGCAACACTAAGTATGCTTAAGAACACCATCTCATTCTAGATGGAAGCATGGAAAACAGGATAATAAATAGATCATGCCTAGGATAAAAGCCTCCACAAAGGAACTCTGCTTCTGAAGTTCATGAAGCCTTGGGCACACCCCTGTCATTCCAATGCTAGGGAGTTGGAGGCAGGAGTATCAATTCAAGGCCAGATTCTGCTACCGATTATAAAGGTCAAGATGGACTCTCATGGGAAGGAAAAACTCAGTTTGGACGTTTGAAGTGTGCGTGCGCGCTAAGGACTGAGCAGGACTGAGTAAGGACTGAGTAAGGACTTAACCTACTAGTTAAGATTACAAGCCATTGCCAAGAGCTGTTGAGGAACAAGACAAGTGGGAGAGTGTGTGGGACGTAGCCAGGTGGACACTGGCAAGGCCAAGGTAGCCGGAGGAGCATCCTTCCTGTGAGTAGTTTGGAGACAGGAGAGGGACCCACACTGGTTTGTGTGTTCGGAAGGCAGTTCTGGCAAGTGGGGAAGAGTGCTGGTACTTTGGGGCCAGGCTAGGAGACTCTGGGAACGGGCTGGATTCCAGTCCTCCACAGTGGACATGAAAGATCCCTCGGGGTCAGACTACTGGGGATTCCCACTCTGTTGGTCTTGAGTCGCTGCAGAACTGCGTGGGATCGCTGTTCTTAAATCTTCCCACACCTCTGAAGGATGGAAAGGAGCCAGGCCTGTCTTAGATAGCATATATAGGGTCCACCGGCCGCCTGCAATGGAGGCAGCGCCGCTGCCAGCAGAGGGAGAGCGCGAGATGTGCCGGAGCAGAGCCTCGCTCTCGCGGGCGCCCCCTGCCGGACACCTGCGCCCCCGACCCCTCTGGTGTCACACACCGGGCTTGAAGTCCTTACTGTGTGCTTCCAAATTGCGGCCACCCATGGCGACTTGGGCGCAAGCGAGAGTGGGGCGAGGCAGGTCCTGCAGACAGTCTCGCCTGGGGTCCACCGGGCCACCCGGAGCGGGGGCGGGGCGCGGGGCCACCCGGGCGTCCCAGTGGGCGGCCACTGTGTGAGCACCTGGTCCGACCCGCCACCGCTTCCGTGGGGGAAGGGCGACTTATTCTACCTGAACTTCCTCCCACTGCCTCACTCCAGGCAGCATTTTTCACACCTCCACTCCCTACCAGTTTCTAGTTATGAGGGGGATTTCAGGTTATAGTCCTCGGAAATCTCATTTTTCAGCCCTTCTCCCTAAGCATCCAGGTTTGACTCCTTTGGGGGGAAGTCCTTCCTGGTGTCTGACCACCATCCCACTTACTGCAGTTGCAGCCAAATCTTCCAAGTTATAGTCTCACTGGAGAAAATGACTGCCTTAATTTTCTTCCCACGCTTGCTCCCAATTCCGTTCCCCTCTACGAAAAGCTGTCCCCACCACCCTATCTTGCATTCCGTTGGCCTTTTGTCGTCCGGGCCACCCAACGCTGCATCTGATTGCTCCTCCTCCCCCCTCCATAATTTCCTATCTCTCCGCCTGACCAGCTGTGCCATACCCTATCCCCAAGAAGCTGGACTTGTGTATAGCCTCATTTTTCCCGGGAGGGCGCTGAGTATGTGGCTCCCTCCCCGCCCTCTGAGCTCTTACTGAGCAGGAGTTGCGGGGTGGGAGTGGGAGATGGAGGCCGTAGGCTGCTTGCGGAGAGGTACTAGGTGGGAAGCCTGAGCCGAGACTCAGAGACCCGCATCCAGCCCGCACCATTCTTAGCTCAAGGAAGACCCCGTGTGGCCGTTGTAGGGGGCGCAGAAAAGGGAAAGCGCCCAGGCGCCTGACCCGATTCTGGGGTTCTAGCCTAGGGTAGTGACTCATTTTCCGTCATACTCAGCAGTGCCTTGGAATCCTTCAGCCTGGTCACATACACTCAAAACGCAGCAACCTGGACTTGGAGGGTAAATAGCCTGGTCCTGGGAAGAGGAGATTCTGAGGCTGGGGTGAGTGTGGGATGGCGTGCCTCACATGCCTGTTCATTAAGGAACTACGCTCAGCTGACAGGTAGGTAGGGATATTTCTCCGTGACAAGGGGCCTGCTCTTAGCCTATGCCTTACGCAGGATGATGAGTGTGTGGGAGCCCAGGTCACTGGAAATGGTCTCCCAATAAGCAGGACTGGGACTGGGACCATGTACAACCCACCCTGTCTTTTGAAGCAGGAATTGACAGCGCCGTGCTCCCTCCCCAACCGAGTCGCCAGTCGCCGCGTCATTTGTACACATTTGCATACCCAGCTGTGCGCTGCTGCCTCTGGCTGCGTGCCTTTAATTGGTTGTGGGTGGGCTGCGCTGCAGGGCGAGTGAGACCCATTGGACCGGGCCACCTCTGTGCCGGCTTGCGCCACCTTCTGGTCCCTTTGCATTCCCCCAGCAGCAGGCCGAGGCCCACGCCACCATCTCCTGGTCTTCCAGGGCCACCTGGGCTCCCTCCTAGTCCAACCTCCCCGAAGGACTCAGGAAGTCTCCTATCCTGCTAAAATGCAGTGTATGTGATTGGGGTACCCCCAAACTCTGCAACTCCCCAGAATGTCGAACAAAGATTATGATGTATGCTCTGGCTAAGAACATCCTTCAACTTCTGCGAGCAGCTCTGTGTAGCTTGATCTCTTGCATTTGGGCCAGGCTTGTGCCCACTGGCTTCTGTCAGAGGACTGCAGACTCTGGACTGCTCTCACTCAGCTCATGAACTGTTGCCCACCCTGACTACCCTCTTGTCTCCTTGACAAACAGAGTTGGTAGTATAGGCCTCTAATCCCAGTTGTTCAGGGGTTGAAACAAAAGGATCACAAATTCAAGGCAACCCTGGGCAACTTAGGAAGACCCTAAAAAATTAATTAAAAAAAAATTCAAGCTGGGCGGTGGTGGCGCACGCCTGTAATCCCAGCACTCTGGGAGGCAGAGGCAGGCGGATTTCTGAGTTCGAGGCCAGCCTGGTCTACAGAGTGAGTTCCCGGACAGCCAGGGCTATACAGAGAAACCCTGTCTTGAAAAAACCAAATCCAAAAAACCAAAAAACCAAAAAAACCAAAAAAAAAAAAAAAAAAAAAAAATCGGATGTTGGCTGACACCTGTAATCCTAGCACTCTGGATGCCGAGGCAGGAGGACTGTCTTCAGTTTCAGGTCAGTCAGAGCTTCATAGCAGGATCCTGTCACCGTAATAAGTTTAATTATTAATAATAAAGCTTATCTTTAGAGGCCGGGGATGTAGTTTAATGGTAAAGCACTTACTTGCCTACAGTATGAAAGGCCCTGGGTTCTTCCACAGCAGAGCATGAGCATAAACACACACACACACACACCAAGATAAAAGAAAAAAGAATTTCCACCGTCCTCTCTCAGACCTCCTGGCACCAATGTCTTTGCCCAGGTGCTACAGAGACATTTAGTTGCTTGCACTCCCTTGTGAGCTCTCTCAAGACAGGGATCATGTCTGTTCTTTGCAGTGTCCTACTTTGAACCAGAGTCTAGTGCCCCAGAGTCACTTGGAAAGACTAAACAGTGAATTAACGAGTGAAGCCCAATCCTCTCAGGCACCCACAGATACTCCAAGGTCATCCAGGCAATCTCAAGGACAACCATGAAAAATGCATTGGAGGCCTGTCTCCACCAGCTCTTCAAGCCACCCCAGCTCACCAGGTGCACAAGAATCCGAGGTGAGAAACCTGGGGCATAGGAGTGCAGGCCGCAGGGAGAGCTTCAGACCGGGCCAAGAAGCCATTGTTCCGGTAAGGTTGGAACAAAGCATCCTCCTCTTGAAGCTGAACCTGACCCTGGTAGACCCCACTCGGTGAGGAAATGAAAAGCTTAATACTTGTGCTAAAGGGCAGGTTCCCTGGCTTCCGGTGGGCGGAGGGGGCGTCGCTTGCCTCCTTGCCCGCGGTAAGAGGACATGTCCCTGGCAACCCTGGCATTGGATGTACGTTAACTAGCATTCAGCCGGGTGGGACACCAAGCTCCATTGCTGAACCGACCTGGATGCGATTTCCATTGTGACTGCCAGAGGGCAGCATGAACCTCCAAATCGCCTCGGGCAGCCCGACTCTTAAGATTCTCCAGACTAAACCCCAGCCCCGGCTTGGCCCAGCTGCTGTCTTCTAGTTGCTCAGCCTGCTTCTCACAGTGGTCACAGGCCCTAAACTGGTGGCCAAGGACTGAGATGACTCGGTTTAAGTGTCTGGGAAAGGAGCTCCTCCGGGAGTCCTGCTGGAAATATTCCTGCTTCCGGTACAGGGGACCCAGGTGCCTAGGGCCGGTCAGCTTTCTCTGAGCTATAAGCAGAAATGCTTGGGAAGAGCCAAAAAGTGATGGTCAAAGGATGGAAACGGTCCAGGTAGGCAGGAGTAATAGAGGAGAAGTGTTCGAAGTGATGGGTATGTTAATTCAATTACTTCACACTATATATTGCTTCAAAACTCATAAATTTGCACAAGCATATAATTTGCAAATATTTTTTAAATTAGTGAGTTAATGTGTATGTGTGAGCATGCATGTGTGTAGCCACATCATGTCAGATAGATGTGTAGAGGTCAGCTTTGTGGAGTCAGTTTTCTCCTTCCACCTCTTTGTAGCCTTCAGGATTCAGGCCTTGTGCTTCAAGCACCTTTACACACAGAGTCAGCTAAGAAACTTTTGAAAACCCAGGTGTGGTGCCATATGCCTTTAGTCCCACGACTTAGGAGGCAGAGGCAGGCAGATCTCTGTGAGTTCAAGGCCAGCCTAGCTTACAAAGTGAGTTCCAGGCCAGCCAGAGCTACAAATCATGATTATAATTGGGGGGGAGTGTGTTTGCCTGCACTGATGTCTATGCACCACATGTGTGCCTGGTATCTTCAAGAAACTGATACACAGAGTTGGTTTAACTGCTGTCATACAGACTATGCAACAATAGAACCAACAAACTTGTATTTCCTTGGTGCATATCTGGTTTGTACTCCTCCATCAGCTACCCAGCCTGACACACATACTTAATGACCCTGCCTGGGTGT
The DNA here is from genome assembly GCF_947179515.1 of Apodemus sylvaticus. Lineage (NCBI taxonomy): Eukaryota > Metazoa > Chordata > Mammalia > Rodentia > Muridae > Apodemus > Apodemus sylvaticus. Next base: position 66,978,196 of record NC_067488.1, on the reverse strand, counting down.
TCAGGGATATGGAGTGGATAGAAGTTACCTCTGGGTTTATATTGTTCACCCTCTCTCGACCTTGCTTATTTACCCTGACATTCTATGTGCCCTGAGCTTCTGCAATGCTTGATTTATCTTCCAGATTGTGCTGCCTCTGAAGGACTCTGGTCTTCCATCTGCAGTTTCCTGCTTCTGGGTGCCATAGTTAAGTTTTACGCACTACTGTGGACCAAACCCATTGTACTTGTTGAGCAACTGAGCCATATCCCCAATTTCCTCTTTCCCCCATACTTTTTAGTTTTCCCAGGCCTCTCTCAGAATTGAGGGCCTGCATTAAGGAGCTAGAGAGCTAGCTGGGTGTTAGCTTAGGGATTAAGTTGCATGCTTGGAGAGGAAGTAGGAGAGAGAGAACAACTGTCCTTTCTCCATGACTTCTTCCTCTTAGCTCAACCCTTCCCAAGCAGCAACCCAAGCACCATTTGCTCATTTTCATAAATGATGTGCAGATTATGTGCTGCCTTGAATTTTCCAGGCAACTGCTTCCTGCCCATGCCTATTAAATGGCTCAACTTAGACCCAGTGGAATTTAATGTAGTCAAAATGAGCACAAACATACTCAAATGGATCCTTCATTCCAATTCATCCACATCCAGATGCACCATTTCTTTGTGAGGGACCCAGAGATAGTAAAAATCTCAAGTGTCACTTGGCCCTCAAGATCTCTAATAGATGCTAGGCATCTTTACCCATGACCACTTGAACTGTCAAGTCCTTGCTCTTCCTGTCATCTCCTTTCTGGGATGCCTAAAGCAGGCCTGAAGGTTGAGGAGATCCAGACACCCTGACCCCCCACCCCCAAATGAGTAAAAACTAAAGCCATTATTATCCACATACTCTTCAATTTTCTAGGGAGGTCATGGAGTCAGAGGGAAGCCTATCCTTCTTCAGAACATGGGAGGGCAGATGCTGAACTGATTCATTGCCCAGAGAGAGCTCTTGGGAAGCCAAGTTCTAGCCAGCTGTTTATGGGGAGTCATGGTACTTGCTGCCTGGAGCCACAGAAGCATGTACCTTCTATGGGCTTCCTCAGTCCTTGAGCCTGCTTGACACACAGGACACATCTGATCTAAGTTCTCACCTCTTCCTTTCCACCATTTCATTCATGTGCTAATTTCCACAGGGACAAGTCTGTCTCTCTTTCCCACATCCTCCCCAAGCTTATACTTTGGTCCCCAAACTACACTGACCCAACTCTTTAATCCATGCCCCAGACTTATTCCTCCAGTGAAGTAGTAAAGGGTAAGGGTGGGGGGATATGGGGACATAATTCAGTTGGTAGAGCACTTGCTCTTGCTTAGCTTGCACAAGGCCCCAGCATAAAACCACCTAGAATTCCAGCACTTGGGAGGTAGAAGCAGAAAGATCAGACATTCAAGCTTACTTTTGGAAACACAGTGAGTTTGAGATCATCTTGGGCATCAGGTTTCCAGTGTCCCACATGCTCCCCAGGCTGATGAATGGAACATTTTTACAGATATGATAAAATAAACAAGTATTTCAGACAGAAACTAGGCATGGTGGTACCTGCCTGTAATATCATTCAGGATGCTAGGGCCAAAGAATAAGAGTTCAAGGCCACCCTTGAGATTCTGCCTCTAAAAAGTGTTTTTCAGACAAAGAATACAATGGTTTTATATCAGCAACTTCCAGTCTAATAACAACCCTTGCCCTGAGATGACACAAACACCCCAAAGGTTATAACATTCTCCAACGTTGCCAATAATGGGCTAGAGAAATGCTTCTTTGGGTAAAAGAAGCTGCTTTTCTTGCAGAGGACCCAGGTTCAGTTCCTACCATCACCCACAAGGTAGTTCACAGTCATCCATATAGGTGTATGTGTGGTATATATGCAGACAAAGCACACTGTCTGAATGAGACCATGAGGCAGAAGCTAGAGCAAAGCAGTAGACAGGACATAGGACAGTCACAGGTCCCTAGGAGCTGAGCACCCCCAGCTCCCCCACCCCCAGCTCCCACAAGAAAGCTGAAAATTATGAGGGAAGGCAGGCTGCCTCGGGAGGTGCTGCAGGTGTGGAAATAGCTGGAGGAAGTCCATCCCTCTCCCACACAGCTATGGCAAGGACTCTGCTCACCTGCTCCCTTGCCTCCTTGCAGATGTGGCAAAATTTCGCAAGCTGCAGCAACTGTGACCAACATTGAGTCTCCCTACACCTTTCCTTCTCCAAAGGCAACAGTGACAGGAGGGGGAGGGGGTGGGGGAAGGTGCAGTCACAGCCCCCATTTAAAATTATCAGCATTCCTCCCTCCCTGGCTCACAACCAAATTATCAGCCAAGCCATTGCTGAGGGAGCTGGAGGCTCCCAGTCTGGAAATGGGCCGGAGGCTTGTTTCTTCCCGTTTGGAAGTGGGCACCACATTTCATACAGACTTGCACCTGCTTCCAGAGACTGCATGGGGTAGAACAAGCTTATAAAGAGTCCTGGATCATTGCAAGAAAGATGATAATTTGGTAGGTTGAAATGAAATATCCAAATTAAGGTCACTTATGGAATTGGGAGGAGTAGAAAAATCAGAAATGAGGAAAAAAGACAAAAGAACCAGACAAATGCACACAATACATTGGGCAAAGGGGAAATAACATAAAAAGGGGGTAGTACTGCTAAGTGGAGAGAGCCTGCACCTGGAAACTAAGATGCAACAGCTGCTGGAGGGAGGGAACTAAGGCAACATGGAGATCAGGGAGGAGACTGAAGCCTCAGACTAGACAGTGCTTTCACACGACACTAAATAGTGGACTCAGGGTTTGCACAGAGCCACACAGTACCCACATTCCAACTGACCTCGCCTTCACCTTGTCTCCTTTTTCTCCCCTTCAAATAGGGTTTTACTTCACAGCCTGGCCTACAGTGATCTATCTCCTTCTGCCTCCCAAGTGCTGGAGTTAAAGGCATGACACCATGCCCAGTGAGGTCTCCATTAAAAACAAAACAAAAAAGGATACATAAGGAAGTCAACTTTGTGGTGTTGGTTTTCTCCAGATCTCTTCCAGGGATCAGACTTAGCTTGCCAGCTTTGCAAAGTGCGTGCCTTTACCCACTAAGCTCTGAAGTCACACTTGTGTTCCTCTCTCCAAGCACACAAACAGGTCCATTCCAGGCTTGGGCAGCAGCAGCTGTCATGGCTTCTGTTCAGCCAGGGTCAGCTCTCACCATAGTGGATACCTGGCTCCATTTTACACTTCCTTCAAAGAATGAAGCGCCTAGGGCTGCTGACTCCAACCGAGCAGCTAGCTCAGAGCTATGTGCTCAATGAGCCAGCAGATCATAGACCCCCACAGTGACCCTCCACTTGCCCCCAGCTGCCAGCAATGCATCTATTTCACTAGCTTGGTATAAGCTTTAATGCAAACAAGGAAGAGGCAAAATTGCCCAGTCTGAACTTCTCCAGAAAACTGAAAGATTCTGAAGCTATAGCAACAAAGAGCTCATCTGAACCAGGGCCAGGCAGACCCCTTTCCTCACAGAGGGGAGACACAAACCAAGATAGTTGTCTAGGGCTGGGAGAGTGGGGTCAACCCCCTGTAATTCTGGAGTTGGCCCTGACTCTTGATGGGCCCAAGGTAAACAGACAAGAACGGGAAAGGAGAAAGCAGACCCAGACCTCAGAGGTAGGAAATAAATAATGTCCAGAATGGCCTATCTCTGATGTGGACCAAATGGCTCTCCTGTCCCATGTTTATGGGGTCATGGACCATTAAGCCAGCCAACCTACAGATGTCTTCATAAGACTTTTACGAGATTAGACTGCAGAGACCCTATAATTCAGCAGCCAGAAAGGAAAACAAGAGAGAGGAATTGCAGACAAGCTGGTGGAAACCAGAACTCAGCTCCAGGGTGTGTCCATCTTCAGGTCTCACTCTGCAAGCTCCTTCTCAACACCACCAGGTTCAGGGTCACATTACCTCACTTTCCCCTCCTGACCTGATTTCCTACTGCCACACCACTCCGTTTCTGGCCCACAGGTAGGGCACAGGTTTCTTTAGTATTTGTGAAACAAATCAAAGATGATACAGTTACAGGGGTAACCATATTGGGTTTTGTAAGCCTTACACTTTGCTTAATGTGCTTTATTGGTGAAGAGCACCCAGTGCTCCTTTATTTTCTGAACCATCTATTGAGAGTTGGAAGAGCAGGGAAACTAAGAAGGCAAATAAACTGACTCAGCTCGGGGTCACAGCAGGCACAGGCACTGGCTTATTCCCCAGGTTGGCGCCACCCTGTGGTTGTTTGTATAAAGTAGGAACAAACAAATTTCCAAAGAAGGTAACAGCAGCCAGTTTTCTTTCACAAATGCTTCAGCAATGGGATGGATGGAGAGCTGGGGTCAAGCTCAGTGAGTGAGTGCTTGCTTAGCATGCACAACGTTTGATGTTCAGCTCTGAAAGAAATAGGGAATGGCAGAAATGTCTGACTACTGGCTAACACTTCAGGACCCAAATTTAAAAGGTTTATAGACCCAGCTCTTCAAACTACCACTCAAGATCCACATTTGAAAAGCAATCATTTATTAGAACCACTACAAGAGTATGAAAAGAGGAAAAAGAGGGCAGAAGGGGGAGAGAATGATGTCTGAATTGGATGTCAGTTGTAGAAAGACATCTGGTTTTTTTCAAACATTTACACTTAAAATGCAAACATACACGTAGATAGATAGATAGACTGACCACTTATTCTTTAAAGAAATAAAAAGCAGACAAGTTTGGCTGAAATAGAACCAAGAAATACAACCAAAACTCCCCCACAAACCAAAAAAGTCCACAGAGAATTCACTGTCTCACTTCCATTTAGACACCTGGCTACAAGGTGTGACTTTCTTCCTACTCAGAATGGTACAGTGCTGAGAAAAACCCAGCCTCTAGGACCTCTGAAAGCCCTCTCCGTGAGAAGATGGGAACACGGCCAGCAGGCAGGCTAAGGCAACTGCTGGCTACTACTTGGCAGGACATGAGACTGCTCTTTTCCCATCCTCCAAAGAACTCTCTAGGACCCCTGTTAGGAAGAGTCCACTTAACAGAACTGGAGAGTGTATCTCCAGGGAGCTAGGACCTTGTGCTTTTTCCTAGGTACCAATACAAGGTCAAGTAGGGGAAAAGGAAACCTATCATGAAGAGTTTGAGGGTGCCTTAGCCCCTAAACTGAGACAGAGTGAGAAAGGCTCTTGAACCATCAAGTGGGCAAACAAGTGTCCACGATGTCCTCAGTGGGTCAGACAGTAGATACTGAAAAGAGGTGACAGATTCCACACACAGTGAACTGGAAGAGCTTTGAAGAGCACTGCTTAATTTTGAAATGGTATACCTATTTCTTTAAAAAAAAAAAAAATCCAATGTAGCTCTATTTGGTGTAGGAAGAGAGTATTATGTTGCCTGAGCCATCTGGCTTTTATGAGGGGGCAGAGGCATAGGAGCATAAAGGGTTCAGTGGACTGTCTTAGGATCAGCCTGGAAAAAAAAAACAATATCAATCCACACTACCCAAGAGCTACTTTGCTTCCAAGACATTCAGTCAGAAGTGGTTATAAGTCCATGAGAGTAGGATCTTAACTCCCAACCTGCAAAGAAAGACATGCAGTAGCACTCCTGCCTCAAGATTCCCTAATCCAAGGCTCTTGAGTTTCTAACAGTCTCTTTGTGATGCAAGACATGGAACCTACAAGTGCCTTCCCTCACAGCATCCCAAGTTATTCTGGACTATCAAGACTCCAACATTCACAAAAGACTGTCAATATCTGAACTAGCAGCTTTGATGAGAGGTAAGGGGCAGGGGACAAACTTCAGGTCACAAAGTACTTCCAAACTTGGAAATAGCTCAGTGAGGGCTAAAACCTTCAACTCAAGGTATCCTCCACACGCAATCCTAAAGGAGTTGATTGGCTCTGATCTGTAATGCCTCACAACACCCCATGAGGTAGGTCAGTATTATCACCCCATTTGACAGATGGGGAACTGAGGCATTGAAAGGAAAGACTTGTCCAAGGTCAGCCATTAAGACCAAGTAGGAGCCGGGCAGTGGTGGCACATGCCTGTAATCCCAGCACTCTGGGAGGCAGAGGCAGGCGGATTTCTGAGTTTGAGGCCAGCCTGGTCTACAGAGTGAGTTCCAGGATAGCCAGGGCTATACAGAAAAACCCTGTCTTGAAAAAACCAAATCCAATCCCCACCCGCAAAAAAAGAGAAGTAAAGGGTTAGCCGGGCAGTGATGACACACACGTCTGATCCCAGCACTTGGGAAGCAGGGGCAGGTAGATCTCTGAGTTGGAGGAAGGCCAGCCTGTCAACAGAGCAAGTTCCAGGACATCCATGGCTACACAGAAACCCTGTCTTGAAAAAAAACAAACAAACAAAAAAAAAAAAACCCAAACAAACAAACAACAAAAGACATTGATTCTCAGTCTTCTAGTGGGTAATTCAGGTCCAGAAAGTGGCATGGCCCTCCTAAGTAAGATTAGCACTAAGCACCTGAAGTGCATCAGGGCTGCAGGGCACAATGTAGACTCCTAGGCACAATTCCTTCTACTACTGCCTGGCATTTCTCCTGTGACACCCAAAGGACTGCAACTTTTCCACAGCCTGACTCACCCATCTCACCCAAAAGTGGTAGCGTCTTTATAAACATCTTAAGGACATACTGATGGCTTCTCTATTACCAGAGATATAACTTGTAACACAGAAAGGAAAACAAAACAAAGATATCTTCCCCATCCCTTAGAATTCCAGTGGGAGCCGAGCAGCGGTGGCACACACCTTTAATCCCAGCACTTGGGAGGTAGAGGCAGGTGGATTTCTGAGTTCAAGGCCAGCCTGGTCTACAGAGCCAGGACAGTCAGGGCTACACAGAAAAACCCTGTCTCAAAAAACAACAACAACAACAACAAAAAAAAAAACCCTCCAGTGGGAAATCATTTTGTTCCTAAAACTATTGGGGTTGGGCGCAATGCCAAGCTGGTTTAGGATCAAACCCTAATGCTACTGGAAACTAGAAAACACTGACTTGCATCTTGACCATGTTGTCACACAAGAAAATTATCTTTTTTTAGTTTGCAAGAATTTCAAAGCAGGACACTGTCTTCCTCCCACAGTCTTCACAAAAACCAGTACAGAACTGTATATACAAGCACTCAACCGGCCCCGGGCCGTGGTGGCACACGCCTGTAATCCCAGCACTCTGGGAGGCAGAGGCAGGCGGATTTCTGAGTTTGAGGCCAGCCTGGTCTACAGAGTGAGTTCCAGGACAGCCAGGGCTATACAGAGAAACCCTGGGGAGGAGGGAGGGGGTAACAAGCACTCAATGGATGATATAGCAACAATGTTCATCAGGGACACTCTATGACATATATGTGTATATATTCCACTGATCTGATTTAGACTGGACAAGTCCAGATGATGAGAAAATTCAAGGTTGGTGGTTCAGCAATGTCAGCTCAGAGTCAGTCTATCTGGAAACTTCCCTAACAAAATGCTCTTTGAGCTAGGAATACAGCTCAGTGGAAGAGCACTTGTCTAAAATATACAAGGCCTGAGTTGAATTCTCTCCTACCCACCCACACAAACAGGAATGCATGTACCCCCTCAAAATCCTAGTGCTCAAGGCTGAAGCAGGAGGCTGTAAGCACTAGGGCCAGCCTAAGCTACTTTAAAAAAAAAGGCTCTTTAAAAGTGAAATTAGCAATCTGGACTTGGACCAACTGTTAGGGTCACAGTTGCCAACGCCAAGAACATGACCCAAAAAAGATGATAAAAAGTTCATTGCATTCAATTTGGCCTAATTTCTTGGTAATAGTTTCCTATTAGATTTTCCGATTAATACTGATGGCTCTTACCTAGACTGTGATAATTAGGTTTTGATCTATTGTGACATTAATGATCACAATCAGTTGACTTTGAAATTGTCTTTAATTAATGACTCCTTCCTTGTCAGCTTTTGCCTCCAGTGCAGAATCTGCCCTTCCTCCACCACTGTGTTTTAACTCCTTCTCTCACTGACCTCAGAGACAAACAGCATTGGTGGTCCACTTTTCCCCATAAAACAAGACTTTAAAACATATTTCTGACAGGAGCAATAAGAGATAATGTTAGGTGAAATGAGGGCCAAGAGAATAAACTGTCACTGAACAGGAGAGATCTCATTTTAGACAATGACCAAAGTCAAGCTTGATGCTCAAATGGCAATGACAGAAGTAACTACAAAAATGAGATGAGGTAGATTAAAATTGAAAATATTTAGTACAAGCAAAAACCAAACAAGAAACTTCACATTTTAACCTTTTAGAGCAGTTAGTTGAATTTATGGGAATTCTGGCTTCTAAAGTCAATTATCCAATTAGAGCTAAGATCTTTATCTTGTGCTCTCAAAAGTCAGAATGAAAACCTGAAAAACAAATTGACTGTTTCTTATCTGGGGGGGGGGGGGGGGTTGTCACGCACAATGACGAGTCAGAACACATTATTCCTGTGGAAGGTTTTGATAAAGTGACACAGAAACTGCTTACTCCCTGGCACTGAGACCCACATGACCCAAAGGCAGACACTAAGTTTTGCTCTAACAAAGTCTGTCATTAGATGTTATGTTTTAGGTTTTAAAGCCCGACTAATGTTGATTTCTCCAAAAGGGTGAGAAATTGAGTGTGAGCAACTTGCTAAAATGCCCATGAAGAAGAAATATACAGACCTATAACACCACCAGACAATGAGACCTTCAGCAGAGACAGTACTAATACAGTCATGAATGCTTTGGCAGAGTCTAGACAAGATGGTTCTTATGCTCACTTATCTGCACTCTTGGTAATGACTGTATTTATAGCTTTATTTTTTGCAATACTCCCCATCGCCAGTTAACTCAGTTCATCCAAGACCACAGGTCTTTCCCACAGATGAACTAGTTAATAGTTAACTAGTTAATCTCCCACTGCAGATTTTCCACCTGTGAGAACCCAGGGCTTCATGTATTCCCCACCTGTACTCAACCACTGAACTAACTGCCCACTAAAGACTCATCATTCTGTATACCTGCTGCTGTCCCAGATCAGTAATTTATATACATGTGTTATATTCATTATACAAAACTATAACGATCAACTCATCCCACACCACTATCAAAGTTCTCTAGCAAAGAAGTTTAAATTTTGTATCCTGAGCCAAAAATATTTGTTGAATGAAAACGATATTGATGTATACTAAAGTTGTAGAAATATGAACAGCACAGTGTATAAAATTAATGGATCACCCTGTTCACCTCTGCTTTTGTGTAAAGCTAGCAAAACATGAGCATTAGAGGGTGAAGCTGACAAGAAACAGCCAGGACTAAACAGGAAAAAGGGGGGGGGGGGGAGGAGAAAAAGAAATTCAACATTAGAAAGATGTTTTGAAGGGTGGGAGATGGCTCAGCAGTTAAAAGCATTGACTACTCTTCCAGAGGACCAGGATTTGATTCTTAACACCCACATAGCAGCTCACTCCTATCCCAGAGGATATGAGACCCTCTTTTGGTCTCCTAGGGAACCAGGTGTAAACATGGTGCACAGATATACATACAGACAGAAATCCCATATACATAATAACTTAGAGAGAGAGATTTTGAGCCAGGCATAGTGGCACACAACTAATACAAAAAGATCCTAAATTCAAGGCCAATCTGAGTAATCTTTTCTATTTTTTTTTTTTAAGATTTATTTCATTTATTTTATTTATATGAGTACACCATAGCTGTCTTCAGACACACCAGAAGAGGGAGTCAGATCTTGTTACAGATGGTTGTGAGCCAACATGTGGTTGCTGGGATTTGAACTCAAGACCTCTGGAAGAGCAGTCAGTGCTCTTATTCGCTGAGCCATCTCTCCAGCCCCTGAATAATCTTTTTTTTTTTTTTAAATTGTGGTTCAGTTTGACTTTCTTTCTTTTTTTTTTTTAAAGATTTATTTATTTATTGTTATATGTAAGTACACTGTAGCTGTCTTCAGACACACCAGAAGAGGGCATCTGATTTCATTACAGATGGTTGTGAGCCACCATGTGGTTGCTGGGATTTGAACTCAGGACCTTCGGAAGAGCAGTTAGTGTTCTTACCCGTTGAGCCATCTCTCCAGCCCCAGAGTAATCTTTTTTTATTTTCCTTTTGCAACAGGATCTGTGAAGGTCTGGCTGGCTTAGAGCTCACTATATAGACCAAGCTGGCCTCCAATTAAGATTCATCTACTTCTGCCTCCTAAATACTAGAATTAAAGGTGTATTACACTATACCTGGCTATAGTTACCTGGTAACTTTGAAGTTCCAGTCTCAATAGAAAAGAAGAAGCTAAGAGTTAGATATGGTGGCACACACGTGTAATCCTAGAGATTGGGAGATAGAGGCAAGAGATCAAGAATTCAGCTTGGCAGGGCTGGAGAGATGCCTCAGCAGTCAAGAGCACTGACTGCTCTTCCAGAGGCCCCAGTTCAATTCCCAGCAACCACATGGTAGCTCACAACCATCTGTAATGAGATTCAATGCCCTCCTGTGGCTGTCTGAAGACAGCTACAATGTACTCATATAAATTTAAAAAAAAATTTCAACTTGGCTATACAGTAAATTGAGGCTAGCCTGGTATCAGAGACTTAAAGTCTTTAGAACAACAAAATGGTATATGGCAGGGGAGAGGCAAGTGGCAGATAAAGATGTCAGTTCGGTGGCACAGCACTTGTCTGGCATGTCTAAGGTAGCCCTAGGTTCAATTCCCAGTACCACAAAATTAGTTCTGAAAGAGGATTAACACAGGAGAATATAGTCAAGTGTTTAGGAGTATTTCACAAGTTTAGGAGTGGACACTTTTAGATTCTCCAGCAGAAACAAGCTACTTGGCACAACACATGGAGGCAGAGATGGACATTTGGCTTCTTCACACTGAGAGCTGAAGATAATACTGGAATCCTGATTCCCTATTTCTACATATAAACAGGAAAAGTACTAAGAAGAAAACAAGGGTGTTTTGGTAATAGTTAACAGAAAACCAATACTCCATGAACTTTTAAGAGAAAAAATGTAAAGAGCATTAAAACCAGCAAGCCACTCCTTCCCTCCATTTTTTTTTTTTTTGCATTACAAGACATTAAACCCTCAAACTGTAACCTCAGTCCTTTTATTTTTTTATCTTGAGACAGGATCTCACTAATTTCCCCAACAGGCCTTGAACACACAGCACCCCCTGTATCAGTCTGGGACTATGTACTTAAGTAGCCAGGCCTGACTTCTTAGGACTAATCTTAATACCAAATATTGCTATGGTTGCTCAAAAGCTAAGATTTTGCTTTAAAAAATATGGCCACTGCAATTTACATGCCCACTACTCCTGACTACTCAGTGGATTGTCCTTTCCTCTAGTTGCCATTTAAGATCCTCAGGAGCTCTGGCTACTTCTGTGCTACTTTCATCTGCCCTAATTATTACTAGCCTTGGTTGCCTGAAGGACATAACTGCTCTCTAACCACCCTTCATTTCATCAAGGTAAGTACAGACAATGGTCACTTATCCAGCATTTGATCTTGTCTCTAACATCTTCAGACAACAATGGACTATGGAGAGAAAACACCATGTGAGGTAAGGGTTAGGTGCTCTTTTCCTACCACAATACCATTCACAGCTTCTTCCTGGCTGTCCTAAGTAAGGCAAAGCCTCACTGTCTGTCTGCTATGTCACTGCAGTAACAGCTGCCTTCTCAACTGTGCAGTATAATCGTTGGCATAATTTATTCAAGAACAGAGAACTCAAATAGCAGCTGAGCAGAAAAGCAATGTTAACAAATGTTATGAATGGGTCTAGGATTTGCATATTATTTGGCTCATCTGTGGAACAGAGCACTCCATCTCATTACTGTGAACAATCTAGAAATGGCTGGATGCTCCAGCCCAGGCAGCTATGTTTTAAAAATCAAAAGTAACAACAAAAACAGCCTCAGTAGTTGAAGTCTAGAATTAAGGCTACCCTCAGTGTATATTCTTTTTACTCAGCTTTGGAGCTGGGACAAGAGTACTCAGCTCCAAACCCTGTTACTTCCTTACTTTTAGTCCTAATTCTCTAACCTCCTCAACTATACAAGAAAGAAAAAAATGAAGAGAAGATGGTCATTTTTCAGGGGACAAAAAAGTAGAACAGGAGCAGAAATAATAGCAAAGCAAAAGTAAACCAAAAAGGAAGTAGTTTGTTCTGGGAGAAGATTGTGTCAAAAACTAATGTCAAAACCTGCTGGTTTCTGAGGCGACAGTCTTCCATGAAAATAGTTTTTAAAATAAGCTACAACTTAAAGTCTGAGGGTGGAGAGGGCAAGAACATTAATACTCTGAGGACTTGGTGGCAAATCCACAAGCCATGAGGCAGTAAATTAAAGAGCATCACTGCTGCGAGGACTTAAAAACCGATGACACTGTGACTCCTTTCTAACAATTCCCAACTTAAAATAATGGCACGGAAGGGAATGGCATGGATCTGCTAATGCCTCTTTGGTACAGGAATGCTTTGGGAGGACACAAAAGTTGGCAGGGTTAGAGGGTGCCCAGCACCTTGACACAAGCAAGCACCAGGCAATCACTCACACCTACATAATACAGTCTAAATATGAGGAATGAAGGAAAGAATACATACATACCACATGATACCACAGACAGCTGTATCCAGCACCATCCTATTATCTTCTGCACTACAGCTTACAGACTCCACAGTTAATCTTGTCATTTAATAACAAACTGATACCACTTTACAGAAGCAGAATCAAGGATTGAAAATAACAAGGCCAAAAAAGAATGGGGGCTAAACAGAGTGCCTTGACAGATTTAAATGTAAAGTCTCAAGGCCTCAAGAGAACTGAGTTGTTACGGGAAGGTAGGTGAGGATAGTCAGAAGTGGCCCAGAAGACCACACCAGGGACCCTGTGTTCTCCTGGCAGAGTTAAATGAGATTGGAAAAGACACAACAGGTAGGCTGCTGCTATTAGCTTTCTAAAAGATGGACAACATCCTTTCTCTGCCAGTATGTCAAAACAAAGGCCAGCTGGTCATCAATATATTCTAATAACAATCAAGAAACTGAAGTCATCGTCATTATAATAAAATCCCCCAAAGCAACCAATCCTAGAAGATCATGACTCTCAGGTCATTAAAAAGTTACAGGGGAACAGAAGAAAAAGATCAGGGTGAAAGAGAACACTATGGGAACCACAGGGCATGTAAATGATGTAATGCCTGACTTTCATGGAGTTACACTTAGGAATCAGATTATCAGTTATATTACAAGAGAACCAATACCAACATCTCTCCCGTGGAGCACAGTGATAAGCACATTATTTTTATGGATGTGTTTAGGATGGAAAGGGGTGGGAGAAGAGAGGAGGCAGGAAGGTGAAGGTATTATATACAAAGAAAAATGACAGAGACTGCCTCCTCCTTTAGCTCTTTGCGCTTTCTTTTTCTTTGTTTTCCGCATCCTCTGGATATGCATGCCACGTCAGTCTCTCTTCATAAAATGCTATCACAATTTGTGGACATTTCACATTAGCTTCTTTTGCAAGAACCAGGTCAGCCTCATCTGTGTCTTTCCTGAAAAGAAAGGGAATAAGACTTAGAAGGAGACATGAAACTGAGACAGTGTGTCAGTGTCTGAGGTTAGCTGGTTTGATCTCAAAGTAGAAAGGGTTTTTACAGGGCTGGAGGTATAATTCAGTGGTGGAACCTCTGTATTTGATCTTTAGCATCAAAAAATAAACAAGAAAGAGCAAGTTGAAGAGATGGCTGTTCTTACAGAGGACCCAGGCTAAGTTCCCAGCACCTACATGGTAATAAACTGCCTATAATGTCAGTTCCAGGGGATCCAATGCCTCTGCAGGCACTGCACACACATAGTGCACACACATATCTGCAGGCAAAACACATACATGTAGAATAAAATGACGTAAGAAATAAACCTTAAAAGAAAAAGGGAAGGGGAAAAGGAAAGGAAATAGGGGAGAGGAAAAAGCCAGTAAGGTATGGTGAGTACATGTCTATAACTCTCTAACTCCAGTCTTAGGGAGATGGAGACAGGAAAATGAGTTTAATATCCTGGACTACTTACTGGGTTCAAGGACAGCTTGAGCTGCATGAGACCCTGTCAGGAAAGGAGGGAGGAAGGATGGGGAAGTATTCCACTTTCTTCTATAAGTCACTATCTCTGTTGTTTAGCATTAAGTTTGATGCCTTTTGTTGAAATTAATTTCTCTTTTTGACATCATTTGGTGACTCTGACCCTCAATGATGTAAGAAGCTTTACTTAGCTCTTATCCCATAGTCACAGGCTCATGATCTTAGGGTAAATTATTTAGTTCTATACAAATGGATATTTATGTAGTAGTAATACATTTTTTTACCCCAAATTTTTTTACCCAAATATGGTTATTATAACACAACCATACCAAAGCATGAGAATGTCACAAATTCATTCTGAACCATAAATTCCCACTTAATAGTGTCATTGGAGTTGGTTAAGGATTAAATTTAGGAATTCTCAATTTTATACTCTTTCTTTGTAGCGAAAACACAACTGTAAAGTGAAGCACAATTCCTCTCACCATTTCATTAAGAACATTAAGTCGCCACAGGAATCTGTTGCCCCAATGATCTTTTCTGGTTCCAGTCCTCTCTCAAAGCCCCGAGCGATATCATTGCTTTGCTAAAAATAGGAAAGGAGAGATTAGAGCTTGTAGAAATCAAGGGAAAACAAGTCAAAATCTGTTTTTCAAAACAACAAATCATAGCCTTTGTTAATATCACCTGGTATCATTTGTCATCAGTTCAGAAAAATCCTTACAACTCAAGAAATATAATACTAACCTAGATCAATCAGGGACAGCAATGTTGAGATATTTTTGTCACAAGATGTGGTCATCTTTCCTGGTACTCCTTGCAAATGATTAAGAAAGGACCCCCACAAGTCTTTAGCACCCCAGGAGTCTCAGGAGAATCACTTGGGTACCCCCTCCTCTAACCTACTCAACCTCTTCAGCACTGCAAGCAGACCCTCTACTGCTGGTTCTCAGACACCAAGCAAGGTCATTTTCACTTTCTCAACTTCAGATATGCTTTCTCAACCACATCCTTTTAGACTTTTAATTTATCTTAACAGTGACTAACAGTTTTAATATTTCAGTCATCTATATTGTAAAACAGAGGTAAGAAAAATGCAAGACCAATATAATCTAAAGAAGGCAAATTTCAAAGATCACAAACACTAGTTTAGCCAGGCAGTGGTGGCACACACCTTTAATCCCAGCACTCAGGAGGCAGAGGCAGGTGGATTTCTGAGTTCGAGGCCAGCCTGGTCTACAGAGTGAGTTCCAGGACAGCCAGGACTACACAGAGAATAATAAATAAAAATAAAAAATAAAAACAAAACAAAACCAAGAAACAAAGAAACAATAAAACCACTAGTTTGCATATAACTTGAGAGAGGAGCCTCTGGTCTGCTCAGACATGATATTAACATTAATTGGGACTGGGCAGAGACTCCAAACAACTGAACTGATAAGTAATGAGAAGAGTACTGGGACTTGGTCTCTGGCTGATCCAGGTGAAGTGGCAGGGATCAGAACAAAAAAGTCTAATTTTATACATATACCTTTTCTAAAATTTACAAGAGATAATACAAGCTCATTCATCAGCAACACAAAGAAAACTTAAGATTTACCATATGAACCAAATCCCAACCCTCTCTGTTCATCTTACTTCCCTTTGAGACACAAAAGCAGGCCAGTGAGACGGCTCAGTGGGCAAAAGGGCTTGCAGACAAACCCAACAACCTGAGTTTGATCCCTGCCATGCACATGGTGTGTAGAGAGTATCAACACCCACATAGTCTCTGACCTGCACCCCCTCAAACAAGGAGCAAACACACAAATTATTTTGAAATAGATACACAAGTTTGGTGGTCCCCAAAGATACCAAAGCCCACAACAGGAAAGAAATCCTAGCCATGGTTTAATGGGAAGACACTGGCTCTTTAAGGCATTTAAGGGGAATTGGTTCCCAGATGCAAACACAGCTGCTCACAGCTGGAATGCTGGCACAGGGATTAAATCATACATCATCTCTGACAGCTGGAAACAGTCTGCTACATACGGAGGGAAATGGAAAAAGAATGTTCAAGCTGATGAAAGGAGCCGAGGCAAGGAAAACACTGAAATCATCACAGGCAGTAATCTTAAATCAGGCATAAAACCGACTAAGAAATTCCTTCTGCAGTGGTCTAAAAAAGGCAATCTTCCCATACCTTGAAAACACACAACTACTGCTATCATGCCAGCTGTCTACTTGACAGCTGCCAGTATTGCTGAGAATGCTATCAAGGACCCCAGACAAACATTATGATGTAAAGGATGTCTGGAAGGTTATTTTCAAGGTCAGCAGCTCTAGAACCTAGACATGAAGCCCTCTGAAGTGGCCAGGGACTCCTCAAAGGAAGATTACTGCCTTTAAAAGAACAAAGACCCTAAAGTTGAAGAAATGTTTACTATCTCTCACAAATACATAGTTAAAAGTTTTTGGTTATGTTACTTGCTACTTTAACTAGAAATGAACCAAATGACAAACACCAGAATACAAACAGCTAACAAAAACAAAAGGTGACTACCACCAAGCCTAAAGTTCCAACTTAATTTCCAAAACCAACCTGGTAGAAGGCAACTGACTCTTCCAAGTTGTTCTTACCCTCCACACATGTACAGTTGCATACATGTTCACACACATAAAAATAATAAAATATATAAATAAAATCTGAAAAGGATAAAGGAAGATGGGGAGGCAGAGACAGTTTGAGACCAGCATGGTCTACATAGTGAGTTTCAGGCCATCCAAAGCTCATGCATTGTTTGAGGCCCTATCTCAAACAAACAAACAAACAAACAAACAAACCCCAAAACAAAAATAAGTCCTCAGAAAATAAAGAGTTCCTTCAGTGTTGGAGAGATGACTCAGTGGTTAAGAGTTCTGAGTTCAAATCCTAGCAACCAGATGGTGGTTTACAACCATCCGTTGTGATCTGATGCCCTCTTCTGGTGTGTCTGAAAATAGTCACAGTGTACTTATATATAATAAATAAATCTTTTTTTTTTAAATAAGTGTTCCTTCCTTAAATTCCTTATTAATACAGTTTATTATAATCAGAACATGGCATAGGTTGCAGCCCATAGAAGGCAAATACAGGAGGATCTCTGTGAATTAGAGATCAGACAGGTCTATATAGCAAGCTCCAAGCCAGTCATAACTACACAGAGAGACCTTGTCTTAAAGAAACAATAAAAAAAAAAGTTGGAAAAGTAAAATTAACAAGAGAAACAAATCAGGAACAACTCCCATAGAGTCCAAGAATTATATATAACCTTTATAAAACCCCAATGCCTCAGTTTACCCATAGAAACTCTCATTTAACTAATGTAAGGTTCATCTTGGGTACTAGAGTTTTCATTTTTAAAGACCTGCTGGGTGGTTCTGAGGTGTAGTCACAGTTGAGAGTAACAGTGTAGAAAAATGGGCATCTAAGTATAGCATAGATAAAGAGGGAATTAGTGAAGGGATGCTGTATGGATTTATACTTGTATTTTATTACATTTTAAGTATATAGGTTTCATAACCCTGAAATAAATAAATGGCAAGAGAGAACGCTGGAGATGTAGAGTATTTGTGTAAATTTATGCACACAGCAAAGATGCAAAAGAAAAAAAGGGGCAATATGGTGTTGGTTACTACCATCAATCTAAGTATCAGATAAAAACAACGGAAACAAACCAAACTTCATAATTAGTTTCCAAACTAAACAATAAACACACAAAAGAAGATGAAAATTATTTTCTTCTTTAGGGTATATAGCTAGAATAAAAGCTAGTGAAAATAGCCAGGTATGGTGCTATTTAGGCACATGCCTAAAATCCCACTAATCAGGAGCCTAAGGCAGAAGTGGAAGCTGCAGGCTAGCCAGAAATACTGTGAGTTCAGGGTCAGACAAGTTATAAAGCATGACCTTTGTCTCCAAACAACAGAGAGGCTGGGCTCCTCAGTTTGGTTGGCAGTTCTCCCTAATATGTATTAAGTTCTAAATTCAATCCCTAGCACAGCATAAAACAATACCACAGGTACTTGGGAGGTTGTGGTAGGAGCACTAGAAGTTCAAAATAATCTCAGCCATACTTGAAATGTGAGGCCAGACTTAAGACACATGGGACACTGTCTCAAATATCAACAACAGAAACAACAACAACAAAAAAAACACAAAAAAGAAAGAGAGACAGATATACTGACAGACAATAAACCACGAGAACAGGGAAGACTGATCCCTGAGGCTCATTAGCCAGCAAGCCTATGTGAATCAACGAACTGAAAAAAGACATTTGACTTTGATCTCTGGTCTTCACAAACAAATGAATGTGTACATATGTGTATATGCACTAGCACTCATGTATGTATGTATATGTAAACTATACACATATCACACAAAAAATTATAGGATTAAAAATAATGTTATTGGAACAAAAGACAACATAGAATAAAGCAGCAAACATTTCAGGTTTTTTTGGGTTTTTTTGGTTTTTTTTAATTTTGTTTTTTTTTGTTTTTCCCCCCGGGACAGGATTTCTCTGTATAGCCCTGGCTGTCCTGGAACTCACTCTGTAGACCAGGCTGGCCTCCAACTCTGAAATCCGCCTGCCTCTGCCTCCCAGAGTGCTGGGATTCCAGGCGTGTGCCACCACTGCCCAGCTATTTCAGTTTTTTTTTTTGTTTTGTTTTGTTTTTTTTTTGTTTTTGTGTGTGTGTGTTTTGGATTTTGTTTTTTTTTCCCCGAGACAGGGCTTCTCTGTATAGCCTTGGCTGTCCTGGAACTCACTCTGTAGAGCAGGCTGGCCTCGAACTCAGAAATCCGCCTGCCTTTGCCTCCCAGAGTGCTGAGATTACACGCATGCGCCACCACCGACCTGCTCAGTTTTTTTTTAAAATCTTAGTTATTATTATCAGTGTGTTCAGGTGGGCAGGTGAATGCTAGGGTCAAAGGTCAACTTAAGGAGTCAGTTTTATCCTACAATATGAGGGACAGAATTTGAACCCAGGTTTTCAGGCTTGGCAACAGGCACCTTTACTCGTGAGCCAACTCCTTAGCTACTTTTCTTTCTTTAAAAAAAAAAAAAGAAAATTAGAAGTGTTTTTCTCTTGGTTCAGTGGCTAAGAGAGCTTGTTGCTCTTCTAGAGGTCCTAAATTTGGTTCCCAGCACTCACTTTAGGAAGCTCACAACTACCTGTAACTCTACCTACAGGGACTCAAACACCTTCTGACCTCCTTGGGCACCCACACACAAGACACACATTTCTATTCATGGAAAAGACAGAATGGACTGTATTTCATATTAATTTTCACACTTTAAATACAATTAATACTACTAGTTCTCACTCAGCCAGAAGGGGTCGCTGTAGCTAATCAACACACTTCCATGCAAGCCTTTGTCTAACAACATACTGTAAGGTCCATCCTTAGAAGAGAAATAACTAAACCCGTTTGCACAGTAGTAGCAAGAGGACAGTGGCAGGAGCGGTAAGCTCACCTCTCTTTTTTTTTTAGATTTAATATCATCAGCGCTGTTGGAGAAACTGGATTTCCTCTTGTTTCCTTCTGATTTCTCCCTGGGCTTGTTGTTTTCACCCTCCTTCATCTTCTTATACTTTTTCATAAACTCAGAAATTAGTTCAGGGCAATCCAAGTTCTTCTCAGGTTCCCAAGTATTGTGCTCCCTGGACAGTAACAATAAAGAAAAACGGAAAAGACTAAGGGAAAAGGTTAATGCCCTATTTTTACCCACTTTCCATCTCTGCAGAACTGGCAAGTGTTTGCAAACTACATCTTCAGCTGTTTTCATTGCTAAAGCTTGTTTTAAAGAAGACATGTAAGGAAAGGACAGGAAATCTGTACATAGGGATTTATCAAGAGGCTTAGGGTATAGTTCAGTGGTAAGTTACTAGCATATATAATGCCATAGGTTTGATCTCCAGCTCTGCAGAGAAAAAAAAAAAATCCAACAAATTTGATCTTCAGTTTTCACTGAAGAGACGTGGCAAAAAGTATGTTCACAAAAGTCATGTAAAGAATTATTATAGCCAGGCGTGGTGGCACACAACTGTAATCCCAACGCTTGGAAGGCAGAGGCAGGAGGATTTCTGAGTTCAAGGCCAGCCTGGTCTACAGAGTGACAGAGTGAGTTCCAGGACAGCCAGGACTACACAGAGAAACCCTGTCTCAAAATACCAAAAAAAAAAAAAAAAAAAAAAAAAAAAAAAAAGAAAGAAAGAAAGAAAGAAAGAAAGAAGAAAAGAAAAAAGAAAAGAAAAAAAGAATTATTACAGCAGCAGTATTTTTTTCAGGACTTGGGATCAAACCCCAAACCAGGATTTTACGTCTACTCTACTACCAAGCTATAGCCATAGAGCAACATTTCAGTAGCCAAAACAAGCCTGAATGCTCATCAACTGATGGGTGGATGAACAAAAATGTGGTAAGACTATATAATGGAATAGTATTAAACAACAAAAAGAAACAAAATACAATTTGAGAAAATTTCAAAAACAGTATACTGAGTTTATAAGAAAACATTAGGTTTTCTTTCTGATTCCATATCTCCAACCTACCCTGGCAAGATATATTTTAGGGTATATATTTAGGGTAGATATATTTATGGACATATGGTAACAAACCACACCAATCTCTGAGTTTGAAGCTAGTTTGGTCTACAGAATAGGTTCCAGAACAGCCAGAGCTACAAGGAGAAACCCTGTCTCAACAAAACAAAACCCTTGTCTCAAAGAACAAAACAAAAGCCGGGCAGTGGTAGTGCACGCCTTTAGTCTCAGCACTTGGGAGGCAGAGGCAGAGGCAGAGGCAGAGGCAGAGGCAGGCGGATTTCTGAGTTTGAGGCCAGTCTGGTCTACAGAGTGAGTTCCAAGACAGTCCGGGCTACATAGAGAAACCCTGTTTCGAAAAACTAATAAACAAACAAACAAACAAACAAATAAATCAAAGAACAAAACAAGAAACATCAACTTGTACAATTTCAATGGATATGGGTGGCTCTTTTTTTTTTTTCTTTTTCTGAGAGTGAGTGCTATCCTGGAACTCACTGTATGGACCAGCAGGCTCAGGCTGGTCTAACACTCTGAAATTCTTTTGCCTCAGCCTTCCAAATACCTAGAGTACAGAATGAACCAACATGTCTGTCTGAGTTTTTATATTCTCAGTTGACCTCCAAATTTTCTATTTCTAGTACAGGTTTTAGAAAATTAAAACTACAACAATCTTGTGGAATTAAAGCAAATGTACCCGCACAGAAAAAAACTGTACTACAATCCCTTTCCCCACTGAGAGGCAAAGCTCTGTTAGAGGGCAAGCACTGGGTTTTGTGTGTGTTTGTCTGTATCACACCTGTAACCTGTGATGAACCACAAAAGCAAAAAATAAGTCAATAAGCCACAAAAACATCATCTACAATCTGCAGTTAGCTTGAGGGAGAGTTGTTGACATTAGATCTAGCTAGGGTCTGATGGCCCAGCAATGCTGGCCTATAAAAGTTCCTACAAGACTTTTTACTGGCACTGTTTGTGTGATATTTTGGATTAAGAATCTGTAGAAGTGGGCTGGAGAGATGGCTCAGTGGGTAAGAGCACCGACTGCTCTTCCAAAGGTCATGAGTTCAAATCCCAGCATCCACATGGTGGCTCACAACCATCTGTAAAGAGATCTGACACCCTATTCTGGTGTCTGAAGACAGCTACAGTGTACTTATATATAATAAATAAATAAATATTAAAAAAAAAAAAAAAAAGAATCTGTAGAAGTGCCGGGCAGTGATGGTGCACGCCTATAATCCCAGCACTCTGGGGGGCAGAGGAGGCAGGCGGATTTGCCTCCCAAATGCTGGGACTAAAGATGTGCACCATTATGCTCAGTTTAATTTTAATTTTAATTTTCTATGGAGCATAACAGCACATTCCCGGTTGGCCTGGGGTTCATTATGCAGCTAAGAAAGACCTTGACTTCCTGATCCTCCTTGCATTTACCTGCTGTCAGATAGGTTTAACCAATGTAGGCAGTTCTAGGGATCAACCCCAAACTTTCATGTATGCTACACACTACCAACTAAGCCAAATTCATAGTCCCTGTTGTTAACCTTGTACTTTAACAAATTAAACTCTTATCACAAGCTATATATGGTACAGGAATAATATGGATGGTACCCACTGATACACAACAAAGTACAATGCTCAGCGAAGAAAATTTGTTCCAGCCTTTAATGAAATCCTAGGCGTTTCCTAGGTATAATGGTGCACACCTTTGATCCCAGCACTCTGGAGGCAGAGCAGATAGATCTCTTTGAGTTAGAGACTACCCTGGTCTACATAGTGAGTTCAAGGACAGTCAGCTACATAATCAGACCCTGTCTTGAAAACAAAAAAAAAAAAAAAAAAAAAACAACAAAAAAAACCCACAAAAAATGAAAAAAGGATATATAATAGGGCATCAGATTCCATGGAACTGGAGTCACAGGCCATTGTGAACTGTGGGACAAGGGTATTGGGAATCTAACTAGAAGCAGTGCTCATAACTGCTAAGCAATGTCTCCAATCCCAATCCCAGACATTCACTTCTGACAATGCTTAATATATATCTACCCCAGCTTTGCCTTTCAGTTCTGTATTTATGTTAAGTACCAAAAGTTCAAACAATTTTAAGCACCTTTCAAATGTACAAGTATTTCTAATGGTGAGTCAATAATAAGTCTAAGAACAACCAGGAATTCTTCAAGCATTATTTAAAGTCCTATTTCATAGGACTTCCCTGTGTCTCACTCACTTCAATGTTTTTCATACCTAGTATTTCCTCTTTAGAAATATGGTGATGAAACAGAGCTCAGCTGGGAAGAGTTCTTGCCTAGATACACAAACAACAAAAACAAAAAAACAGTGTGGTGTGTTGGGAATTGGTTCTAAAGCTTTGTCATTTTTTTTTTTTAAGATTTATTTATTTTATTTATATGAGTGCATAGTAACTGTCTTCAGACCTATCAGAAGAGGGAATCGGATGCCATTACAGATGGTTATGAGCCCCAATGTGGTTGTTGGGAATTGACCTCAGGACCTCTGGAAGAGTAACCAGTGCTCTTAACTGCTGAGCCACCTCTCTAGCCCCTAAAGCTTTGTCTTATTTCTGCTCCCCAAAAGCCATGCTTCCAGACCTAAGAGTCCCTGCCCCTACCTGGCTTCAAAGAATTGCTGTACAACGGTTGGCTGGGCAGGGAGATTGCAAAGGCAAGAGACCTGGGGGTGGGGTAGAAGCATCAGATTTAAGAGCTGCAGGAGAGAAACCATCCAGCAATGTAGGTGGAAACGGAATATGCCTTCTGGGGAGACCCCCAGAAGGTAACTGGGAAGCAGAGATGAAATATAGTTTAGAAGATGTTAAGTCAGGAATAGGGAACTATATGCTGTCTGTGGGGAGGATTAGAAATGCCCAGCCATTGAGCTAGTCAAGGCATATCAAAAGTGTGTGTGTGTGTGTGTGTGTGTGTGTGTGTGTGTGTGTGTGTCTTTCATTCAAGAATCCAGAGGGCTCTGGCAGATGGTACCCACTGGGAGCATAAAGCAATGGTTTAACTAATTCACCACTGCAGTGGTGGCCTAGTACTTTGGAAGCAAAATCATGAAGATCAGAAGTTCAAGGTTGGGAGCTAGAGAGATGGCTCTGCAGTTAAGAGCACTGATTGCCCTTCCAGAGTCCTGAGTTCAAATCCCAGCAACCACATGGTAGCTCACAACCATCGGTAATGGGATCTGATGTTCTTTTCTGGTGTGTCTGAAAACAATTACAGTGTACATAAAATAAATAAATTAATTAAAAAAAAAAAGAGGAAGTTCAAGGTTATCTTGGACTATAGGATAAATTCTAGATCAGCCTGGGCTATGTAGACAGTTTGTAGAAATAGTAATCTGGTTTAACAGATGCTAAGTATCCTATAATGCATGAATCAACTTATCTAAAATGTTCAATGTTTCATATGAGTAACATTAAATCATGAAATAACATGATTTATTATTACTCATAGGTTCTGAAGGGCCTTAACATAAAGACACTATTAATATGTTGATTCTTCACAAATTGAGTTTTATCCCTTGTTTCTGTTGCATTTTATTTCTATGTTTGCTTTCTGTGGTACTGAGAATAAAACCCAAACCCTCACATACACTTGGCAAACTCAGTCCCCAGAACTCACATAAAAAGCTGGATGCAATGGTGTTCCTACTGTAAGATGGGAGGCAAAGACAGAACTAACTAGAGAAGACCAGTTAGCCTCAGATATACTGTACCCTAACCCTAACCCTAACCATGAGACCTGACTCATACAAGAAGGTGAAAGTGACCTGCCCCTGTTAGTAAGTTAAAAATTACTAACAAAGAAGATGTTTACATTGAAATGTTAGTTATAAGCTTGCCATAGTAGTACATCTCAGCCCTGGCCTGGAACTCAGGAAATCAATCTGAGAGCTGAGATTAAAGGCTTAGCTTCTTTTAAGTCTGTTAGTGTACTGCATGTCAGTTTGGGTATATACAATTAGAGGTCAGAGACTACCTCAGCTGTTGGGCCCTGCCTTCTACCTTGATTCACTGCTATGTAGGACTGTATGTAGTTGTCCCTCAGGCTCCCAGGGATTCTCTTCTGTCTCCCATCTCAGTGTATCACTGCAGGGAGAGATATATGTACCTGACTTTACATGGGTTCTGGTGATCTAAATTCGAATGCTCACACTTGCAATGTTAAGACTCATACTCACTGAGACCCAGGGTTTGTTTTCTTTTCTTCTTCTGGTATATGTCAGGAACAAACCAGGGCACTGAGTATGTTCCGTGAAAGCTCTCTACTACTAAGCTATACCTACCAAACTCTTACGAAATTAACCAATGAGCTGAAGAAATGGCTCAGTGTTTAAGAGCACTGTCTGCTCTCCCAGAGAACTGTGGTCTGATTTCCAGTATCCACATGGCATCTTATAACTATCTGTAACTCCTCTTCTAGCTGGATCTGATGCCTGGACTGTGGGCACCAGACAACATACATGCAGTGCATGTAGGCAAAACACTTATATATATATATATAAAATAAGAAAAAAATTTAGGTCTGTGTGGTGGTGCATGCCTTTAATCCCAGCACTTGGCAGGCTGATCTCCTGAGTTCAAAGTCAGCCTAGTCCACTGATCCCTCAGTTCCAGGACAGCCAAGGCCACAAAGAAAACCCGTCTCAATAAAACATAAAAAGTAAACAAAGAAAACGACAAAAAAATGTTAAGTCATTGTCTTAGTCAGGGTTTCTATTCCTGCACAAACATCATGACCAAGAAGCAAGTTGGGGAGGAAAGGGTTTATTGAGCTTACACTTCCACGTTGCAGTTCATCACTAAAGGAAGTCAGGTCTGGACCTCAAGCAGGTCAGGAAGCAGGAGCTGATGCAGAGGCCATGGAGGGATGTTTCTTACTGGCTTGCTTCCCCTGGCTTGCTGAGCCTGCTCTCTTATAGAATCCAAGACAACCAGCCCAGGGATGGTACCACCCACAAGGGGCCCTCCCCCCTTGATCACTAATTGAGAAAATGCCCCTCATGGAGGCACTTCCCCAACTGATGCTCCTTTCTCTGTGATAACTCCAACCTGTGTCAAGTTGACACACAAAACTAGCCAGTACAGTCATAATAATAAAAGAAATTAACCAAGGTCATTCACCTGTATCTTAAGGGGTAGAACAAGAATCTGGTCCTAGAATATCTGGCTCCCAAGTCTGTGTTCCCAACCAATTTCTTAAACTACCCCTCACTAATAAGATCATTAATATAAGCTCCATAATAGGGAAACTAAGTGGTCTGCTGCCTCTCTTGATTCTCATGAAAGTATGAAAATGGGAAAAAAGACAGACTATAGCTTATAGGAAAGTAAACCAAAGTTTTCTACCTCCACAGAGTTCTAAAGACTGAAAAAGAAAGCACTTACTCAGAAAAGCCTTTCCACTTCAACAGATATTCCACCTGCCCCTTAACCATGCGCCTGTCCAACACCTTTTCCACCACATATTCCTCCTCATCCTCTGAAGAAGAGCTGTCAGCTGTCCTCTTGGTCTTTTTTTCCCATGTCGTGTGCGTGTTGATCCACCTGAAGGAGTACAGTCACCAGGTTCCTGAAAGGGGTAAAGATGAAATGGTTCAATCTCCCTGAAGGTTAAAATTGTTGCTTCTTGATGGAACAGAGGGTACATGACCAGTGAGTCATCTACCCTTCTCTTTGATCTACAATTATAAGACAGGGCTACAAATTTTACTTTAAAATGGGTTAACCTACATTTCTCTAACAACAACAACTCTTCAGCTGAAGAGATCAAAAGTTTTAGATGGAATAATTGTTTAACTCTTTAATTTTATAATCCCAAAGAACAAATACCATGGGTGTTACTCCAGACTATTTCCATATGTACTTGTGAGCCAGAAACTCAAAGAAAAATGTGGAAAACCTTCAATTAAAGGAACCAAGACAGACTGGGCAATGGTGGTGCATGCCTTTAATCTCAGCACTTGGGAAGCAGAGACAGGTGGATCTCTGAGTTCACCAGCCTGGTCTACAGAGTGAGTTCCAGGACAGCCAGGGCTATACAGAGAAACCCTGTCTCAGAAGAAAAGAAAAGGAACTAAGACAGAATGAAGGTGAATAAAGGCCTTTATAAAAATGGGGAGAAAAAGACCCTCCCCCCAAAATGCACCTGAATGTAACTTTTCTATACTTTCAATCAATCTCTCAGGAATGCTCTTGTGTACAAGTACATGCACACGTCTGCACACACACACACACACACACACACACACACACACACTGCTTGGGCCATTTCTCACCATATTGAATTGGTACATTTCCCTTAAACAATTTGACCCTGTCCCTTTAGAATATCCATCAGCTCACAAAATCAAGGCTGACAGCTTGAACACACTAAGTCTCCTTTTTAGCAAGCTCATTTGGGGATAAAAGAGAAGTGGGGCAGAGAAAAATTTTTCAGAATTAGTTAGTGGACTAGTCTGTAACTCCCAGGCAGGGCTCGACTAACCTAAATAGTTCAGGAGGTACCTTGTCTCTTAACTGAAGTTGACTTTGGGCCAAAGGACGAAGAGGGAAAAGAAGTCTGGCCCCAGACTCTGCATCAACATGAAGACTCCTTAGAACACAGAGGACTTATTCATCAGCTCCATACCCCAGGAAAGTCACAGCAAGGCAGCACAAATGGAAAATGAGTTAAGCTCAGAAATATGCACGTCAAGAGTGCTCACAGAGAATCTAGTTTTTAAAATTTCCACACTGTTGTTACCATAATCATTTAAAAATAATTCTTCCTTAACAATGTTAAATGGTACCCATAGTCTAGATTATCAAGTAGTAAGAATTGATTCCTCAGCTGACTCCATTGTTATTTTGCTATAATCTCTAAAGATATTTTTTAGATCATTCCCATCTTGGCCAGAAAGCCAATCTCAGGTATAAAAAGAGCAACTAATCTTAATATTATGTTCAAGTCAAAGAAGCAGAAGTTGTATTTAATAATTTAATTACAACTATTATTTTTTAAGAAATCATTACAGAAATATAGTGTTGAAAATCCTACCTACAAAACTTATTAGCAAATAAGTATTCCAGCCTCAAAAGCTGCTTGTATTAATTTCTGACCTATGATAACTTTGAGAAAGATGGCATGGGGGAATTTAGGTATAGGGTTTTGAAATAATCTTTCCATGAATTTAGAAGAGTCCTAGACATCAAAAAATATGTAAGGTTTATTTAAAATAAACACAGCCTCCGACCTCACCAGACAGGAAATGTCATATTCCAGGGAGAGTACCCCACCCCCACCCCCACTCACCTTGGAATTTCCGGGAGCTGAGCACTTTAGGTCAGAGCGCTGGGTTAAAACCAGCCCCATGTTGGAAGCATGCAGTTAAGCATTGTGGCTATGGCCTTCCCTGCCTCACCAGGAAAAAAAAAACAAAAAAACAAGGATTTACATGTGTTCTTCAGTTTGAGGAAGAGAATTTTTTTCTTTATACCTTCAGGCTGAAGAGAAGCCCTCAAAGTAGATCAATAGGGGTTCCCTCCTTTACCTACCGGATCGCCCCAGTTCGTTCTTTCCCTCTGGGCTAACAGGAGGGGCCTCCCCTCACAGGTCTGGGGCTTGGCGGGCTGGCAGCTCCCCGCCCCCACCCAGCTGCCTGGGCGCCACTGCGCAGCTGTCCCAGTCCGTTGCCATGACAACTGGCAGCCGTACTAGACTAAGGGGGAGAGGCAAATGAAAAAGTTAAAAGGCTTAACTTTCCTTTTCACTGCAGACTGGGTGGAGAAGTTGAGGGTATCTCCCTTGGCCCAGAGGCTAAGGCTTTCAGAGCTCAAGAGAGTTAGTTCTTTGTTTTAAAGTCCAAAATTTAGGCTTCTTCCTCTAAAAGAGCTGTGAATTAATCAATATCGTTATAGGACCACCTAACTGGATTGCAACTCACTGAGAGAAGGGAAGAAGCAAGAGTAGGTACTTCCCACAACATATCAAGACAAACCACCCTTAATCTAAAAGCACTGGACAAAGGCTTTTCCCTACCATCTGTCACTGTACAGTTAATTAAAATTGCTTGAGGGGTAAAAAGTAACAGGAAAGGGAGAGGGGAAGGATTTTAATGATACTATGTAGCATCTCTGGCTTGAGAGAATTACAATAGAACTAGAACCCAAACACTTTAAACAATGACCAGGGATCAAGCTTTGTAATTTGGGGTGCTGGTTATGGAAACCAGGGCATTATACTGTGTTTTATAAAAAAGGAGAAGCCAGGATATGTTAGATAGAGCAAGGTATGGTAAGGTGAGAGGGGGTACCTTGGTGGGTCCATGCTCAGGCATTACTTCCCTCTGAGGTACCAGCCATACAACGAAGGATATAGTATGGAACAGAATTTATTTAGGACATGGGAAGTGGAGTTGGGAAGGGAGTAGACAGACAGACAGACAGACAGAAACAAACAAACAAACAAACAAAGAGGAGGGGGGGAGGAGAGGCCTACGGGGAACGCATGGAGAGAGAAGGAGAGAGAGGGGTGAGGGAGAGAAGGGGCAGAGTAAGGAGAATAAGAGCGAGTTAGAGTGGAGTGGGAAACAGTGGCCTGGTAACTGTGGGGCGGAGCCTAGAAGGAATGAAGGAATGCTAACAATACAGACTACTGAGCTACATCCCCTTACCACAAAAATCCTTTCAACTGAATTTACAGATGGAAAAAATTAGTTCCTTAGTTTAAAGAGGGGGAGGGCAAATTGGCAACGGCTATTACAATTAATTTTAAGTATTTATTAGTAATTCGTGTAAAGCTATAAAACATGACTTTTAGTAATTAATATCCCCTACTCATGTATAACTTTTCATATTAATAATCCCTAATACCCAAGAAAAGGAGGTATAACACCATAATACTAATAAAAAAAAGCAGAAACCATTCACAGGAAACAGATCAGGAATTCAAGGTCATGCACAACTACATTGCTAGTTCAGAACCATCCTATGCTCCAAGTGATCTAGTCTCAGAAAAACAAAAACAAACAAACAAACAAACAAAAAAGACATATATACAATGTTCTTTCACTTGGCTCTAATAAATATATTTGCTTCACATATGGGAATTTACACTTTTTGTGGTATCAGACATGCTAAGGCTTCTTTAATGGGAGAGTAAGGAAAAGAGACAATCAAAAAGTAAAGAACTCCAGGGACTGGAGAGACTCAACGATTATGAACATTTACTGCTCTTGCAGAGGACAGTTCCCAGTACCCACAGAGTGGCTCACAACCACTTATAACTCTAATCCCATTGTATCTGACATCCTCTTAAGGGTAACAGGCATGTATATGGTACACAAACATACATGCAAACAAATACTCATATAAAATAAAATTTAAAAACTTTTTTAAAAAGCGAAAAATAAAGAACTACAACTCAGCATACCACAGAGATACTGCACATCAGTATTTATGGCAATGCTATCTACACCAACTAAAATATAGAACCAAGCTAGGTGCCCAGCAACAGAGGGATGGATAAAGAAAATGCATACATATACTATGAAATTTTTTTCAGACATAAAGAATGAAGTTACATCAGTTGCAGGAAAAAAAGGTATCTGGAGATAATTATATCAAAAGAAGCCAGTCTCAAAGATAAATGTAGTATGTTCTATCAATGGCAGCTCCTACTTTATAGAGATACACAAAAGTCATGTATGTAGAACTGAAGCTGTGTAGGGGAGAACTACAAAGAGGGGCGAGAAATGGGAGGATAGGAGAGGATGGGATGGGGAGTATGTCCAATATATAATACATATCTGTATAAAAACTTTACAAAAGAAAAGAAGCCTAGAGGCATGGTGATGCATGTCTTTACTCCGAGTACACAGGAGAGGCAGGTGGATATATCTATATTTAAGGCCAATGGAGAGTGGGAGAGAGGTGGTAATTTTCGCTATCATACAGAAGTATCAGAGTATGAGAGTTTTTAATGGTACTAGAGATTGAACCTAGCACATCTAACATTGCTGGTCTCTACCACTGTACAATCTCTCTAGTCCATTTAGCTATTTTTAGTCAGAGAAATGGTCTCATCAATTTAACCCAAGAAGTCCTTGAATTTACATACAATCTCCTGCCTCAAACTCCGGAATAATTAATTAGTTGGCTTTCACTCATCCAGAAATGCTTACCACTATGAGCAAAAAAATAATAATATTAATAATTTTTTTTTTGCTAAAAAAATTTCTCAAAGTTCAGAAATGTATGGTCTTTTGTCCCTTCTTCCTGTTTAAAGGACAGCTTCTCTGTTTCCCTGGTTGTCTTGCGACTCACTAATTCCACCCACCCTCTCTGAGACTGGGTTTCTTTGTATATAGCTCTGGCTACACAAAGAGTCCTGGAACTTTCTTTGTAGACCAGGCTGGACTCGAACTCACAGAGCTCCACCTGCCTCCCCGAGTGCTGGAATTAAAAATGTGTACCACCACCATCCTGGGGAACTAACAACTTAAACCAGACTGGTCTTGAACTCATAGATCTATATCTGTCTGCATCCTGAGTGATGGGATTAGAGGTGTGCACCGCTATGTCCAGCACTATCACAGCTTTTCAAATTTAAAAAAGTGTGTATACACACACTATACATTATATAAGGCATGCTATATATTATATATATTATATATTCTTTTTTGTTTTGTTTTGTTTTTTCGAGACAGGGTTTCTCTGTGTAGCCCTGGCTGTCCTGGAACTCACAAACTCGCCTGCCTCTGCCTCCCAAGTGCTGGGATTACAGGTGTGCGCCACCACTGCCCACTATATTATACATTCTACATACAGTATATATACTACAATACACCATATAATATATAGTATACTATGCACCATACCATATATACACACACATACACACACACTATATAATATATAGTATATGTACGGTATGTGTGTGTGTGTATACACAGTGTTTGGATGCCTACATGCCATAGTGTGCATATGGAGAGCAAAAGACACACTTTGGGAACTGGCTGATACTCTTCCTTCTACTATTTGAGTTCCAGACATTGAACACAGACATCAGGTGTGGGACCGTGAAAGGTAGTCTGTAGTCTTTTCCCTACAATCAGGCTTGATAGCAAGCACCTTTACTCACCAAGGTATTTCCCCAGCCAATGTAGTAGTGTTCTGCTACCAACACTCAGAAGGTAAAAAGAGAACTGTCACAAGTTGGAGGCCACCTGGGCTACAATAAGAAGACTAACATAAAAACAAAATGAGGTCTGGAGAGATGGTTCAGTAGTTAAAGAGCCTGCTGCTCTTCCAGAGGACCCTCAGCATCCATGTCAGGTAGCTTACAACTATCTATAATTCCATCATCAAGGAATCTGATGTCTCCTAGTTTCTATGTGCACCCCCATGTGTACTGCAACAGGATCTGAATAGCTCTGGCTGTCCTGGAACTCACTCTGTAGACCAGGCTAGCCTCAATTAACCTTTACATTAAACCTCAGCATCACTGAAATGGAACAAATAGCTGGGAGCAGTGGCAAAGGCCTGTAATCCCAGCACTTGAAAAGGTAGAGGTAGCTGGCAGTGGTGGCGCACGCCTTTAATCCCAGCACTTGGGAGGCAGAGGCAGGCAGATTTGAGTTTGAGGCCAGCCTGGTCTACAGAGCAAGTTCCAGGACAGCCAGGGCTATACAAAGAAACCCTGTCTCCAAAACAAAAACAAACCAAAAGAAAAGAAAGGTAGAGGTAGGACCAGGTGGATTCACAGTTAAAAGCCAACCTGGTTTACACAGTGAACAGACCTACACAGCAAGATCTTGTTTCAAAAAACAAACACATACACACACACACACACACAGAAAAGGCTGTATAGATAGCTCAGCACTGAAGAACACTGGCTGCTCTTCACCAGGATTGATCCCCAGCACTCATTGGTGGCTTTACAATTGTTTGTAACTAATTCCAGAGGACTTGACAACCTCATTTGACTTCTGCTAACACAATGGACCTGGAGTGCACAGGAATACACACAAGCAAAACACCCATACATATAAAATAAAAATAAATAAAAAACTTAGAGTAATGAAGTCTTCATGGCCTACCCACTAGGGAAATGGCCGGATTTATATTGAAAGAGCTATATTATGGGGAGCCACTGAGAGGCTCAGTTGCTATGCAAGACTGATGATGACCCAAGTTTGATCCCTGGATCTCACACCAAAGTGGAAAAGAGAATATTGACATTACAAGGTTGTCTTCTGACCACTATTCCTTGCCTTGGTGTGACTACCCCGCTACAGAGCATGCGTGCGCGCACAAAAGTAAATCCAACAAAGAACAAAATATTCTCCTTATTTACCTTTACCCTTATAAAGCACTAGGAAATAAAAAGGTTTAGATCCACTAACTCCCGTTTATCTGTAAGAGCAGCCTGAAGGGCATGTGAACCAAGGCCTTTCTCTATGGAAAATGGGGTTTTTTAACAGCTGACAAATCAAATTGGGCCTGATGCCAGGAGTCAGAGTCCAACCATAATATTCTTTAAAGAATGGCATACAACTGTCTTATAAATCTCTTGGACGGTCACAGATCAGAAGCTGGCAAGGATGACGACATAGTTCTGATAGAATGTGTCTTATCTTAACCTTGAAGTTACAGATCTGCTCAGGAGCCGCAGTTAGAAATGAGAAATGCACTCAGACATGGGAGGGGACATAATTCTCTTTTAGACAGTGCAACCCAGTATATTAGGGTCAAATGAAACACAAAGCCAGACGAACAATTTAAGGCTAGTCCCTGTACCAGATAAAGCATCGAGACTGGTGGATCAAGCTGAGCCTGGGAAGGAGGAGCATTCTAGTATGAGAAATGAGATACAGCTGGCAGAATGATGGAGCGATTACAGCAGAAGAAGAGAGGGCAAGCAACTTTATCCTCATGGAAATCTTCATGGGAAGGGCCGAGGAACTTCTCAGGTTTCTAGAGAGCCTTTTCAAGCAAAATAGCTTTCAATCTTCTCTTAAATACTAATGGAGTATACATCATAGATTGCAGCAACTAGATAGAGCCCATAGGGCTAAGGAAAGACCAGTACCAACAGACCTTCCTATAAGTGACATAAGGTAAATTGACCTTATAGGCTTCTCAGCCAGGGTTGTAGAAAGAAATCAGTCTTGGAAAAGCAGCAAAGAACTTTGTGGTCAGGCAGAATCAAACCCACATTTCAAACCAGTGACAAGAGATTATTTAAAGGATGAATCTTCAAAATACAAGCTGTGTGTGTGTGTGTGTGTGTGTGTGTGTGTGTGTGTGTGTGTGTAGGGAGGGTTGCAGAAAGAAGAGAAGGGATGCCAGGCAGTGATGACACAGGTCTTTAATTCCAACAATGGGAAGGCAGAGGCAGGCCCATCACTGTGATTTCAAGAACAGCCAGGGCTACACAAAGAACCCCACCCCCACCCCCCAGCAGTGGTGGGGGGGGAGGGGGAACAGGACAAATATCTAGAGTAAAGAAAAAAACATTTAAAATCTGTTGGTCCCTGTCAATCCAGCATAAGAGGTGTAATGGCCAACTATTAGCATTAAGCAATTACTGAACCAAACTCCCCACAAAATCCCTGGTCAGCTCTAGTCTTCTTAAAGGATCATGGCAACGCATCTTTTTTTTCATTGCCAATTAAAGAAACAAAGCAATATGGATAACAAACTGGTGAAAATTTCACAGAATAACCAAATTATTTGGTAGTAGTATCCAGATGTATAATCAATGAATTCTCCATTTTCGGATCACAGTTAAGAATTCTGTAAGCCAGCCGGGCGGTGGTGGTGCACACCTTTTATCCAAGCACTCAAGAGGCAGAGGCAGGTGAATCTCTGTAAGTTTAAGACCAGCTTGGTTTACAAACCGATTTCCAGAAACAGCCAGGGTTGTTACACAGAGAAACCTGTCTTGAAACAAAACAAAACAAAACAAAAATTCTCCAGACAGCAAGTCTAGCTAAAAAGGAGGGAAGGGAAAAACATGTGCAAATCTCCCTCTTAACACACAAATTAAATATGCTATTGATCAATGGTTTTAGATGGCCCAGGCTTCCTCCCCTCTATATCCCCTCCCCCCTGACAGGTTCTCTCTATATATAACCAAGTATGTTGTCCTCCAACTTACAGTAAGCCTCCTGCCTCTGTGACCCTAGTTCTGGGATTACTGGCACACACCACTATACTCAAAGAGAAACTGCAGACCCTTGAGGAAAGACACCAGTTCAGGGTAGCTGAGCATGGTAATGAGTGCCTATAGACCCACGGTACTTCTCAGGAGGGTGAAGCAGAAGAGCAGCATAAGCAAGAGGACAGCCTAGGCTATAGTATAAAATCTCGTCTTAAAAGACTAAAACTAAAACAGACTCTGCAGGTGATAGGAAGCTTCAATTGTTAGCAACAGTCCTAACTTCTAGGAGTGTTCTATGCAGTCACAGCAAATAAACAGATACAGTCAAACTTACAGAACCACTTTAATATGCTTATGCTTTTTGTTCTCTATGCATATTTAAGTACTAATGATCTTAGGTATGCAACACAAACATCATAAAGACATTTTCTTGTACTGGATTTATGATTTCTAAAGTTTGGTCTTATGGCATTTTAACAACATAGCAGCTGGACAATGGTGACACATGCCTTTAATCCCAACACTTGGAAGGCAGAGGCCATCAGATTTCTGAGTTCGAGGCCAGCCTGGTCTACAGAGCAAGTTCCAGGACAGCCAGGGCTATACAGAGAAACCCTGTCTTGAAAAAACAAAAAACATAGGAGTTGTCTCAGGTTTTGCTACATGGGCTGATAACTATCACCCACCTACACTGGAAGCATATGGACACCCAATTCAGAAGTCAAAAGCTTTTAAAATATCTATGTAAGAGACTGGATTAGTAAAGAGTTGAGGAGGATTAACTGTGGCCAATAACAGCCCTATCTTTAACAAGCAAACTTTATTACTCTACAGAATAATACAGAAAAGTGTCCGCCCTGAGGCTAGCAGTACAATTCATCCTTTAAAAACCAGACTAAGTGGCCTATAGTAAAGGGAATTTGTTTGTTTATTTATTATGTATACTACGTTCTTCTTGCATGCATAGAGTGCACCAGATTCCATTACAGATGGTTGTCAGCCACCATATGGCTGCTAGGAACTGAACTCAGGACCTCTGGAAGAGCAGAGTGCTCTTAACCTGAGCCATCTCAAAACCTATAAAATGAATGTTTAACATGTGCAAAGCTCTGAGCTCAATTACTATAATATCTCCTCAAAATGAAATGCTAAGTCTTCATTTCAAACAACTAATAATTGCATTGAGGCTGGGTACTATTAATTCTATAAAGCTTCCTGCTACATTAAGGATCCTTATTTGATTTTTGTTTTTGAGACAAGGCCTCATTCTGACTAGTACCTTAAATGGACAACAATCTTCCTGCCTGTTTCCAGAGCACTGGGATTACAGGTGTTATCCGGTTTCCCTTTCTTGTAGATTATGTCACAGACCTTGTTAAAGGCTATTCTATAATTCCATTTGGATGTTTGTGTCTACTTCCCAACTCTGACCTTTCTTTAAAAGACAGAGTACTATTATGCAGCTCTGGCTGGCCTAGAAAGCAGTGACTAGTTCCCTGTATGTGCCCCCCTAGTCCAGGGATTAAAGATGTGTGCTAACATACCCAGTTGACTACTCTCTCGAACAAAGGAGAGTTGGGAATTAAAAAAGATGTATTAAACCAGGTGGTTGTGGCACCTGGGAAGCAAAGCAGATGGATCTCTGTGAGTTAGAGGACAGCCAGGGCTATACAGAGGAGCCCTGTATCAAGAGAGAGAGAGAGAGAGAGAGAGAGAGAGAGAGAGAGAGAGAGAGAGAGAGAGAGAGAGAGAGAGGGAGGGAGGGAGGGAGGGAGGGAGGGAGGGAGGGGAGGTAAGTAGCACAGGAGGGTATGAGTAAGACATTCCCAAGACCCAAGATTGGGTATGGGTTCCTCAAGGGCAGTGGCCCTGACCACTATCATTTTGTATAAGAATGTGGACTACAGAACTCAATTCTCAGAACTGTTTGACATGTCAGTCTGATAAACTGGTATGTCTAGCAACTGCACACAAATTCTTTTTTATTTTTTATTTTTTTGGTTTTCTCTGTATAGCCCTGGCGGTCCTGGAACTCACTCTGTAGACCAGGCCTGCCTCTGCCTCCCAGAACGCTGGGATTACAGGCATGCGCCACCACCGCCTGGCTCTGCACACAAATTCTTATATCTCAAAATAAGGTTATTCGAATGTTTGTCCCCCTCCTATTAAAATCCACTGAATTTCTCCTAAATTGTCATAAAGTTTAGTTAAGGCACCGGCAAATTAACTACTGGGCACATACTATATACCTAACTGTTCAAAGATTTATAAGAAAGTAGAACTTGGCATCAATATTGGAAAATGTTTTCCAGATGGGGCTTCCTAACAACTCTACCACCTCTGGAATGTCCTGAACTCATCTTAAGACCCCACTCTCAAGTGGGTGTTAATCTCATACTCACTCATCTCAATTTAATGTACTAAAGCATGAATTTATAAACCTTGTCAACACATACACACATACACTGTGATTTCATCATAAATAAATCGTAAGAAAAATGGGTAATAACAATGTTTGGGTAAATTACCGTGAATTTACACACACCACTTTGATAGATCATCCTCATAAAATATGGAAGTTGGAGCCAGCTATGATAGTGTACACCTTTAATCCCAGCACTCTGGAGGTAAGGCAGATAGATCTTTTTGAGTTTGTGGTCAGTCTAGCCTATATATTGAGTTCCAATTCCAAAAAAAAGGAAGTTAAATTAAGAGAAATGAAATGTTCCTCTACCTAAATAAAACTACTGGCATAAAAGACTTTTCAAACATCAGCCATTACCCTGGCATTGTTTGCAGATTTTATACTTCAATAGCTTAGGCTTCAGGTCATTAGCATATACTAAGTCATGAAATTTTAATTTGCCCAATACTCTGTTTGACAATGGCATATGATAGACATAAAAATTAACCTATACACCCATAATAAAAATATTACTAATATAACTGTTGAGATGATTTAAGTCAGTGTACTACAATCTGACTAACTGTATTTTAATTACATGCTGACAAGAAAGAAATTTTTACACATTAAAGTAAGAAACATCTCAGACTGTAAACTTCAGGAATAAAGAAAGCATTCTTCAGCTGATGGCACAGTTCTGTGCTTTGCAATCACCTTGGAGTATTTGCAACATGAATTATATTGAAGTCATATCCTACAATTTAGATAAATAAAATCAACCCAGTAATGAATTTTCCCCATCCCATACAAGGGTATCCTTGGTAGCTTCTGGGCCATCTATTATGATCCTGGCCAATTTTGCTTTGTGGCAATTTAAAAGCTGTTAAAAAAAAATACATAATGGGTGATGACAGGAGAAACAAACCCACACCAGAAGTTATTGAACCTTGCAGGTCTTTGCAAGAGTCTCTATTGACATTTAAGTGTGAGTTACTATGGCACAATATAATAAAAGTGTGCTCCACACTTCAAATATATTGATAGTTAAATGCACAGAAAGGCCATCATCAGATAAATGGCTGAGGGGATGGCTGATCTCAGACCACCCAGCTCTTCAAATGTTTTGATGTGTTATTTAAGCCAAGTAAGATTTTTTTTCTTTTTGTCCAGTTTCCAACCACATTCCCAATTCAAATCCTGTGCCAAAAAGATGATTAATATAGTCATTCTGTTCCTTTTCTAAAACTGTTTAGCTGGGCTCTGAGATACTTGTTGAGAGCCCACTAAGTGTCAAGCACCACATGAACACTAAATCTACCGTCTTTAGCCTGTGGGCTGTAAACTGAGTTTCTCCTTGGTTAAGTCAGTGTTCCATAAAGGTTTCGAAGAAAAAAAAAAAATCAAAAAAACAAAATAAAAGGACTACATGGGCTTTGGAAGCAGCTAAGCTTCGTCTTCTAAGAGGTAGTGCATATGAGGCATGCAGAAGGTTGAGAATTCAACTTCCAATACCACAATGCCAATCCAAAATATCAGAAAAGTGGCATGTTTGCCAACCTAGTGGCACTCACAACAAGGCTGAAGCAGAAGATCACTGAAAGCTCAAATCAAGCCTAGGCTACATAGTAAGTTCCATCAAGGCCGTAAGCTACAATGTAAGTGTCTCAAGAGGAAAAGTAAAGGCTACTTAAGAGGTAACATTACAACTTTATCTAGTTTAGCTGTTAAGAGTTGCTGCTCTTGCAAAAGGCCTAGTTAGGTTTCCAGCACCTAGCTGCACACAGGTAGATAGATTATAGACAGATAGATTATAACAACTCACAGTGTGTGGTAACTCCAGTTCCAGGGAATCTCATATCCTCTTCTGACCTCCACAGGCACCAGGCAAACATGTGGTACACATATATACATTCTAGCAAAAACCACTCATACACATAAGTAAATCTCATTTGAAAGACATTTATTTGTGTGTCTGTACAGGTATGTTTGTGTGGGGGCACACTTGGTCCACAGCATGCCTGTACATGGAGGTCCAAGTACAACTTGGAGAAGTTCGTTTTCTCCTTCACTATGGTCCTGGGATGGACT
The DNA here is from genome assembly GCF_947179515.1 of Apodemus sylvaticus. NCBI lineage: Eukaryota > Metazoa > Chordata > Mammalia > Rodentia > Muridae > Apodemus > Apodemus sylvaticus. Next base: position 66,938,826 of record NC_067488.1, on the reverse strand, counting down.
TCAGACCACCAGATTGACCTTAGGTAAGAACCTATATCCAGATTCTAATAGAGGTAGATAGAGTGCTGGGACTGAAGGCCTTGTCACCATACCCAACTCAAGCACATCTCTTTAATACTGGATAGAAGACTGCAATAAGCAGATGTGGATCCTATCTATATCAATGATCAAATCTAATAACCTTAACCTTAAATATTAATCACTGCCCTAATTACTTATTTCATAGGTCTGCTGTGGGAGAAAAAGAAAAAGCAATTTGGGCACAGGGGTTTCGTTAGACACGGAAAACAACTGCATCATTTTTAGTTTCTCTTTTCCAGGTTGAAAAGGGAAAAACTTCGGGATAGTCTTTGTAGCCTAAACTGGTCTCCAACTTGCAGCAATCCTGCTCCCTCTGCCTTCCAGATGCTAAGGTTATAGATGCACCAAACCAGGCTTTCTAATGTTTATTACTTTTCAAAGGTCTATAGGAGCAAATGAGGCATCAACTCTTTTGTTCCAAATAACAGTTATTTATGTGTTCTACTTTTTTTTTTTTTTATCACTCTTACTATTTATTCTCAAGTAACTTTCAGTTTGGTTTTTCTGTTTTGTTTTTTGAGATAGACTCTCACTATATAGTCCAGGTTTTCCTTGAACTCTTGTGATTCTTCTACCTCAGTCTCCAAAATTCTTTGTTGTTGGGGGTGGGGGGTGGGCTGGAAATAAACCAAGCAAGCACTTTGCGTACACTTAAAAAATAAGCTTTGAGCTGCATTCCCAGTTGTTTGACCCTTGAGTAACTTTGGTGTTGTGCAGCATTCCAAATATTTGGAGACTTCCCAGATGTGCAAATTTCTTTTTTTTCTTTTTTTGGTTTTTTTGAGACAGGGTTTCTCTGTATAGCCCTGGCTATCCTGGAACTCACTCTGTAGACCAGGCTGGCCTCGAACTCAGAAATCCGCCTGCCTCTGCCTCCCAGAGTGCTGGGATTACAGGCGTGCGCCACCACAGCCTGGCGATGTGCTAATTTCTAATCCAATTGCACTAAGGCCAGAAAACACTTTATATGAAATGAGACTTATATTCCATACCGATTGAAAACGTCTTGCTGTTGTGTAAACTATTCTACAAGTGTCAATTATGTCACATTTGTCATTATTACACACTTGTTTTTAACTAATTAGTTAAATCTCCAAATGTAATCATAGAAATTTGCCTTTTTTTTTTTTTTTTTTTTTTTTGGAGACAGGGTTTCTCTGTAGTCCTGAAACTCACTCTGTAGACCAGATTGGCCTCCAACTGAGAAATCGGCCTGACTCTACCTCCCAAGTGCTGGGATTAAAGGCATGTTCCACCACTGCCTGACAGAAGTTTGCTATTTCCCATGTAGCTTTTCTCCATCATGCATTATGAGACTCCCTCCACTGTGAAGTTGAGGCTCAAACTCTAGGCCTAATGAATTCTAGGCCAACACTCCAACACTGAGCTATATTCCCAGGCCCTGAAGTTCTTATTATTAGCTATATAAACACTTAAGATTATTATGTCCTCTTGATGAATTGATTCTTTAATTAACTAACCTGCTGTTATTTGCCCAACCTATCTTGTAGGTCTGTTATGGAAAAAGAACAAGAGAGTACTTTGGAAACAGGCAAAAGTTTAACAATAAAGGAAGTTAAAAAATAACTTTAATGAATTTTCTGAATTATCTGTAATTTTATCTCTGCTGTCTCCAACTACTCAAATAAATGAGGTTTACTATGTTTTATCAGATCTTTAGACATAATTTACTGTTGAAAAATACTGAACAAATTAGCGGTATATCACCCTCCACAGCTTTGTACAAGTGAGTCTTAATGATTTAGGGATGAGAACAAGGCACACCGAGTTCAAGGATTTTCTTCAGGAACCTAAGTTAAGATTTTCCAGCTTGTTAGCTGACCTCTTTAGTACAGGGCATTTTATCCCAACATAATTATACCTGTTGGCTCAGATGCAAATTTGCTGTATTCTGAGGAATGTAGATTACAATCAGGGAGTACTTGAATTCAATGTGCTTCCTTGGCTCCATGGAGAAGATGGGAGTACTATTTGTTATGACTGACCTTGAAACAATCTTTTCAAGTACATCTTGTCAATCTCATGTGTGTATTAGCTACGAAGTATAATACAACACACTCAGAAAACCTGTAAATTAAAATTGCACATGAAGATCTTTATTCCATCTATGACCTATTTTAAGGTAGAAAAATGTGTCAGTGCTTAATTCTGATGACGTACTTATTACTGGAAGAAAAGTACAGAATATATGGCTCCCAGATTCATTAGGAAGGGAGTAAATGGTCTGGCCAACTCACTACACATTTTAAAAAGAGTTTATGCATATATTTAAGTACAGGTTTGTCAGGCTGGAGAGATGGCTCAGTGGTTCAGAGCACTGTCTGCTCTTCCAGAGGTCTGAGTTCAATTCCAAGCAACCACATGGTGGCTCATAACCATCTGTAATGGGATCTGATGCCCTCTTCTGGTGTGTCTGAAGACAGTGACAGTCTTCACACAGTGTACTCACAATAAATACATCTTAAAACAAACAAACAAACAAAACAGTATCACAGAGATCTTTTGGGCTCCTGAGATGGCTCAGCAGTTAAGAATACTGACTCTTCCCAAAGGTTTAAATCTGAACACCACCAGTAATGAAAGTTTAAATCCGAACACCACCAGTAATGAGATCTGTTGCCCTCTTCTGGTGTTTCTGAAGACAGCTACAGTGTAGTTACATATAATAAATAAATAAATAAACAAATAAATAAATCTTTTAAAAAATTAAATTAAAAAAAAAAAAAAAGAAGTACAGGTTTGTCTGTCTGTATCGATAGCCCAAAGAGTTGAAAATCAACCAACAGCCAGGCGGTGGTGGCGCACACCTTTAATCCCAGCACTTAGGAGACAGAGGCAGGCAGATTTCTGAGTTCAAGGCCAGCCTGGTCTACAGAGTGAGTTCCAGGACAGCTAGGGCTATACAGAGAAACCCTGTCTTGATAAATAAATAAATAAATAAATAAATAAATAAATAAATAAATAAATAAATAAATAAATAAAGCAACCAGCAATCAAATATTTGCCTCTCAAGTTCTAGGTAAAAATGACCAGCCTATAATGATCAAATGTTAAAATAAATATTATTATTATTATTATTAATATTATTATTAAGAAAGGGTCTTACTAACATAACTTTAGTTGGGATGAAACTAGGCTGAGGAATCCCCCTGGTTATCCAACTGTAGGAATTAAGAGGCATGCAGTATCAGACTGCTTGATTTGTAGTTTTAATTATTGACGTTAAAAAAAAAAAGTTTCAAGGCCAGCCTGGTCTACAAAAAAAGTTCAAGGATAGCCAGGATTAACAGAGAAATTGTCTTGAAAAATAAATAAATAAATAAGCAAGCAAGCAAGCAAGCAAGCTTTGGGAATAAGTTCAGATCTGCCTCTCTACTTAGTGAATAGTTTCAAAATTAAATTCAGTCAGGTATGGTGACACACACCCTTTTTTTTTTTTTAAATAAAGATTTATTTTATGTATATCACCATTGCTCTTAAGACACACCAGAAAAAGTCATCAGATCCCATTACAAATGGTTGTGAGCCACCATGTGGTTGCTGGGAATTGAACTCAGGACCTCTGGAAGAGCAGTCGGTACTCTTAACCACTGAGCCATCTCTCCAGCCCGACACATACCTTTTAATCTCAGCAGTTATGGATTGCTGGGAGTTGGGGGGCCAGTTTCATTTATATAGCAAGTTCTACAATGTCCAGAGCTACTGCCTCAAAAATAAATAAATAAATAAATAAAACCACATTTGTGGACTGGACATATAGCTTAGTGATATCTAAGAGTGTTGGCTACAATCTAGGCAGTGGTAGTCCATGCCTTTAGTCCCAACATTCAGATGGCAGATGCAGGCAGATCTCTGTGAATTTGAGGTCAGCCTGGTCTACAGTTTCAGGATATGCAAGACTACTCAGAAAAACTCTGTCTAGAAAAACAATAAGCAGAGAGACAGACAACAAATACAGAGAGAGAAAGCACAATTGAGCTGACTACTGTTACAGAGGACTAACAAGTAGCTAACAACTATCTGCAACTTCAGTTCCATGGGATCTGATATCCTGTTCTGACCTCTGTGAGCACCAGATTCACATGATATACATACACGTAGGCAAAATACTCAAGACATATCAAATTAATCTAAAAAAATGTTTATAATTCTTTAGAAAAAAAGATCCAGGTTTCTGAGTCTTCTATTTTTTCATTTGTCTTCCACTTTTTAATTTTTTTTTTAATTAGGTGAAATTTATTTGGGTAATAGTCCCTAGGGTTCACTGAAAAGATTCATACCCTAATCCCAGGAATTTGTGAATATTACAAATATTAAAGGTGCATGCCTTTAATCCCAGCACTTGGGAGGCAGAGGCAGGCAGATTTCTGAGTTCAAGGCTAGCCTGGTCTACAGAGTGAGTTCCAGGACAGCCAGGGCTACACAGAGAAACCCTGTCTCAAAAAACCAAAAGAACAAACAAACAAACAAACAAACAAAAAGATGAGAAGAAATTTACCCTCCATCACGCCAGCAGGCCTTAAGTACAACCATATGCATCTTTATAAGAGATAAAAAGAGTTCCCAGGGCAGTGGTGGTGCACGCCTTTAATCCCAGCACTTGGGAGGCAGAAGCAGGCAGATTTCTGAGTTCGAGGCCAGCCTGGTCTACAGAGTGAGTTCCAGGACAGCCAGGGCTACACAGAGAAACCCTGTCTGGGGGGGGGGGGGGGGGGGAGAGTTCCCAGCATGCAAAGAACAAAATGTCAAACAGCAAAGGAATCTCATGCCATAAGCCATCAGAAGCTAGAAAAGGAACATACTCTTGCCAGAGCATGTACAAGAGGTTCAAGACGTTTAATTCAGTTTTCCAGCCTCTAGAATCCTCTGCAGTGTGCTATTATAGAAGCTACAAGAAGCTAAAAAGCACAGTAAATAAACCTTTAAAGATCAATAATTGGGGGCTGTGGTGTGTATATAGCACAGGGAATGTACTTAGAATGTTCAAATCTCTGGGTTCTACCTCCAGAAAGAACACAAAGAAAATAATTGCCCTCTGTTTTTGTTTGAGAATCTGTGTAGGCCAGGCTGGCCTTGAACTCACAGATCTGACTGCCTGTTTCTCAAATTCCAGGACTAAAGATATAGCCTGACTTTTTGTTCTTGTTTTGAAACAGTGTCTCACCAAGTAGCCCAAATTGATCCCAAACTAACTATTCACCAGCCTTTTTGCTCCATGAGTTTTAAACAGTGGTTTACTATGTAGCTCTGGCTGTCCTGAAACATAATAATAGACCAAGCTAGCCTCAAACTCAAAAGAGATATCAGTCTCCCTTTTCCTCCTGAGTACTGGGAGTAAATGTGTATGCCTCTATGCCCAAACTTTTCTTTGAGACAGGGTCTCACTATGTTGACCAGGTTGGCTTCCCTGGCCCTAAAGTCAAAGATCCACCTGCCTTTTCCTCACAAGTGTAGTGTGCCCTGTTGTATAAAACCCTTTATCCCTCATATCAATGGGTAAATAATTTTTTAAAACATACAAGATACAACCAGGTGCAGTGGCACTTATCTTTAATCCTAGCACTAGGGAAGCACAGGCAGAGGCAGTCAGGTCTCTGTGAATTCCAGACCAGCCAGAATTATATAGTAAGACATTGTCTCAAAATACAAACAAACAAAAAACAGGATATGATTTGTCCAAAATAAACTTGCATGACCTAAGACAAACTCTTAAGAGAGCTATTATTTATATAGCTGCTAACAATAAAAGTGTAGGTTTTTCCACAAACCAGTGGAGCTCCTGGACAGACTAAACATAGGCACAGTTGTCACTGTGGGTGTTCTGCCAGCACAAGTGTAAAGTTATCACCAGAAATGAATATGTGGCTTCAAGTGCCTTATAGAATCCAACAAATTCATAATTTGTACGATATACAACTCTTCCCAAAATCATCTAAGTTCTTTTTAAAATTTCTTAAAATTATATGTATCTTTGTATGTGCACATGCAGGTACCTAAGGAAGCCAATTTTTTTAAAGATTTATTTTTTTATAATTTTTATTTTATTATATTCAATATAATATATATTTTATACCAATCATAAAAATGATGGGAATGTTATTAAATGAACATAAAGTCTTTTTGTGGGGCTGGAGAGATGGTTCAGCAGTTAAGAGCACTGGCAGCTCTTCCAAAGGTCCTGAGTTCAAATCTCATCAACCACATGGTGGCTCACAACCATCTGTAAAGAGATCTGACACCCTCTTCTGGTATGTCTGAAGACAGCTACAGTGTACTTATATATAATAAATAAATCTTTTTTAAAAAGTCTTTTTGTTTTGTTTTTAGTAGAGTTTAAAATCTTGGCTCTTACTGTGGTACAAACCCAAAATAACAATTTTTAGATATTGGAGTTCACTGTGATAAGGCTGTACTTCAGTGTCCCTCACATCTCCAAGTGCTTTACCATTGACCTATATATCAATCCTGACAATACTTTAGAAAAGAGGGAGGTTTGTTTGGTATCCAGCCAAACAAACCTTTTGCCTCCATAGTAGCTAAGAGTTGACAGTTCTGCTGCGCAAGGAGTAACTGTAGGCATAATTATTTGGATACAGATTTCCTAGTATGGTCAAAGCTATTTGACTTGAGTGATTGTCATCATTCTCAGACTATAGGGAACAGGTTACATTCATTTAAGAAATGGTGTGTGTATTAAGATGATCTATCCATGAAGTCATTCATCAACCGTTTCAATGTACAATGGTTCTGTTTGGAAGGTGGCACAGACATTAGGTGAGGGTAAGATTCTGAACTCAGATCTTTTACAAGAGCAGTAAATGCCTTTAAATGTTTAACTATCTCTTCATGAACATTGAACAATCATCAAGAGAAACCTTGTCTAGACCAGACTGGCCTCGAACTCAGAAATCCGCCTGCCTCTGCCTCCCAGAGTGCTGGGATTACAGGCGTGCGCCACCACCACCCAGCTAACCCTGGCTATTCTTGAAGTCACTATGTAGACCAGGCCAGCACTGACCTCAGAGATCCTCTTGCCTCTGCTTCTGAGATTAAGGGCCCACAGTTTTAGACAAGCTAAATGAAACTGTTATTTTCTCATTTACTAATCCCTTTAGGTTTAGGCCTCTAACCTTTAAACGCACAGTGCTAAACTTTTAAAACCATAGTTCAACACTTGTACTATAATAGTAGATTTTGAAAAGGCAAACATTGTTAGAATTTTTTTTTAAAGATTTATGTGTATGGGTATTCTGTGTACCGTATGGGTGCCGAATGCTCTTGGATCCCCTGGAAGAACAGCCAGTGCTCTTAACCACTTCACTAGCCTCCCAGAAGTTTCAATGTGAAAGCCTCAAAATGTCAATAATTATCAGTAAAAATTTCCTACCACAGAAAAATGCTTATCACACTTATTAACCATCACAATGAAAAAGAACACATAAGCAAGAAGTTTCTTTTCTTTTCTTTTCTTTTTTTTTTTTCAGTTTTTCAAAAGAGTTTCTCTTGTACCTCCCTGGCTGTCCTGAAACTCACTATGTAGACCAGGCTAGCCTCAAACTCAATCTGCCTGCCTCAGCCTCCCAATGCTGGGATCAAAGGCATGTGTTACCACAGCCTAGACTAAGTTTTGTTTAAATAGCACATTAAACCAAGAGTGCTTATTTCAGACCTTTAAAACCGCCAGTAAGCCAGATGCTGAGTGGCACACACCTTTAATCCCAGCATTTGGGAGGCAGAAGCAGGCAGATCTGAATTTCAGGGCAGCCTAATCTACAGATCAAGTTCTAGGACAGCCAAGGCTATACAGAGAAACCTTGTCTCAAAAAACCCACCCATCCAACTCCCCTGCAGAGAGAGAAATAAACCAGTAAAAATATTAAATAAAGTTCTCCAATTAGCACATGATAAATACACAGTTGGGAGGAATCCACTTGGTGATATAAGGTTGCATAATCTGGTGCTCTATTCTACAGACCAACGTCAACATTTCCTCCTTAAAACTGACTGTAGACCTATTAAGTACCTATGAAAACTGTTTCTCTCTTTTGTGTGTCTGTTGGGGGGGTGGTGGATTTGAGCCAGGGTCTCAGAGTCTGCAATGGCCTTGATATGTAGCTGAGGATGCTCTTGACCTGTCCTCATCCCATTATATCCCTACTGCTGGAATTGCAGGTCAGCACCACCATGCCAGGTTTATTCCCTGATAAGGGATTCCAGGCATAGACCAGCATTCTACCAACCATATTTACAACCTTGAAATTGAAAATGAATACAGAACTTGGTACTTCATATGCTTGTTTGGTGAAACTCATTTAAACAAACAAACAACAACAAACTATATATTGAGATGGCTCAGCAGTTAAGGGCACTGACTCCTCTTGCAGAGGTCCTGAGTTCAAGTCCCAGCAACCACATGGTGGCTTACAGCCATCTGTAATGGGATCCAATGCTCTCTTCTGGTGTATCCAAAGACAGTAACAGTGTACTCACATATATAAAATAAATCTTAAAACAAACACCTATAAAGAGACAGAGTTTGAAATAGTACAAAGAAATGACAAAACCAGGCATGGTGACACATGATTTTTAATCCCAGAACCTGGAAGGCAGGGGCAGGGGTAATCTCTGAATTTGAGACCAGACTACCTAGCCTATAGAGCTAGTACAAGGACAGCCAGGGCCCATATACAAAACCTTTTTTTTTTTTTTTTTAAAGAATGTCAGGATGGGCCTGTATCTTGTAAATTTAGAGCATCTAAGACAGGGCTATATATCCAGCCCCTCAGTTGCCATTTTTTTTTAACAAGTCATATAACTGAAGATGTAATCAATCCTGTTTATTTATGAGATAGAGTCCAAATATGTAGCCCCTGCTGACCTGAAACTCACAAAGCAGACAAGCTAGCCATAATCCTATGTTCACTCTCTAAAATCTACCTTTTTAATCTCCCCCGCCCTCCGAGACAGCGTTTCTCAGTATAGCCATGGATGTCCTGGAACTCACTCTGTAGACTAGGCTGGCCTCGAACTCAGAAATCTGCCTGCCTCTACCACCCAAGTGCTGGGATTAAAGGTGTGCACCACCACCACCACCACCCTTCCCTTTTTAATCTTAAGACACAAATACTAATCTACATCAGAGAAAAAACAGAAATTTATGGTCCATTTATTTAAGACTACTCCAAGACAAGGTGTTGGTGGTGACCGCCATTTCCTCCATGCTTTGCTAACTACTAATCTGCTAAATATCTGAACATAATAAATTCTAGCATTAGCCATCTTAGATGGCTTTATTATTCATTTTTACATTTTTTTGTTATTGTTTTAAAACTGAAACATCGCAAGAAAGAAAGGAAAAAAGAAGAGACTGAGCAAATGTAACTCACACCTTTAATCTCAGCACTTAAGAGACAAGTGGCTCATGGAGTTCAAGACTACCTTGGACTACAGAATGAGTTCCAAGACAGAAAGGGCTACACAGAGAAACCATATCTGGAAGAAAAAAAAAAAATTCTGAGTCATATCTAGGTAGATGCCCTGAGTCACTTCAAAGCCCAGCACTGAAGTTGCACTGTTAGTGTAAATAAAGCAGCTAATAGTTGTACAATATATTTGGCCTTTTCAAAGTACCAGTGAATATGGAAATCTCTATTCATTAGAAACATCACTAAAATCTTTCAGGCATGATAGCACTGTGGAGGGAAGGCAGGTAGATCTCTTCAATGTAAGGCTAGTCTGGGACATATAATATCTCAAAAACAAAACAAAATTAAATTGAAATCATCAGTCTTTTGTACAAAGTATGAAATTTCTTTCTTTTTTGAGAAAGAGTCTGATTATGCTTTGGCTGTCAAGTAACTCACTACATGGACCAGGTGGCTGGCCTCAAACTCACAGATATCCATCCATCTGCTAGGATTAAAAGCATTGACAACTATGCCAGGCTGGAATTTTCTTATCACAATTGTACCTCAAAGGCTATAAATAAATAAAAAGACACAGATAGTAAATGGAAATTATACATTTGCCTAGATCCTGAGAAGTGTGGGCATTATCAACACCAGAGAAAATATAAAAAGATATGGAATCAAAAACAATGAATAAGGACCCAAGAGATGGTGAGTCTTCTGTCCCCAACACCCTAAATACCTCCCAAATGGATCAGCTTTTTCACCCCAAATCAGACATCCTCAAATGAACAACAGAAATAGGAGCTTAAGATATCTCGAATGTGCCAGGCAGAGGTGGTGCTGGCCTTTAATCCTAACACTCAGGAGGCAGAGGTGGGCGAATTTCTGAGTTTAAGACTAGCCTGGTCTACAGAGTGAGTTCTGGGACAGCCAGGGCTATACCCAGAAACCCTGTCTCGATAACTTGAATATTAGGGGAGAAAAATGTTCTTCCGAGAAGAGACTCAAATTAAAGAAATGGAAACATGAATGGTGGTGACAATGACTGAAAACAAAGAGAAAAAACCAAATGTGTCCATTTTTATTAAGGTTTTCATTAATGACAATCATCCCTCAAACATACAGGCCTCAACCCCACTGTTTCCACTGAAACAACACGTTTTGACTTTTGACATGTAGCTCTCAAAAGCTTTCATAGGGATACAAGTACAAATACAGTGTCCCTGGAAACGGGTAGTAGTGGTTAAGTCTATTTTTTTTTGAATGCTTTTCATTACTTTACCTAAGTCATTTCACTCTAAAATTTTAATATTCTTCTTCTAAAAGTTTTCCAAGACTAAAGGCACGATCTCCAAAGTCTCAACTGAAGGGTCGAACGTACCAAAAAATACAAGAAAAATGACAAACTCAAGGGGCACAAGAAAACATCTGTTTTCCGTAAGGTAATATACGGAAGGAATGCCTTAATTATAAGAGTAATTTTAAATAGATATTCGCCCCCACAAATGCAAGACAGCTTTATTGGGGGGGGGGGTTATTTCCTTCTACTGGCTCCTGGCTTGTCCCGAGAATTTAACCTGCAAACTCCCGTGCTCCCCACAGGAGTCCAGCCTCTGCCTCTTGGGGAAGGCCGGCCTAACGCGCGCTTGAGGCTCATTGGCTCGGAGATACGCAACTCAGGCGAGAAAAACCCGCCTCCCACATTCCGATGGCCCAAGGACTGATCTGTAGGCAGCTATAGGAAGACCCAATTGGCCTATACAGTCGCCAGTCAAATGCTTCGGAAAGGCAACTCCGCAGAACCTGCAAGGATAAAACATCCCGCCCCAGTTGTCCTATTGGCTGGCCCGTCCCGTCGCGGCCCCTTCGCTGTCGTCGTCCCCCCCCCCCCACCTCCCCAGTTCAGCGGTCCATTCATTTTGTACAATAACCGGTGCAATTGAAGCTGGTTCAAGATCTCGTACGGGTAGACAAGACTCTGCCACTTACCCGGGATCTAAAGTGATCACTCACACTAAGGCCTGCACGGTTCCTCTGTGGTAAAGCGGCACCACAACCCACCGCTACCGCCGCCTTCTGCGCAATGCCAACCGCCCGCCAAAACGGATCCTTCCCTGCGCGTGCGCAACCAATCCTGAGCTTGGACCTTTTTTCTCCGCCCAAAACGCCTGCGCAAAACAGGACAGAGGTCCCGCCACTACGCAGGCGCCTAGATTCACAGCCCTCTCCCGCCCGCCATTTCACGTGTTCCAGATAGCAGGCGGAACTTCGTACTGCGCCGGCGTAAACTCGCCATTTTTATTACACATGCGCTTTATAGGGAGTGGCTGGGAAAATTCGCGGCGAACTACCGTCTAGCGTATTATTCTTTGCAAAGTGAGTTTGTAAAGTTCGGGTGTGGGAAAGTTATAAAAGGCATTTAAAGGCGTGAGTACATTCAAAAGTTAAAAATGACTGGCTAGCTAGCCAATCAATGTGGTTAAGGAAAAGATCCCTTGGGGCATCTCAAAGGGGCGGAGACTGAGTAAAGCGCCCCAACGGTTGGTGTTTCTTAGCAGGGCGTTTTCACAGGCCAATGGTGGGAGGGAACAATTTCAAATCTCCAATAAAACTGAAGCTAGGGCGGAGTCTACCAATGCCGAAAGCGAGGAGGCGGGATAAAAGGGCGAGCAGAAGGTAGGCTGCCGGGTACGTTCGTTATCTTATTCCTTTCTGCACTTTGACGCTGCGGAGGAAGCATCGCTGAAGGCTCTCATAACCCTGCCGTCATGTCTAAGTCAGAGGTGAGTTGGACACGCTTTGCAGCTTAGCTTTCTTCCACACTTGACTGGATACAGCGGGATGTAATTTCTTTTGTTGCTGCCCCCCGTGCCTTCGGTGTTTTATCGATTAGTGCTGAGGCCTACTTTAAAAAGCTGGCCGCCATTTTGTCCTCGTAGTCACCATGAGGCTGCGATCCGACAGCCATTAATGCCCACGCACCGTTCCTTGTGGCAGACTTCATAGACATACGATCTGGGGTTTGTGGTCCTTTTTTTTTCCCCCCTCGTTCGGTCTAATGATCGCTTGTTAAAGAAATACTTAGTCTTAATGGCGATGGACCTTACCAACCTGTGCCTTTTGTTGCGCGTGCGTGTGAAGTAAGAGTAAGCACGCATGCGCTGCGTGCGACCCGAGTCCCCAACAGCACCTCCTAGCCCAGGAAGGAGCACGTGGTCTTGTGCAGTAATAAAGAACAATAAAAAAGTGTAGCGTGTGTTGATTCTTTCGCCCAAGTTCCGGCCTCTCCACTAAATCCCCCTCCCTCCTCCACTTTAGTCTCCCAAGGAGCCGGAACAGCTGCGGAAGCTCTTCATCGGAGGGCTAAGCTTCGAAACAACCGATGAGAGTCTGAGGAGCCATTTTGAGCAATGGGGAACACTAACCGACTGTGTGGTAAGATTAAAAGAAACAAAAGGAAGAGCTGGCATATTTCTTCTAATTTAACCTTGGCACTTCTTAGTTAAATGTGTTATGAAGCTAATTAATGGGATGGTAAGAATCTTCCGCTGTTGGGGATTTAAGATTTATAAAGAGCCTTTTTTCTGACACTGAAGTTTCATGTTTGCCATGCACAGACTAGGAATGGCTTTTGGTTCTGAGGTCAGGCAGTGTGTTGATTGAATTAACTCTAAATAGGTAATGAGAGATCCAAACACCAAGAGATCCAGGGGCTTTGGGTTTGTCACATACGCCACTGTGGAGGAAGTGGATGCTGCCATGAATGCAAGACCACACAAGGTGGATGGAAGAGTTGTGGAACCTAAGAGAGCTGTGTCAAGAGAAGTGAGTGGTTTTTCTTAATCGTTGGTTCTCTTTAACTTGGGACAATAATAATCCGGGCAGACCTCGATTGGGAGATTCCCCCCTCCCTCCTGAGTGGAATTAAAGGTGTGAGACACCACAGCTGCCAGTCATTTAGAAGCATGCTGCCACTGAATAACTGAAGTCATTTTTACTTTTAGGATTCTCAGAGACCAGGTGCCCACTTAACTGTGAAAAAGATCTTTGTTGGTGGTATTAAAGAAGACACTGAAGAACATCACCTACGAGATTATTTTGAGCAGTATGGGAAGATTGAAGTGATAGAAATTATGACTGACAGAGGCAGTGGAAAAAAGAGGGGCTTTGCTTTTGTCACCTTTGATGACCATGACTCTGTGGATAAGATTGTTAGTAAGTATCAGAGGACTACATTTTCCTTAATGATTATGAAGTTCATATGTGGTTCTTTACAGTCCTGAATCTAACTTTTTGTCTGTCTTAGTTCAGAAATACCATACTGTGAATGGTCACAACTGTGAAGTAAGAAAAGCCCTGTCGAAGCAAGAGATGGCTAGTGCTTCATCCAGCCAGAGAGGTGTGTTAATTGTTAGACTGTGGGGGCCAGTGTGAATTACTACAGGTTAGCCTAATGATCCAAATCTCTTTTAAGGTCGTAGTGGTTCTGGAAACTTTGGTGGTGGTCGTGGAGGAGGTTTTGGTGGCAATGACAATTTTGGTCGAGGAGGGAACTTCAGTGGTCGTGGTATGTATGGTTGATGATTCCTTGGTGGTTTTAGAACTTGAATATTAACTGCTGCTCTATGTTTCCAACATTTATGGATTTTACCCAAATGTAATTCATAATACACTGAAATTAGCTTTTGATAAGCGTTCGTGTATAAAGCTTGGTTTAAAGCTTTGATTTTTTTCCAGGTGGCTTTGGTGGCAGCCGTGGTGGTGGTGGATATGGTGGCAGTGGGGATGGCTATAATGGATTTGGCAATGATGGTAAGTTTGAGGAGTGTGTGAGTCTACAGTTTCTGTCAACCTGTACCTTTAGAATAGGCTAGTAGAGACTAAACCTAGTGCATGACAAAGTTCAAATCAGTCCCATAAATGCATGCTGTGAGCAGCCTTTAGCTATTATACTTGCATAGATTTTTCTTGTTAAATACTTTTGTCTTATTGAGAAGACTTGTATTCTTGTAGGTGGTTATGGAGGAGGCGGCCCTGGTTACTCTGGAGGAAGCAGAGGCTATGGAAGTGGTGGACAGGGTTATGGAAACCAGGGCAGTGGCTATGGCGGGAGTGGCAGCTATGACAGCTATAACAACGGAGGAGGCGGAGGCGGCTTTGGCGGTGGTAGTGGTAGGTATCCAGTGATGCAGGTACTTGGTTTGGAGCTAGATTAGACTTCTAGAATTTATGCCCGTGTTGGACTTTAAAGCTCTTAAAGCATTGTGGGAACATTGCATGGTGCTTTATAATAGGCTTGCTGTGCTACCTCCTCCTGGCTTTAAGCTGGGGCCGCCTCCCCCAAAATAAATAGGTGGATGAGTGGTTAGTGGTGTCTTCAATGTGAGATAGTTATAGCTGGACTGAGTGTCTAAATTCCATTGGGACTTCAGGCATTTAGTTGATATATCCAAGAAATATCTGTATTGACCTAGAATACATAAACTTCATTTCTAACTTGCTATTGAGAAAAACTTAGTTGGGTTGATGTTCTTTACATACTGGATTAACAAATGAATGCCACACTCAGAATGAAATAAGGGTTTGGAGTTGACAGATGGTATATAAATATAATCTTTGGTTCAGACCCTAAAAACTATTGGCTTGTCAGTCAAAGTCATCAATAAAGGCTTTTCCATTTCTAGGAAGCAATTTTGGAGGTGGTGGAAGCTACAATGATTTTGGCAATTACAACAATCAGTCTTCAAATTTTGGACCAATGAAAGGAGGAAACTTTGGAGGCAGGAGCTCTGGCCCTTATGGTGGTGGAGGCCAGTACTTTGCTAAACCACGAAACCAAGGTATAGTATCTGACAAAAGACTGGTAGTTAAATCTCCCCTCAAAGGACATCAACCAAGATGGTCATGTAATCCTTAGTTCAGGCCAAGGACATTTTTAACAGATGATTACCAATTAGCACAGAACGTTGATGTTTTATTGACAGAACCATATTAAAACATTTTAATATTTCAGGTGGCTATGGAGGTTCCAGCAGCAGCAGTAGCTATGGCAGTGGCAGGAGGTTCTAATTACATACAGCCAGGTAAGTGCCTCCTTTGTGTTCATTAAGTTTTATAATTGAACCCAGTAACCCAAATGTAGCTAAGCAGTGCAACATAGTTAACATTATAATTGCAGTAAAATGGTGGATATTAAGTTAATATGCAGTTCAGCAAAATTTGTGGGAAACAACTTGCTCTATTGGATTGTAGCCTTGAGTCTTAATGTGTTTTAGATTAACAACTTTATTCCATATTGTTCAACAGGAAACAAAGCTTAGCAGGAGAGGAGAGCCAGAGAAGTGACAGGGAAGCTACAGGTTACAACAGATTTGTGAACTCAGCCAAGCACAGTGGTGGCAGGGCCTAGCTGCTACAAAGAAGACATGGTTTAGACAATACTCATGTGTGGGCAAAAACTCCAGGACTGTATTTGTGACTAATTGTATAACAGGTTATTTTAGTTTCTGTTCTGTGGAAAGTGTAAAGCATTCCAACAAAAGGTTTTACTGTAGACCTTTTTCACCCATGCTGTTGATTGCTAAATGTAATAGTCTGATCATGACGCTGAATAAATGTGTCTTTTTTTTTTTTTTTTTTTTTAATGTGCTGTGTAAAGTTAGTCTACTTTGAAGCCATCTTGGTAAACTTCCCCAACAGTGTGAAGTTAGAATTCCTTCAGGGTGGTGCCAAGTTCCATTTAGAATTTATTTATGGTTGCTTGGGTGGAGAAGCCATTGTCTTCAAAAACCTTGGTGTTGTTAAACTGCCAGTTACTGTTGTAACTTTTAATTTTTAATAATGAGTTTCACCATTGAAAGGGTCATCCAAGCAATGTCACAATTTGGTTATAAAATGGTTGTTGGCACACCCTATGCAATATCAAAATTGAATAACGGTATCAGATAAAATAACAGATGGGAATGAAGCTTGTGTATCACCATTATCATGTGTACTCAATAAAAACGATTTAATTCTCTTGAATGGAATGACAACTGTATGGATTTGGGACTGGCAGAGATTTGGACTTTCCCTACCCAATACCCCTGGTAAATGCTGATTGTTTGTTACCACAGTGCAAGTTCAAAGCTCTGCCAGCATAGAAACCAACTGCTGGTTAATGCCAACTATAAGTCCAGAGATTAGCAGTGTTGGGGCATCTTATAAAACTGATAATTAGTAAGAGCTCTAATTGCCCTAATCTATAGGCTGTAGCGAAGGAAAACTGCAGTTTAACTGGGTTGTGGGTGGGTGTGCCTTGGTTTTTTTCTACATGGTTCTAGTTCATTGAAATTTCAAATTACAAATATGGTTAATATTTATGTGTAATTATGTATTAACGGCAGTTTTCCTTCACACTACTGTCCTCAAGTGTTAATTGTATAGAAAATGAGTTCAAAACAACTACTATCCAATAATTGTTACTTGTGCATAGGTTCTTATTTGGAGTTTCCCATTTGGTGCCCCATTTTTAAGTGCCATTGTACTGGGTAGCATAGATGAATGTTTACCACAGGACTATGTATTGCAACTCATGGGTGTATATATATATTGTTTGGAAGTTTGGGGGGGGGAATGGGGAGGGGGAGGTGGGGGTGGGGGAAGCATGGATGGTAGTTCCATGATATTGGCTGAGTTTGCAATAGCAGGTGGAACCTTAACTATTGAGGGAGTTTGCAGATACCTCAGGAATCGGGACAATGCCTTTAAAGATCCAAGAGATGTTCAGCTACTAGGAACTGCTAGCAAGTATAGCGCGAATGGCTTCCAGCTCAGAATCTCTACAGCTGAGAGTAGACACTTGTGGTATGTGGAGTACAGATAAGCCAGGGGCAGGCCACGGCACCTCCATGAAAGCTAGGAGGGAGTGAAGTTTGAGTGACCATCGCAAGGAAGGAGGCAGACGAGAGTAAGGCACACCTGACTCTTAGGACTAGCAGGCAGAGCCAGAAGGAAAGGTTTATTGCTATGCTGCTAGGTAAGAACAGATTTTACTTACATCCATATAGTTGTAAATTCCAATTTTCTGTTGGATTTCTCTTAATTATATTGAGCCAAAACTAGTCCAGTTAAGCTGCACTTGGTTTTTCTGGAGATGAATTGTTTTAAAATTTAATTAATGCTCTATTAATCCTACTTGAAGGAAGTGGATACATTTCTATTTGTGACAATATGTTTTGGCCCTTTAATTTTATTATTTAACTTTCCTTTGACCCATTTTCTTAAAGCAATGGCTCAAAGTAATATTAGATACACATTTCCCCAAAATGGTGGGAGGATGGGTGGATTGCTAATGGGAGGGGGTGGGACTAGTTTAATGATGGGAATTGGCATCACAAAAGGTTAGTTCTAAATGTTGTTTGCTTTTCTAGGAAGGAATCTGCTATGAGGCTTAACTGCTATCATAAAATTTGTTTAAAAAAATTCTACAGAAGTTGTTGGCTAAAAGGTGAGTTTTGTGACTGGTAAGCTAGCTATACATACCAACCAGAAGATATTACCAGGAGTCTAGATAGGCTCCACCACTGCCTATGTAAAGCTGCATAACTTTTTCTTTTCTTTTACAGGGACATCCTTAAGAGAACAGCCTTTATTCTGGCCACTGTACTTCACTCACTGCCGTGCAGTTGGATTTTAGCTATACTGCTAAAAGTCATTCAATTTTATGAATGGCTTACTTTTTTAAAAAATAAACTTTATAATTAACTTCTGTTTATCTTGTGGCGTTTATAGCAACATTGAGTTGCTTTCACTCCTAACTCAGATTGGAACCTGCATTAGCCTGGCCATGCAAATGCCTCCTGTCCCAGCACTTGGAAAACCAAGCATCTAATCTCTTTGGAGTTAAGGGGTAGATTCTGTGCAGCTTACACCTGGAGAATTATTTCTTGGCTTTTAAAGAGAAGGTTTCACAGTGTAACCTTGCTGACCTATCTTAGCTGGATTTGAAGGTGTTCACCTAGATTTTTTTGAAAAGAGTAGAAGTGATTGCATCCCCCCAGCCCCAAGATTAGATAAGATAGCATCAGGTGTTCCTGTATGCTCCTGAGACCTTCCTTTGAGGATTTTGGCAGCTCTTGGCATTTATGAACGGGAGGTAGGGGAGCACCAAGGCTCCTAACTTTGGAAGCAACTGTGAAGGCAGGTAGATTATCACCTTGCTCTTTTTTGTGTGTCTTTTTGAGTTTAGGATTTCCTTTCCTCCAATAAACTGATTTCTGAGACAAAATTGGCTTCTTGACCCTCAGAGAAGACATAATGGGGTTGGGCAAGGGGGGACACACTCCTTTAATCCCAGCACTTGGGAGACGGACTTCTGAAGCCAAGGTCAGCCTGATCTACAGAGTGAGTTCCAGGACAGCCAGGACTACACAGAAAACCCTGTCTCAAATAAAAAAAAAAAAGACACAATGGAAAGCTATTTCCACACAGCTCTTTATGGACCAAAGCTTGGACAAGAGGTAGAGGTGGAGACCTGAGAAGCCAACAACTGGCCTCCAAGCAAACATCAAATACACCTTGGAACTTATAAATGCTAAGGTTGTATCTGCCCTCTTGGTCTGGAGAACTCAGAACCTTGTTCTGGCAGTGGGAAGTGCCTTTATCTGAAGGGAAGAGGGAAGTCCTTAGCACCAGTGTCCACCCCTTCTAGGCCAGCTCAATCTGTGGCCTCCATTTTGGTCCCACGGGGTACCAGAAAGATGGCCCCATCAGCAGCCTGTTGCAGTACATATTCCTCTGGTGAGTAACTGTTGCCAGATTCATCCCGAAGATGCTGAAAAATATCATGGTATAGCTCTGCCAGCTGTTGGCGCATGACCTCTAGAGTGCGGTCAGCCTCCCCTCGGGCTCTGAGAAGCCTCTCCCTCTCATTGCCCAGCCGCTCCAGCTCCCGTTCCAACTGCACAATGGTTTCCAGTTTTCTCTTGCGACAGTTCTGGGCTGCCACCTTGTTCTTGCCCCGTCGACGGATGTCCCGAACTAGAGCCAGCTGGCTCTCTGTTAGTGGATACTGTGCCAACAACTCATTAAAGTCATCTACTGGCAAGTTAACTATCTTGTCCGTAGGGAAAGGAATCTTCATAGCCAGGGCCCGCCGCTCGTCCCGACTCCCTGCCTCCCCACGGACAGCAGGCTTAGCCCGCACTGGACCGGACGATGACTCTAGGGCCAAGGGTGTCTCAATGGGTGGAAGAGTATAGTTGGCATGGGCCAAAGAGTTGGGCATAAGTGAGTAAGGGTACTCCACCGGGTACATGTCCACATACTCGCTCCTCCGCCTGCCAACCTCTGCACCCTCTAGCTCAAGAGATTCTGCATCACTGTAGTTGAGGGATAATCCCGAGTCAGATTCTGGGTCTTCTTGGGGCTTGGGTTGCCCCACTGGCAGCCCAATGTCCAGGAGAGCTAAGGGGTCTGGTAGGGGCTCGTTGAGGAGGCCTGAAAGGGTAAGTGGCTTTGACACCGGTATAGCTATGTTGCCATAGGAGTATGGGAGGTCTGAGATATGGGGAGTTGATGCTGGGAGCTCATAAGATGGTGGGGGAAGGGAGAAGCCTGCATCTGGGTGAATTGAACAGGGGCAGTATGTTGGAGGTGGCAGTGGCCCTGGGTATGGGGTGGGTGTTTGAGGCTCAAAAGATGGCTCACTTGGAACATTTAGACCCTGCAAAGAAAAAAAGGTGGTGGTAAATACCCTTAATCCCAGTATTCAAGAGGCAAAGCCAATCTCTGAGTTCTAGACTAACCTACAGTATAAATTCCAGGAAAGAAGCAGGCATTGTGGCATACACCTTTAATCTCAGTACTCTAGATGCAGAGGCAGCCAGATCTCTGAGTTCAAAGTTACCCTTGGTCTACAGAGTAAGTTACAGGACAGTCAGGTCTACTCAAAGAAATCCTGTATCAAGAGGGAGGGAGGGAGAGAGGGGAAGAGGGGGGGGGAGGAGGGTGGAAGTGGGGGAGAGGAGAGGAGAGAGGGAAAGGGTGGTGAAGAGGAAAAGGCTGTTTAAGCAGGAATAAAAGTCACTGTGTTTATACCTCAGAGGAGAAGAGAAGACAACCTCACATTGAACTGGTTACTGAGTCTCCTTATCAGGAGAAGCTCTTACTGGGCCAAATGGCTCCTGTTCCTTTATTTTCTTCAGGAAGACAAGATCATTATTATCCAAGTTGAACTCTCAGAACCCTTTTCTGCTGTGTCTATCTAGGGTCAAAGGGTCAAGTTCAGGGCTTTGCTATCCCCTGGGTGCCCAGCAGAGGGAGCCAATATGTGGGAGGAGGGTCTAAGGGCAGATCCTGAGGACTAGGCCTGAAGTGGAGGCAGGCACAAAGCCCAGGCTGGGGGTTAACTCTCTGTCCAGGCCCAGGTGCAGTGAGGAGGAGAACACAACAAGGCCCCCAACTTAACGCAGCAGAGCTATCCTGCTCAAGCCTAGCTGAGGACAAAGACACCATTGTTAGACCAACAGACACCCCTTTGTCCTACATTCAGGAGAGGACCCCAGCACAGTCTATCTCCCCTTTCTGAGGTCCTTTTAACTAAGGCTCTGCTACCTGGAGCAAAGGAGCTTGTTGCTAAGGGTGAGGGGTGGTAATGAGGGAAGATGGGCAGAGCTGGAAGAGAATGGGATCAGATGAGAAGATAGAAGAGCAGCACAGAAGATGATAGAAATGTAAGCAGAGCAGTTGGACAGAAGCCTACAACCCAGCCAGAGTCTTCCCTTCCCCCTGGTGTTCCTCATTGCACTCCCACTCTCTGCTTCTGGCCAGGCAAGAGCCCACCCCCTACTCACCTGCAGCTCAGTAATGGACATGATCTCTTGCCAAGTCAGTTCCATCTCTCCAAGGTCCCCAATAGGCAGCAGTGATAACCTGTTCCTGTTCTGCTGAGGAGGACACGGGGGCATCCTACTGTGTCAACTGATGGCCCCAGGTCTCCCCAAGCACAAAGGGCTCCCGCAACCTGTGTTGAAGAAAGAAAGGTATTAGAGTTGCTCCTACCAGGTCAAAGGTTTGTCCTGTCCCTGTGCAGACTTCCCAGAAGAAGAGTGTTGTCAGTGGCTCACTGGTGCCATCAGCCACCCTATGGACTGTAATGTTCTTTTCTTCAGTGGAATACTCTCTACCTCACCTGCTCTGGCCATAGTCAGTCCTCTGGGCACAGAGTAGGTATCTTTAGTTTTTCTCAGCAAGATGCCTTCTCTTACTCCCTAAAAATGGCATTGCTGTCCAAAGACAAAATCCAGCCTTCTGGGGTTTTGGGATTGAAGTTTCATTTTCCATTCTGGGAGAAAACATCAAGAGTCACCCTTGCCTTCTTCTTGGGTCCTCGGTTTAGGTTCTAAGCCTTTGTTGTTTTTTTGTTTGCTTGTTTGTTTTGTTTTGTTTTTTGAAACAAGGTCTCACTATTTATCCCTGGCTGTCCTAGAACCATAGAACTTGCTATGTAGACCAGGCTGGCTTCTGGCTCACAGAGATCTGACTGCCTCTGCCTCCCAAGTGCTGGAATTAAAGGCATGTGCTACCACACCTAGTATTCCAGCCCTTTCTTCCCAAGATGTGTGTGCTTGGAGAGCCTCAAGAAGTATGTTGTGGGGAGTGTTAGGCAGACAGTCCCTCCCCTGCTCTGAGATAGGGCCCAAGCCTGCTGGTGATAGCAGCCCTTCCCTCTCCTCCCAGCCTTACTTTAGGCTCCCCTGCCTGGTCCAGATAAGGGGTTTATCAGCTGCAGGCAGCAGGGGCAGAGAAGGAATGGGCTCCAGGAGACACTGGACCTTTACCCTTTATCCCAGCAAGGTCATTTCGTCCTGTCTGACCTACATAACCATGACTCCTTTCTCTTCCAAGGTCAACACACAACAAAGATTTAGCAAGCACTTGTCAAGACTTGTGCTTTTAAAGGCATAGATTATCAGGTTGGGTTTCACAAAGACCTTGTAAGGGGGTAGGAGGCAGACGCTGAAGCCTAAGCTGATAGATGGCAGGTTGGATCCTGATCATATCCTTTGCTGCTTTCTAGGCTCCTTTGGTTCCCAAGGTGCTGACTATCCACAACCCACGACACTATAGGCAATCTACCTCAGCAAGTTCCCATAGTGTCTCGGGCCCTTTTCTCTTCTGGGCAATCTCTCTTTGGGCTCTCAAGTGTTGCCAATCCTTCTGTATCTCTTTTTAATCTGGGTTCTACCTTTCAGCTCTGCTGCAAAACAGCAATGAGGTGTTGGGTACGATAACTCACTGCTTCTGGTTAGTTCTCCCAATAGTAAAGTCAGAAAGTTAGACAACCCAACTTGAACTGGGGGAAATCCCTTACTGCTTGGACATTTGCAAACTCTTACCATGGTTTTTATCATCTCCTCTTGGTTCATCTCCCTCCTCATCCTGCCTCCATATTCCCTGATACAAGCTCTATTGAATATGTTTTCTTCATGTCCAAATAAATTCCAAGTAGACTTGGCAAGGTTCTCCTGATCTCTCAGGGCCAGACACAGCACAGCATGTACATACATTCACATCCACACTACATACCATATAAATAAAGGAAACACCTTACAGAAGACCAGAGGATGGGGGTGAATGACCTTAAATTATATGACTTTATATTACCCGTCACAAGGATAGCCCCTCCTGCTATTCACTATGGAGTCCCCTCTTAGACCTACTACAAAATGTATAGCCACTATCAAGTGTCCTTTTAACAACTGATCTGCTTGAAGCCCTGCCTTCATCCTCTTGCTATAATGCCATGCCCAGAAGTGGGAGTTGATATAGGCACAGGCCTTTGACCAACGGGTAGAATGGGTGGGGTGTTTATGTCTGTCCAGGATGCCATTTCAACACCGGAACTCCACCCTCCCCACCCAGGTTCTGGCGGAAATTGCCCAAAGGCATCGTGAATGAAGAAGGAGTTGGGGGTAGGCAGGGACTATACTATTGCCTCAAAGTTCTTCACCCGCTCAACCTCTCTTTGTCTCATCTGTTTTCCTGGGTCTGAATCTGAGGTACTATACAAAGATCTTGCCCTAGAAAGCTAGGCTCTCCAGCTTCCAAGATGTGTGACCTTAGACAAATTGCATCACAGTTTCCAGCTAAATGGAGACAGAAGTAGAGAACCTCACTACTGTAGAGGGAACAAGCTCCATCTAGCCAGAGAGCCACATTTACCTGGGGTGTATGGAAAACTTTCCTGAAGGCCTTGGGCCTAGTGAACTGAATTCATGTGCAGGCACCTAAGAACAACAATACCCTAGACATAGGGGTGAGGCCAGTCTTGCCTCAAGAAACACACATCTAGATGAGTGTGCAGGAAAGAGCATAAAGCTGGAAAGGGGAATATACTCTTCATCTAGCTGCAAACCCAGGCAAAACTAGACTCCAGATGGTATCTAGCTATCAGCCCTTTCCTATGAAGACCTAAAGGTGAGTCTCCTTCTTTCTGGGATTAAAAAGAGAGAGAGAGAGAGAGCAGGAAGAGGCTGGAGGCTGGGCAGAGGTTCATAAAGGAAACCACCAGACCATTGACTTGCACCAGGCACAGCTCCCTTGGATCATGGGAGCCTACCTTTTAGAGGACCAGCGACAGGCTAGAAACCAGACAGATAGAATACCAGACAGGGTAGTGAAAAGAGACAGGGAATGTGAGCTAGATTTCCAGGGGCTCTTTAGCAAAAACTGCTCTTGTTTTACAGTTTAGCCTTCCTCTTCAGGTCATACAACCACCAAATCTACTGGGCTGGTTATTCTCTTTGGTCCTCCACACTGTAGAACTGGTAGAACTTGTACCAGTTCTACCTGCAGAAACTTATTCTAACTGCAGAAACTTCCATTCTTCCTTTTCACCCTGGTGGTCCTACCCACTCTCCCCTCTCTACCTCCGTTCCCTCCTCCTTCCCTCATTCCAGACCAACCCAGAGCCTTGAATATGCCATGCCAACACTCTACCACCAAACTACATCCTTAGAATCTTCCAAAGATCTTCTCGTGATCCCAAAGACTTGACAGGTTATGAAACTTTCTAGGGATACAGGATCATTTGGAGAGGTAAGAGAAGAAGACATTATAGCTTCCACTGCTAGCCTGAGACTTTGAACTTCTTTGACAGGGAGCTTGCCTCAGGGTACTGTATTGAGGCTTATTAGGTTACTCTACCTCTCTTGGTATCAACACAAAGGAAGGATTGGAGAGATATGAATAAAACTTGGTGTTTAAATTAGCAGGTAAGTAACCTCGTTACAAAGATTAGGGAGAATTTCTCAAAAGAGAGAGGCACACAGAGATGAAATAGAAAAGCCAATAGAATGAAGAGGGAAGATTTGAGCCACGAAGGCTTAGTCCTCTGGGAGCATATATGATTCAACATTATGCTTGGGATCAAGGAAAAGGGAACACATTTCTGCTCTCCTGTGACTTTATCCCTAGAACTCTGGCGCATTAGAAGCAACATGTAGAGAGAGGCTACAGTCCGCAGGCCTGGTGGCTCTCTTTTTCTCCCACAGCATCTCAACCTCTTGCTACTAGCAGCCAAGAATTTCCATAGAAGCATCTACACTGAGATTCAATGCCCTCCTCTTTGCAGGTCCAGCTTAGGACTGAAGAGGAGGAGAGGCAACTGGGGAGAACTCAGCCAACTACCTCACCTTGCTGTAACAAGGCTTTCCAGAAGTTCAGACATCCAATATCTATGGTCCCTTTGCTTCCCCCAAATCTCAGATGGTTGGGGCTACAGAATACCATGGGGAAGGGTACAAGGTGGCACCATATTACTGGAGCCTACTAGCTTCCCCAGTCAGCAGGCCAGTTGAAGGGTTCCTCCTGGTCACTCCCCAGCTCCTCCAGAGTGCTTTTTAGTAAAGCACTGTGTGGGTCCCATCTACAACTTCTCACCAGAGGATCCTAGATAAATATTGGATGTTTGAACAGCCAGGAAGCCATCTAAAAGTATCTCCAAAGTATTTCCAAGTAGTATTACTCCAAACGTATCAGTTTCCTACACCAGGGACAGTCTAGGAAGATTCAGGCAGAAAGTTAGGTATTCCTCCCGGTACTTCCTCCACCTGCCCAGCCTGACCTCCCCAGAGCCCACTGAGGCCTCCCTCCAGACTCGCCTTTCTGTGGCACCTGTGGCGGATTCCAAGCCCGGTGAGGAGAGAGATGAGGCTGCGGGTAATGTCCCTGAGAGGCTGGGTCAGAGCTGACAACTCCTGGGCGCTGAGCACTGCTTCTGAGCTCTACAGAGTGCCGAGCCCCGCCCCCGGGCCATGGCTGAGTGCGGAGCACCAGTTGGCCCCGGTAGAAGCGGACACACCGGTGGCCTCTCCAAAACCTTCGGTCGGAGTTAGCAGTGCTTCCTCCAACTCTTCCCTTTCCCCGTGGCCCTCCTCTCCTCCTGCCCCTTCTGGCCAAGAGAGGAAACTTGAGCCCGGTGTGGTTTCTACTGGACCCCGCCCCCGCCTTTCTATGGCGGCAGGGGCACCCGGGGCTCACAGGCTCCTGACCCTCTCCAGCTGGTCCAGGACAGTGCATTCCCTGTTCCGGCTGACTTCACAGCCGTTGGTCCATTCACAAGTGACCCCTAAGCTTAAACACAGCCCGCAGCCTCCTCTTTCTTTCAGGTGGTGTCTCTTAAAGACAGAAGGGAAACTGAGTTATAGCAAGGCAAAAGGCAGCAGGCAGTAAGGACTAGGTATCTGACACCAATTTGCTTAGGGCAACAGCCTTGGCTTCTAGAAAGCCTGGGCTCTGAGGGAACTATTTTGGGGATGAGAGGCTGCTAGCTGCTTAGAGGTATCCTTTTATGGGTGCCTCCCCCAACCCCCGCCTTAGATGCTATAGGATAAAGGATTCTTTTTTGGCTATTTATTTATTTATTTATTGGCAATGTGTATTGAAGTGTAAGGGTCCTTAGGTGGGAGGCTGTCCTGTTGGTTAATAACTAGTCTTTCTTTTTTTTTTTTTTTTTGGATTTGGTTTTTTCGAGACAGGGTTTCTCTGTATAGCCCCTGGCTGTCCTGGAACTCACTCGGTAGACCAGGCTGGCCTCGAACTCAGAAATCCGCCTTCCTCTGCCTCCCAGAGTGCTGGGATTACAGGCGTGCGCCACCACCGCCCGGCCATAACTAGTCTTTCTAAAAGGGATCTTTCTTTCTTGCAGTCCAAGATACATATGTACATCAGATTCATCTCCAGGTACACAACAGTTCTCTACTGGGTTACTGTGCTCTCCCAGAAGTATCTCATCCTTCTGCTTTCCCTGTGCTGGAGTTATAGGAGTCCTCACTGTGTCTGCTTCAGTAACTTTCAGATCAAAGGAACATGTCTTTTCAGTCTATCTAACTTTGGTTCTGATTGATACAGCTTACACTTTTTCTCTGTTGTTTTTCTCACTGATATTCAAGTTAATCTGGAAACATTTTCACACCAGACCAGAAGCAAGCTAAGTATTTGGCAAAAGAGCTAGAACCCCTGTATCAGGAGGTGGAGGAAAGATTAGTTCAAGGTCAGCATTGGCTACATGGTGAGTTTGAGGCCAGCCTGAGGTGCATGGGACCCTGTCTCTGAAAAACAAAATAATAAGATGGGCAGGAAACAGATGAGCCCTACCCCAAGGTAGAGGTGTCATTCTGCCAACCCTTTGGATAGGATTATGCTTGCTGTTAGAATAGTGGGAGCATTCTTTCCTGAGGCTTGAACAGCTGCTGGGAGCCCTCTAACTGTTCCATCACAAAAGCTTCGTCTTTGACCACTCTAGTTCTCCCCGCTATCCTCCACAACCTGGCAACACAGTCAAGCAAGTAATGACTAAGTGTGTTGATACCACAAGGAACCTCCCATCAAACTAACAATGCTGAGATTTCTCACACTCACCCAGACTTAAGGCTGAGTACTTCCCATTCCAATCTGTATAGTTTATGTGGGACAGAAGGCAATCCAATGACTTTACTGCATGCTGGATGTGGGCTCAGGGCCTAGTGTGGGACTTAATCTAGGTGTCATACATGCCCTTGCATACTTATTGGGGTCCTCATAGGGATAAGAGATCATAACAGTCTTACATGCAGTTGATTGTATAATATCAGATTGCACATAATCTGTGAACAGAGTGTATGCCATTTCAGATATATCTATACACAACATAAACTTTAGCCTTCATTCATTCAAAAATACTTATTTTATACTCCAGAAACACAAATATGACTAAGACAGTCTATATTTTCACACACAGTCAGATCTATAGCCAATGGACATGATAGCACATGCCTAAAAACCTAGTTCTTGGGAGGCTGAGGAAGGAAGACAGAGATTTTTATTTTATTTATTTATTTATTTAATATTTATTTATTTATTTATTTATTTATTTATTTATTTATTTGGTTTTTTTGAGACAGGGTTTCTCTGTGTAGTCTTGACTGTCCTGGAACTCACTCTGTAGACCAGGCTGGCCTCCAAACTCAGAAATCCGCCTGCCTCTGCCTCCCAAGTGCTGGGATTAAAGGCATGCGCCGCCGCCACCACCACGCCACCACGCCACCACCCACCACCGCCTGTAGAGATTTTTTTAAAGGCCAACCTGGGCTACAGAGTAAATTCCAGGAGAGCATGGGATACATAATGAAACACTGTTTAAAAAAGAAAAAAGAAGCCAGGCAGTGGTGGGCCACGCCTTTAATCCCAGCACTTGGGAAGCAGAGGCAGGCAGATTTCAGTGTTTGAGGCTGGCCTGGTCTACAGAGTGAATTCCAGGTCAGCCATGGCTACACAGAGAAACCCTGTCTTGAAAACAAACAAACAAACAACAACAAAAAAGGATTCATGGAACAAAGACAAAAAAAAAAAAAAATCATTACTCCAGTCCTGCCTGATCTATACAATAAGTTCCAGGCCAGCCAGGGCTACATAGGAAGACCCTGTCCCAAAAACAAAACAATACAAAAAGTCTATGTGAAGCACTATGCAATGAAAGAAATTAATCTTACTTGGTGAAATTCAAGCAAAGCTTTCCAGTGGATCTGGGCTGTGGAGAAAAAAATGAAGAGTAATCTGGAGAAGGTGTGGATACTCTGAAGCATCAAATGCAGATGTTTCTAGAGTGGGCTTGAGGTTGAGGAGCAGGCAATAAGCCTAAACACCCCAGATGCTGGGGATGTTACCTAGTGGCAAACATTTTCCTAGGTCCTGGGATCTGGGATAAGGAGGACTATACACCACTTAACAGGGGCTGGAGAGCAAGGAATTCTGAGACTCAAACTAGGGAGGGTGTATTCTCCCCTGCAGACACTCCTAGAAGTATTTGTAGTCCTTTACTCCTCATTTGTTGGGATGTGGCCAGGTATAATGAGCTAAGTAATTTGCCCACCTCCCCTGATGCACTACAGCCCACTTCACCTCACCCCCTCCCAAGGCAGAGCTCTGTTCTAAGGTTTCTAGACTGTGCCGTGCCTTCAAGTCACCCCAGGGGAAAGGGGATTGATTCCCTTTAGCCCCCTGCTGCCAGATCTCTGTGTCCACAGTAAATGCCCTTCAATAATGTCTCTTTGGCTTGACTTACAATCTGCAGGGTGTTAGGGGAGTGCCACCTGAGTGGATTGCATAGACTTGGCCAAGTGACAACGACTAAGATTTTCCTGTCTCCAGAATTCTTCCACTTCAACAAAGGTAGCAGAGACAGAATACAGAGAGAATGGCGGCCGCATAGCTTTATTATATTAACGTTTTCCACTTTTGCTGCTCACCCAACCCTAAATAGTTAACCTGTCACCCCAGTCCAACCCACCCCCACTACGTATGTGCACACCACCAGCAGCATCAGGTCAAGCCACAAGCAATGTTGCCAAACACCCCACTGGGTTATGCAACCAGCTTCCCGAGAAGAGTGAGCAGGGCGGGGTGGGTAGAGGTGGAACCAGGGGAGGGCCATGGGTCCCACAGGGAACTGGCTGCCTTGCTGGATTGCCTACTGGTGTGACCGCAGTGGCCCCAGAGGGCGGGGATAGTACTGGCCTTTTATCAGTGCCCCGCAGCATTGCACCCGCCACCCCCTGGCTTCCTCTCTCAACAGACGGAAGGGGAGGCAGCCACAGGGGGCATAGGGGGAGGGCTGGGTGTTATCCTAAGCAGCAGAGTAGGGCGGTTGCCCCAGATGGGGGTGGTGGTGAAGGACGCCTGGGACCCGGGAATAATCACGCTCCTCTGATGAAGCCGGGAGCGGGGGTAGTATAAAGTATAAACTGATGCTAGATAGTGGAGTCCCTTTCCCCGAATAAGAATTCTCAGAGGACTGACTCTGATGGGGAAGGGATGCTAAAGCTAAAACAGCAGGAGACTTCCCAGCGACTTGAGTGGGCATCAGTTTCCCTGGACTCTGAAGTCTAAAAGTTGAGTTTTGCTAGCAGAGCCTAGAATTAGAAAATCCCAGAAACAAAACAAAACAACAAGACAAAACAAAAACCTTTAGAGCTGAACTCCAACTAGACCTAGGAGAAACTGGTGTCCTAGCACCTAATACAACAAGGATTAGCTTTTCTTCTTCTTGCTGCTTTCTTTCCTTACCTTTTCTTTTTTCTTTCTTTTTCCTTCTTCCTTCCTTTCTCCCTCTTCCTTTAAAAAGAAAACAAAAAACAAGAAAAACACATTGTCTTACTTCGTAGCCTTGACCTGGAACTCACTTCACTGCCCAGGCTGGCTTTGAACTCTCAGTACTGCTCCTGCCTCAGCTTCCTCTATTAGGATTGCTGGCTTCAGCTACCACGCCCAGTCGAGGACCAATTCTTGATGCCACACCACCACCCCTTTTGCTTTTCTCCTAGATATTGAATCTTACTGTGTTTCAGTCCTGGCATTTATTGGATTTTGTTCCCCCCACCCCACCCCCCAAGACAGGGTTTCTCTGTGTAGCCCTGGCTGTCCTGGAACTCACTCTGTAGACCAGGCTGGCCTCAAACTCAGAAATCTGTCTGCCTTTGCCTCCCAAGTGCTGGGAATACAGGCGTGCACCACCACTGCCCAGCTAGTCCTGGCATTTATTTTATTTTATTTTTTTTAAAGATTTATTATTTATGAGTACACTGTCTTCAGTCAGATCTCATTACAGATGGCTGTGAGCCACCATGTGGTTGCTGGGAGTTGAACTTAGGACCTTCAGAAGAGCAGTCAGTGCTCTTAACCTCTGAGCCATCTCTCCAGCCCCAAGTCCTGGCATTTATTATTGGAGTTTATTTTTAGTTCTGTGGTCCCAGGTAACATAACCTTTTTTTTTTTTTTTTTTTTTTTTTTTTGGTTTTTTGGATTTGTTTTTTTCGAGACAGGGTTTCTCTGTATAGCCCTGGCTGTCCTGGAATTCACTCTGTAGACCAGGCTGGCCTCGAACTCAGAGATCCTCCTGCCTCTGCCTCCCAGAGTGCTGGGATTACAGGCATGCGCCACCACCGCCCGGCAACATAACCTTTTTGAGCCTTACTTCCTTACCTGAAAAAAAAAATATATATATATATTTGGTTTTTTTTGTTGTTGTTGTTTTGTTTTTCAAGACAGGGTTTCCTTGTGTAGCCCTGGCTGTCCTGGAATTCACTCCGTAGACCAGGCTGGCCTCGAACTCAGAAATCCGCCTGCCTCTGCCTCCCAAGTGCTGGGATCATAGGTGTGCACCGCCACGCCCGGCCTAGATAATTTTATTAAAATATTCTGGGCTGGAGAGATGGCTCAGTGGTTAAGAGCACCGACTGTTCTTCCGAAGGTCCTGAGTTCAAATCCCAGCAACCACATGGTGGCTCACAGCCATCCGTAATGAGATCTGATGTCCTCTGCTGGTGTGTCTGAAAATAGCTACAGTGTACCTACATGTAATAAATGAATAAAAAAAATTAAAAAAATATTCTTTAGTAGGTGAATATCAAGTTAGTGTAGTGCTAAATGTGTAGCTCAGTAGCAGAGCTCTTGCCTAGCATTTACAAGGTTGTAGGTTTGATCCACAGTACTACAAGTAAAACGAAATTAAAATATTAGCAAAATAAAATATTCATCTCTGCTTCCTGACCACAGACGCAATGTGTCTAATGGCCTCATGCTTTTGCTGTCTTCCTTCCTTAAATTAATTAAATTAATTATTAAGTTAATTAATAAAAATAAACAAAATAGTTTATTACGATCTATTAGGAAATAAATGCTTAAATATCAGGAGACCATAACCTTTTGGGACATCAGAACTCCCTGTCTGGAGGCCATACTGGTAAAGAAATATTTGAGACAACTGAAGCCAGGAGGTAGCCTGATTCTGCAAGGGACCCAGATGAAGTGTTGGTGGCTAGACTTTTAGGAACTAGCCTCAGGCTCTCCCATACCAACACAGTTGGGAGAAGCTCATGCTAGCCACAGAGTGGGCACAGTGCCAGTCTTATGGGCTTCAGTCACCTTCTAGGAACCCCAGAACTCCTATCCTACCCCACTGTCGCAGTCCTCCGCAAGGGATAGAGCTGCTGAAGACATTCCACCCTCAGATTGAAAGGAGGGTGGGTGCCAAGCTATTTACTTAGTCCTTTCAGAAGCATCCCGCATCCCAGCCTCCTATCATTGTCCTGGCTGCTTATCTAACCCAGAATAGCTTTGGGTTTTCTACCAGTCTGAACAGATGAAAAATCTGGGTTTGAACCTCAGCTTAGCTCCCAGCAGTGTGAACCTGGACAAATTATTTAACTTCCCCGAGTTTCAGTTTCTTCTTGGTAAATGGAGAACACTAAGCTTCCGTAGAGGATGTGTGGGATCAGATGAAGCAATGTACAGTGTTTATTACTGAAAGTCTAGTAATGTTGGTCCTTTGATCTACTCTCTAAGGCCTATGTTAAGTCAAGCTATAGTTCCATAAAACATTTTCTGGCTTGGGCATATATATATTCATTTGTCTTTTTGACTATAGAATGGGTACAAGCCTAGCCTGGGCAGACTCTGTCTCAAATAAAAAGTAAAAAGAGGACTTAGGAATAACTCATTGGCAGTGTACTTACTTGCCTATCATGCTTGAGACCCTAGGTTCAATCCTTAGTTCTCTCTCCCTCTCTCTCTCCCTCTCTCTCTCTCTCTCTCTCTCTCTCTCTCTCTCTCACACACACACACACACACACACACAACTATGTTAAATTCAGTGATTTGATATGTAAGCTTTATTTTATTTTATTTTATTTTATTTTATTTTATTTTATTTTATTTTATTTTATTTTATTTTCTGAGGCAGGGTTTCTCTGTGTATCCTGGCTGTCCTGGAACTCACTCTGTAGACCAGGCTGACCTCAAACTCAGAAATCTGCCTGCCTCTGCCTCCCAGAGTACTGGGATTACAGGAGTGCACTGCCATTGCCCGGCTTAAGATTTATTTTTAACGATTTATTTTTATTATTTTTAGTTGTGTATGTTTGTCTGTGTCTGTGTAGGCCTCTGTGTGGGTATGTTCAGGTATGTGCTAGTGCCCATAGATGCCAGAGATGTCTAATATTCCAGAGCTGGAGTTACAGGTCATTTCTGAGCAACCTAATGGCAGTTCTGGGAATCCAATTAGGGTTTTTAGGGGTGTTTGTTTGTTTGTTTCTTTGTTCATCTGTTTTGTTTATCTGTTTTTAGACAGTTTCTCTGTGTAGCCCTGACTGTCCTGGAACTTGTTCTGTAGTCCTGACTGGCCTTGAACTCAAAGATCTCCCTGCCTCTGCCTCCCAAAGGCCAGGATTAAAGGTGTGCACCACCATGTCCAGCTTTCAAACTAGGGTCATTTGCAAGAGCAGTCTGCACACTAGCCGCTGAATGATCTCTTCAGCCCCTATAAATTTCCCTTTAGAAAGAGGTTGGGAAGCCACTAACTAAAATGACTTAACAGGCGAAGGTACCTGAGGAATCTTTCTTTTTTGTGGCCTTAAGTTTTATTATAGCTCTGTGTTAAAGAGACAACAACTATACCTCAGAGGAAATGTAAGAAGTCATTAGTTCAGAAAGATGCTACCTTGGGGCTAATAAGATGTCTCAGTCTGTTCTGGAAACTACTGCCAGTAAATATTTTCTTTTTAGAAGAAAGAAAGACAGAAAGAAAGAAAGAAAGAAAGAAAGAAAGAAAGAAAGAAAGAAAGAAAGAAAGAAAGAAAGAAAGAAAGAAAGATGCTAACTGTACCATCTTCTCAAAGCCAACCTCCTTGCCAGCAATGCTTTTCTAGAGCCCAAGTTTCAGGTGTCCTTACTGGTTGTACAAGGTGTGTGCCCACATCTCCAGGTCCATTCTGTTGGTGTTGGTGACCACAGTGCTGATTCTTATCCTGCCATGGCTGCCTGGCTATCTCTAGAGGCAGAGCAAGCTACCAGGTGGAGTTCAAGTATGCAGAGCCCAATCCAGGTGATACAGGTGATCTGTGTGACCTGGCCATTATGAATTATTTTTCTGAGTCTTCATTTCAAAACCAGGAAAAAATTCTCACCTTCTGAGAGTACAAACAAATAAACCTCTTCCACCCTCAGGTTGGATAGAAACATGACTGATTTGTTTTTCTCTACTAAAAACTAAGCTTGACTTGAATGTTTATAAATTCAATTTTAGTCCAATTTGGTCAATTAATTCATCTAGAAAGAATTCACTTATGCTCACCTAACTTATAAGAGCATGGCATATAAGCTATATGGTTAATTTACATGTTTCTACACAAACTCGTAGTATCTTGGACAATTCTATTGTCTAATTCTAATAGCTGGATACTTCAGAAGGCAAATATTATAATTAGAAAGATTGGTTAGTGAACAAGAAGAATTACGCTATAATTTTCATGCGTAAGAGACCTGCATCTGTTACCTTAGTAAAGATATCAGACATTCATTCATGCTGGCCAAGCAGAGAATTTTTTTCTCAAAATATCACTGGAAAAATAGATTATGGTGGTGTGGATTCTTTGAAGACAGTGACTCCCCTTTCTGTGAAGACAAGGCACAATTCAGTTGATTGGGTTTCAGCTTGAGCCAAGTTAATGTAATTGCTTCTGTTTATATCCCCTTCGGCCATGTTACTGTAATTGACTGTGTTAGAGCTTGGTTGCACTTAGGCTGTAGCTACTTCACTTTATGTGATTAGGTTGCTAGAGCTACAGATACATTGACAGAATTATGCTTTCCTGGAACTACATTAGATCACTTGCCGTTTCCACTAACAGCTGACCTCATCTAGCACCATTTGCTTTTCCAGTTTCATCCACAATGCACTGTTCTCTGGGGACATTTTCTGACTATATTGTTCTTATTGTTGTTTTCTGACTATATTACTCTGACTGTAAACTAAAGGACTATGGCCCTTCTGTATAGCACATCTCTTGCAATCCTTTCTGCATATGAATGTCATGTTCAGCATCTTAAAAACTATTGCTGTGACCTAGGCTGTGGTGGTGTACACATTTAATCCCAGGATTTGGGAGGCAAAGACAAGTGGATTTCTGAGTTCGAGGCCAGCCTGGTCTACAGAGTGAGTTCCAGGACAGCCAGGGCTACACAGAGAAACCCTGTCTCGGAAAACCAAAACCATAAAAAGAAAGAAAGAAAGAAAGAAAGAAAGAAAGAAAGAAAGAAACAAACAAACAAACAAACAAACAAACAAACAAACAAACCAACCAACCAACCAACCAACCAACCAAGAGGGCTGGAGAGATGGCTCAGTGGTTAAGAACACTGACAGCTCTTCCAAAGGTCCTGAGTTCAAATCCCAGCAACCACATGGTGGCTCACAACCATCCATAATGAAAGCGGATGCCCTCTTCTGGAGCTGTCTGAAGACAGCTACAGTGTACTCACATATAATAAATAAATAAATATTTAAAAAAAAAGAGAAAGGAAGGAAGGAAGGAAGGAAGGAAGGAAGGAAGGAAGGAAGAAAGGAAGGAAGGAAGGAAGAAAGGAAGGAAGAAAGGAAGAAAGGAAGGAAGAAAGGAAGAAAGGAAGAAAGGAAGAAAGAAAGAAAGAAAGAAAGAAAGAAAGAAAGAAAGAAAGAAAGAAAGAAAGAAAGAAAACGTGTCTGGACAATATAGCAAGACCCCATATCAAAATAATAATAATAATAGCCTCTGTAGGGGCTGGAGAGATGGCTCAGTGGTTAAGAGCACTGACTGCTCTTCTGAAGGTCCTGAGTTCAAATCCTAGCAACCACATGGTAGCTCACAACCATCCATAATGAGATCTGATGCCCTCTTCTGTTGTATCTGAAGACTGCTACGTGTACTTACATATAACAATAAATAAATCTAAAAATAAAAATAAAAAAATAACCTCTGTAAAGTAGGAAAAATACAGTTGATTTATATGTCAAGTAAGAGTTTAGCATCCAGAAATCTAGAATACATAAACATCTCCTATAACTTGCTGAGCTTGGTGATGTATGCAGCACTTGAGAGACAGACTGGTGGATCTCCATGAGTTCAAGGCCAGTCTGATGTACAGCAAATTCAGGCCAGCCAGAACTACAAAGTGAGATTCTATTTCAAAACAAACTTTAAAAAAAGGTGTGTGTGTATGCAGTTGTATTTATGTATGTATGTATATGGTGTGTGTATATGTGTGTATTTTGTGTGTGCATGTGTGTTTTTGTACATATGTGGTGTGTGTGTATGTGCATAGTGTGTGTATCTGTGCACGTATGTTTAGATATGTATGGTGTGTGTCTATGCACGTGAGTGCAAATGTTTGCAGAAGCCAAAAGTGTTGCATCCCCTGAAGCTGTAGTTGAGTTTGAGGCAGTTGTAAGCCACAGATATAGGTCCTTGGAATCAAATTCACTGGGGTCCTCTTCAAGAGTATTATGTGCTCTTAATTGTCTGTCCAGGTCTTTCTCCACCCCCAATTCTTTTTTCCTTTTTTTGTTTTTTGTTTGTTTGTTTGTTTGTTTTTGTTGTTGTTTTTTCGAGACAGGATTTCTCTGTGTAGTCCTGGCTGTCCTGGAACTCATTCTGTAGACTAGGCTGGTCTCGAACTCAGAAATTCACCTGCCTCTGCCTCCCAAGTGCTGGGATTACAGGCATGCGCCACCACGCCTGGATTCACCCCCAATTCTTATAACTCAAGAGAAAAAGACAACTTGATGAGCTAAGGACTTGTATAGACTATTC
This sequence comes from Apodemus sylvaticus, assembly GCF_947179515.1. Taxonomy (NCBI): domain Eukaryota; kingdom Metazoa; phylum Chordata; class Mammalia; order Rodentia; family Muridae; genus Apodemus; species Apodemus sylvaticus. Next base: position 66,902,171 of record NC_067488.1, on the reverse strand, counting down.
TTCTGGATGATATTCAAGTGAACAACAAGAATCCAGGAAAGATGCTAAAGCATTAGTCATGTGGGAAATGCAAATCAAACCACAATGAGACACCACTTTGTCCCCATGAGAATTGTTATACAAAACACAAAAACAAACAACAAAAACCTCAGTGACTTAGTGTGTGTGAAGATGCAGAGAAATTGGGAGACCTTTTACAACTTCTTTTAAGTCCTCCGAGCTAAGAAGATCACAAGTTCAAAAGCTAACCTGAGCTATAGAGTCACTTCTAGGTCAGCCCAGTGTACTTTATAAAAACATAGATACATACATTCATACATATTGGAGCTGAAGAGATAGCTTAGTGGTTAAGAGCACTTAGAGCTCTTGTAGAGGACCTGAGTTTAGTTTCTAGCACCCACATGGATGCTTATAACTGTTGGTAATTCCATTTCCAGAGGATCCAATGATCTCGGTAGGCTCCTGAATGTACATAGCGCATAAACATACACTACAGTGTGCAACACACACACATCCACATAAATGAGTATTTCAAAAACTAAATAAATAAATAGTACAGGCAATAAGCAAATAGTTTGACAGATCCTCAAAGGTGAACACAGAATTACAATCCTTAAGTATATATCAAATAAATAAATAAATAAATAGGAGCTGGCGAGATGGCTCAGAGGTTAAGAACACTGACTGCTCTTCTGAAGGCCCTAAGTTCAAATCCCAGCCACATGCTGGCTCACAACCATCTGTAACAAGATCAAATGCCCTCTTCTGGTATATCTGAAGACAGATATAGTGTACTTACATATAATAAATAAATAAATCTTTAAAAAAGTATATATCCAAATTTGTTGAAATCGTGTTCTCAAACAAAGTTTTTTCTTAAAGTTCTGGAAATCAAGACCAGGAACCTACACATGACACGTAAACACTCCACCACTGTACTGTTTCCCCTTGAAAACAAGCAAATATTTGTGACATGAATGTTCATAGTGATACTATTCTCAACCCTTAAAAGTGTAATAACACATGTCTAGCGATTGATGAAAGAACTGAAACTGGGTCCTTTGCAATAGTAGTGAGTGCTCAGCAGGGTGCGGTGGCATAAATGTCTTTAGTCTCAGCACTCAGGAGGCAGAGGCAGGTGATCTCTGAGTTCCAAGCCAGCCTGATCTACAAAGTGAATTCTAAAGACAACAACCAACACAACAAGAATAAGAACAACAACAAGAGTAGTGAGTGCTCTTAATCAATGAGCCATCTCTCCAGTCCCTGTAGGACATTTTCTACTTTATAATTGATGTGGGAGGACCCAACCCATTATGAATACCACCATAGGGCAAGTGGTTCTGGGTTGTATAAGGACCAGGCTGAGCAAACTAATAAGCAACAGTCCTCCACAGTCTCTGCTTCAGTTCCTGCCTCCAGATTCCTCCCTTGAGTTTTTGTCTTAGTATCTCTCAATGGACTGTGAGCCCAGATATGTAACCCAAATAAACCCTTTCCTCCTCAAGTTACATTTGATAGACATTTCATCACAGCAATGGAAAGCAAGCTAGAATATAGTTCAAGGACAGCCTGGGCTAGATACCCTGTCTAGAAATCAGAGGATGGTGTGAGAGGACCAGATTGGTGAGATAGCTTAATGGGTTAAAGGTGCTTGTCACCACGTTTGATATCAGAGTTTGATCCCTGAGGCCCACATGATGAAGAGAACTGACTCTTACCATACACTTGCTCTGTCACATGTATATTTACACACACACACACACACACACACACACACACACACACAAATAAGTGTAAAAGAAGTTTTGTTTATTTTCTTTAAATTTGTAGAGAAAGCAGTTTGGTGGCTTGGAGTGCTTATTGGAGAGACTCAGGGAACAACTTATTTTTTTTTGGGGAATAAAGCATTTTGGAAATAGTAATGGTTGCACAGCACCACAAATATCAACAACTACTGAACTGAGCACTTTAGAATGAACACTACTTATATTAGATTTACTTATTTATTTATTATATGTGTGTGATTGTTTTGCTCCTGTGTACATCTGGGTGTCATGTGCATCCTGGAACTGTAGTCACAGACAGTTGTGAACCATCTGGGAATAGAACCCAGATTCTCTGAAAGAATAAGTGCTCTTAACTGTTGAATCATATCTCCTAAATCCGAAACTAGTTTAAAAATTGTTTTATTTTTACATGCCTGTATGTGTAGCTAAGTGTATGTATATAGCATGTAGGTGCTAGAAAGTGAACCCAAGTCCTTTGTACAAGAAGTGAATGCTCTTAAGTGCTGAGCCATCTCTCCAGTCCTGTAAAAGTATTTTAAAAAAATTTTTTTTGTGTCCCTCACAATGAACTACAGGAACTAAGAAGTGCTGGAATCAGGAGAAATAGTCTTCCCCATGAAGAGCACACCACCTGGTTATCTAATACCAAATGGTCATCCCTGAAAACATACATACAAGTAATATTATATAGGCTGAGCAGGTTATATTTAAAAATATAAATGCATTATGCATATAATAGCAATTAATAATAAAAAAGATGCTAATTTTCTTAAAGGGAACTGGGAAGAGCATATAGAATAGTTTGAAGAGAGAAAATGGAAATGATGTAATTATATTATAATCTCAAAAAGAAAAGAAAAAAGCAGCCTCGCGGTGGTGGCACACATCTGCAATCCCAGCACTCTGGGAGGCAGAGGCAGGCAGATTTCTGAGTTCAAGGCCAGCCTGGTCTACAGAGTGAACTCCAGGACAGCCAGGGGCTATACAGAGAAACCCTGTCTTAAAAAAATCAAATCCAAAAACAAACAAAAAAGAAAAGAGAGAGAGAGAGAGAGAGAGAGAGAGAGAGAGAGAGGTGTGTGTGTGTGTGTGTGTGTGTGTGTGTACATGAGCACATTCCCTTGGAGGCCAGAAGAGGGCATCAGATTCCCTAGAACTTTCAATATGAGTTCTATGAACTACTGAACTCAGGTCCTCTAGAAGAGCAGCAAATGTTCTTAATTACTGTGGCATTTCTCCAACCCTAAAATGTGGTTAACTTAAAAATATATATGTAAGGGTCTGGAGAAATGGCTCAGAGGCTAAGAGCATGGCTGCTCTTCTAGAGAATACGAGTTCAATTCCCAGCACCCACATGGCAGCTCACAACTATTTGTAACTCCTGTTCCATGTTCCATGGGATTCAACACCCTCATACAGGCATACATGCAGGAAAAACACCAATGCACATGAAATAAAAGTATATAGATTTAAAGGTTAAGAGGTGCTATGTGGGTGCTGGGAATGAAAACCAGGTCTTCTGAAAAAGCAACTAGAGCTCTTAACTGCTAAGCCATCTCTAGACTTTAAAATGGTTAATTTTTATGTGGATTTCATCTAAATTTAAAATTCTATCTCAATAACATCAGTTTTTCTTTTTCTTTCTTTCTTTTTTTTTTCTTCTCTTTGGTTTTTCAAGACAGGGTTTCTCTGTGTAGCCCTGGCTGTCCTGGAACTCACTCTGTAGATCAGGCTGGCCTCAAACTCAGAAATCCACCTGCCTCTGCCTCCCAAGTGTTGGAATTACAGGCATGCGCCATCACCGCCTGGCTCAATTCACATATTTTTAAGTATATTATCTCATTTAGTCCTCAGCCTCCCCCCTTTCAGGTCAGCATACTATGTAGTTCAGGCTAGCCTCAAAATCAAGGCAATCCTCTGCTTCAGTGTTCCAAATGTTGGGATTATAGGTAAGAGTTGCCATGTTTGGATTGTCCACTTAAAAAAAAATTTTTTTTAAACTGTTGGGGCTGGAGAGATGGCTCAGCAGTTATTACTGACTACTCTTCCAAATGTCCTGAGTTCAAATCCCAGCAACCACATGGTGGCTCACAACCATCAATACAGTTACAGTATACTCATATATATAAAGTAAATAAATAAATCTTTTTAAAACAATTAGTTTTTGTTTTTTGTTTTTTCTTTCTTTTTTTTCTTTCTTTCTTTTTTTTAAAGGAAATATTTTTAATTAATTAATTTATTTATTATATGTGAGTACACTGTAGCTGTCTTCAGACACTCCATCCAGAAGAGGGAGTCAGATCTCATTACGGATGGTTGTGAACCACCATGTGGTTGCTGGGATTTGAACTCAGGACCTTTGGAAGAGCAGTCGGTGCTCTTAACCACTGAGCCATCTCTCCAGCCCTCTTTTTTTCTTTCTTTCTTTCTTTCTTTCTTTCTTTCTTTCTTTCTTTCTTTCTTTCTTTCTTTCTTTCTTTCTTTCTTTCTTTCTTTCTTCTTTCTTTCTTTCTTTCTTTCTTTCTTTCTTTCTTTCTTTCTTTCTTTCTTTCTTTCTTTCTTTCTTTCTTTCCAAGATCCCATTTTATGGCTCTGTCTGTCTGGGAACTCACTATATAGACTGGGCTGGCCATGACTTCACAGAGATTCCCTCACCTCTGCCTCCTAAGTGCTAGAGCTAAAGGCGTGCACCCAGAAGACAGTAATTTTTTTAAAAATGAGGGAAGTATGCTGTGGTATGTGGTTGGCAGATGGGTATCATCTCCTTACTCAGGAAGCTCAGGCAGGAGGATCAGAAGTTCAAATGCAGTCTCTATTATATGGCAAAGTCAAGTCAAGGTCATCCTATGCTGCTAGAGACTGTATCTCAAACAAAGAAACAAACAGAAAAGATAGTCATGCTATTCTTCCCTGAGAAATGTACACACACACACACAGGTACACACAAATAAATAAACAAACAGGGGCTGGAGAGATGGCTTATTGGACAAGAGCACTGACTGCTCTTCCAGAGGTCCTGAGTTCATTCCCAGCAATCACATGATGGCTCACAACTGTCTATAATGAAATCTGATGCCCTCTTCTGATGTGTCTGAAGACAGCTACACTGTACTCATATACATAAAAGAAATAAATCTTTTTAAAAAATAACAAGTCGGGCATGGTGGCGCATGCCTGTAATACCAGCACTTGGGAGGCAGAGACAGGTTCAAGGATTCCATTCTGAGTTTGAGGCCAGTCTGGTCTACAGAGTGAGTTCCAGGACAGCCAGAACTACACATAGAAACCCTGTCTCAAAAAACCAAAAACCAAAACAAACAAACAAAAAATAAAACAACAACAACAATAACAACAACAACAAAAACCCAAATAGATGTCAGGGTGGGGAAGTGCTCATAAAGTTGCTCAGATAGTCTTAACTCCTTATCCTCCTTCTTCAGCTTCTCAGGCAGCAGGGATTAGAGGGCTGTGGTTTGGTCAAGAAAATGGTTTTAGGACAAGCTCTTCACACCTCAAATGTATGCTCCCAACTAACAGCTTCTTTGGACTCTATTCTCATCTGAAAAATGGATGTAATAACCACCTACTTCAAACTTTATTTTTTTTATTTTATTATTTTTTGAAAAATTTATTTATTGTTATATCTAAGTACACTGTAGCTGTCTTCAGATGTACCAGAAGAAGGTGTCAGATCTCATTACAGATGATTGTGAGGCATCATGTGGTTGCTGTGATTTGAACTCAGGACCTTTGGAAAAGCAGTCAGTGCTCCTCACTGCTGAGCAATCAATCTCTCCAGCCCCTACTTCAAATTAAAAAAAAAAAAAAAAGGTGCTTTCCTTTTTTGTTGTTGTTGGTTTTTTCCCTTGTTTTTGTTTTGTTTTGTTTTTTACCTTGAGAATATTTTTTTAGCATTTAAAAGAAAAGTCCCCTTGCCAGGGGTTGGTGGCACATACCTTTAATCCTGGCAAGCATTAGGAAGGCTGAGGACCGCTGCTCTAAAGGGTTTCAGTTAGCTCGGACTGGCATGAAACTTGCTACACAGGTCAGTAGTTGCTAAAGCTGGTCTTCAGCACCTGATCTTTCTGCCTCTGCCTCACAAGTGCTGAGATCACAGATATGGGTTCATGCCCAGCCTTGTATTTTTTTCTTTGAGACAAGGTCTCATGTGCCTCAGGCTGGCCTCAAACTCAATGTGTACCTGAGGACTATCTTGAACTTCTGATCCTCTTGCATCCACCTCTAGTGTGCTAAGATTAGAGGTATCTGCTTCCATGAGGCTGAAACACAGGGCTTTGTGCATGGTGGGCAAGCATATTACTGAATTAAGTTATATCACAAACTACCTGTCTCTTTTTCTCAAGAAGCAAACTACTCTTAAACTCCTGGATTCAAGGGATCTTCCTGTTTTAGCCTTTCAAATAGATTTAGAAGAGGTGCAGGAAAGTCTGGCATAATAATAATAATAATAATAAATAATAATAATAAGTCATCATCAAACTCTATGAGATTCTTAGAAAAATGTATCAACAAATTAGGTTTGTTGGCTCATACCTGTAACCCCAGCACTCAGGAAGCTGAGGTAGGAGGATTGGGGGGAGTTTGAACCAGTCTGGGCTAGAGTAAAACTTTGTCTTAAAAAAGGAACACTATGCTCCAATAGAAGACCCCATATCCAGAAATATATAAACAGCATGAACTGAAGTTAATGGCTTATTAAAAAACAAAGTTGGATAGTGGTGGCTTTAATTTTAGCACTCAGGAGGCAAAGGCAGATAGGTCTCTGTGAGTTTAAGGACAGCCTGGTTTACAGAGTCAGTTCTATGACAGCTAGAACTAGAAAGAGATCCTTTCTTAAAAAACCCAAGCCAAAACCACAACAAAAGAACTGGACATGGTGGTTTGCACCTTTAATCTCTGCAACTTAAAGGCAGAGACAGGAAAATCTTTGTGAGTTCAAGTTCTAGGCCAGTCAGGGTTACAAAGTGAGGCCCTATCTTAAAAAAAAAAAAAAAAAGACATGAAGTTGAAATTGGGGTGTACAAAGGTAGAAGGTAGATCTAGGAGGAAGTGAGGAGAGGAGTTGGAGGTTCTCAATATGAGCAAAGTACATTGCATGGAACTCTGAAATAATAAAAAAATATCCAAAACAAAATACCAACTATAACAAACAACTCCACCAGATATATTAAACAATAAATAATTGAATGACTGAGCATTATACTTGGCACATAATAAATGGACAGAAAAATGTTAGTATTGCCATTAATCTGCCAAAGCAAGAACAATGCCATTGGGATAGGAGAGATGGTTCATCCTTTAACTATGGCTGCTCTTCCAGAGTACCCAGGACCCAAATATCAGTTCACAATCTCATTGCAACTCCTGTTCTGATATCATGTTCTGGCCTCCACAGGTACCAGGCATGCAAATGGTGCACAGATACACTGACTTAGGGTTTCTATTGCTATGATGAAGCACTATGGACAAAAAGCAAGTTGTGGATAAAAGGGTTTATTTGGCTCACACTTCCCTATGGCTGTTCATCATTGAAGGAAGTCAGGACAGGAACTCAAGCTGGGTAGGAACCTGGAGGCAGAAACTGATGCATGGAGAATTGCAAGGGGTCAGCCCTGGTAGGGTAAGGTACCCAGGTGATGTGGGACACAGCATTAGATGAAGGCCAAAGGCTGATGATCTCTGGCCTTATAATTCTCTTTTACTATTCTGGGGGTTCAGAAGCTAATAGTTTCTGACAATTTAACTTTCTTGCTATTGCTAAAAAGTTGGCTAAAAGCCACTGGTTTCTGGCAATTAACTCCTGATGATAGCAACAAGGAATTAAGCAAAAAGGCTTAGTTTTCATCTGGCTGAAGTTTTCTCTGGCTAGAGGCTTGGAGTTCCTTAACTCTTCATGAATCAGAGAGAAAAGAAGAAGAAAGGGAAAACTTTATCATTTTGTAATGGCTCTTCCCTCCTGAAAATCTGGAAATTTCAACCTCAATCTCTCTTTCTCTCCTTCTCCTCTTTCTCCTTCTCTCTTTTCCCTCCCCTCCCCTCTCCCCGCCCCTCCTTTGCTGAGAATTGAACTCAGGTCCTTTGGAAGTGCAGCCAGGGCTCCTAACAGTTGTCTCACTGTGTAGTCCTGTCTGGCCTGGAACTCTTTATGTAGATCAGGCTGGCCTCAGACTCAGAAAGATCTGTCTGCCTCTGCCTCCATAGTCCTAGAATTAAAGGTGGCACCACCACGCCCAGCTACAAACCTCCTTTATCCACTCAGAACGTACCATTCTGACCCCTTTCTGCCTTGGTCCTTATTCTTTTCATTCTCTCTAATCTCCAATGCCTTAATTCCTATTTCATGTTGAACCAAAGTGGGAAAACGTTGTCCATCAAAGTGCAAGTCTCCTGTACTCAACTCCCAGACCGAAAGTGGGCAGTGGGCCGCAGATTCCCTGAAGTTGAGCGATGGGACATAGGAGCTGGGAACTGAACTCAGGTCTTCCACATGAAAAGTATGAGCTCTTAACTACTGAGCCATTTTTCCAGTCCCCAGACATTTTTTTTAAAAAGTAAATTACATTAAAATATTTATTGGGTATGTGTGCATGTGACACGTGCACATCCTGGCATATACTTCTCGAGACCTTCGTTTGTGTAGTTAACGTTTGGCTGCTTATAGCTAACTTGGCGACCTCTCTGAGGTTGTTGAAATGACCAAGGACACTACAGTTGTGGATATCCCACAGGACCTAATGGTGGCGCTGGGAATCTGGATTCGGGCAGGGCTTCTCAGCAAGGCTAAAGCTAAGGGCTAGAGGCACGTAGCACCCGCTACAGCGAGTGCGAATTAGAGGCTGACAGAATCACGTGGCTTCCTCCTACCAATAGCAAAGTAACAATCGCTTCCCTCGTTCCCCATGGAAACAACACCCTGACCCTTCCGCCCCTTCGGGTTTTGGCCCCTCATTGAAAATTCCGTGTGACAATCAAACAGCTGCTTCTTATGGCTGGACAGTTAGCTTCCGTGAAGCGAGTGATTGGTCAAGACGCGAAGGCTGGCTTATCCTCACCCAATGTTGCCTCTTTAGGGCGGGACCTAGTGAAGACTCAGAACCAATCAGCGGCGACGTCGCTTGTGCGACTCCACGTCAGCAGCAGCTGCGGGCAAGATGGAGGCGCTGATTTTGGTAGGAGCTGGAGGGCGGGTGGCTCCGCTGTGGTGTCCAGGGGGTCCGGGAGGTGGGGCTCATTAGCTGGGGCCGTGAGAAAGAGGGTTCCGGTCAGGCCTCGGGGGCTGAAGCTCCCGGTACCTGAACTATGCAAGTGTGGCCTACATGGGAACCAGAGCCGCGGAATAGAGTAGGAAGCCTTGCCGGAAAGAGAGCAAGAGTCGGTGGCAAAGTTAAAGAGAACATGCGGGGTCCTTAGGAGAATTCTGAGTGCACTGGATGGGGTGGGGTGGGGTGAGTTTCAAGTTCTCCCGGATGGTTAGTGTTGTGAATCATACCTACTTGAGTTTCCCCAAACCTCCATATTCGAGTCCCCCAAGTTTTAATGGCAGAATAGAGGTGTTTTGTCAGCCCCAGATCCACCTGTGGTGGTCAGAATTCGACTACCCTTTGGCAATTTCGTGTCCTGTTCCTTTACAAAACTTGTTTTTGTTTTCCTGTTAATCCTTAGTATGTAATTCTGTCATGATTGAGAATCAGCATTCCATCCAGGTTCAGGAATACTTGGTAGAGCTAGTGTAGATTTTGGACTATTTTTTTTCTGACTCCTTAATTTTCTCTTCTATTCTCTCTTTCTTCAGACTTTAGGAACTCATACCGTAGGATCCTTTGTCTATCTTTTTGCTTACACGAACGAGAATGAGAATTGTTATATAGAAGTGTATTAGCTCCTTTGTCCCTTGATCCTTTCTGCTTGTTCAAATAAAACACTGTCCCTTTAGAACAGGACCAGAGCATTTCTTTCTTTCAAGGCACTGACTGGCAGTTTGGAGACCTATGAGTCTACCTACCAGTGTCTGTGTGTAAGTGTAGGAATGTTTCTTTTCCTTTAGTTGGACTCCAGGATTGTTTCCAAGAGTCTTTCCTTAGCTCCTGTTGTTTTCATTTATATTCCTTGTAAGTGTACATATGAAACTCTTATCAGTAAAAGAAAAAAGTTTTTCCTTCTCTTTTATTTTAAAGGAAAAAAAGTTTTTTGTTTGTTTGTTTGTTTGCTTTTTTGGTTTTTCGAGACAGGGTTTCTCTGTATAGCCCTGGTTGTCCTGGAACTCACTCTGTAGACCAGGCTGGCCTCCACCTCAGAAATCCTGCCTGCTTCTGCCTCCCAAGTGCTGGGATTAAAGGCGTGCGTCACACTGCCCAGCTGAAAAAAAAGTTTTTTGAAACAGGCTCCCTCTCTCACTCTCTCTCCACCTCTTTTCCCTTTCCTGATGTCCTGGCTACTCATTATGTAAACCAGGTTGGCCTCAAACTCACAGAGATCCAGCTGCCTCTACCCTCCAAGTGGGGAGACTAGAGGTATATGCCACTACGCCAACTTGTTTTAGTTTTTTAACTGAGAGTTTCATATAGGTCTGACTGGAATCAACTTTGCCACGTAGACCTCCATACTCACCTGGCATTTTTGTGGGAGTTTGAACTTTGGTTTTCTTATTTGTATGACAAGCACTTTAACCACTGACCTATCTGTCCAAACCTCCTTAACTTCCCTTCTTTCAAATGCAAAGAGGATTTATTCTCATGGTATGAGTTGGACAAGTTGAAGCAAAATGTTTAATGTCTTGAGTAGTTCAAGTGTTTACTGTACCAGTCAATGAGGTTTTAAAAGTCTTGTGACAGATGTGGATAGTCTGTGAAACTGGTTTCCTTAGATGTTTTTAGCCTTTTTAATCAGGTGTGGTGGCTCACACCTGTAGCTCTAGCACTCAGGCTGAGGTCATATGGCTGCTAGTTTGAGGCCAGCCTGGGTAACAAATGAGGCCTTGTGTTATAATACCAAAATTAATGTAATTTAGTCAAACCAGCTTAAAGAGTGAGGAAGATGGTACTTGGGGAGCTCCTTTCCCATTGTTTGTGTTGGGCTGGGTGTGGTGCAGTGCTAAGAGCACATGGTCTAGCTGGCTTGCTGGCTTCAAAGGCCCCCTGTATCGCTCCTGGCACTGCAGTTGTATGGAGTGACCTGTCTTGTTTTCTCTCCCTTTTCACTCTCTCTCAGCCTGCTGCTTCCTCACTGCTCCCTTACAGCTGAACTAACCAGCTGCATGTAGTAACAGACCCTTGCTAACTGGTCTAGATACCTCTCACCTTTACTTTTAAAACTATACTGAGCCTTTGTCACTAGCACCTTATGCATGTACTGGGTTCAGGAAAGCAGAGCTGTAGGGAAAGACTCTTTCTAAGGAAGGGCAGTGCCAAAACTCCATTCCATTTTAGTCTTCTTGTTCTCTCAGAATAAATATTTTATTTTATTTTATTTTATTTTATTTTTGAAACAGTCTTATTATGTAGCCTGGGCTGGGCTTGAGTTTGTGATCTCCCAGCCTTACCAGGTTTCCAAAGTTTCTGTAGATTCTTACACCTCTTCACTTTGCAGAATTTTTCTTTCAGCCATGGGCTGTGTAAAGTTTTTGTTGATGATAAAATATAGGAAGCTATGGACTGTGGCTCCCACCTTTAATCTCAGTACTTGGCAGGCACAGGCAGGTGGAGGTTTGAGAGTTTGAAGCCAGCCTGGTCTACCTAGTGAGTTCCCAGGCAGTCAAAGCTGTGTAGAAAGACCCTGTCTCAATAAATAAATACCCCAAACCTCCAGGTATTAGTTTTTGTGTTGATTTTTAAAGTTCTTTTTTTTTTTTTTTTTGGCTTGTTGTTGTTGTTTGTTTGTTTGATTTTTTTTTTTTTCAAGACAGTGTTTCTCTGTGTAGCCCTGGCTGTCCTGGAACTCACTCTGTAGACCAGACTGACCTGGAACTCAGAAATCTGCCTGCCTCTGCTTCCCAACTGCTAGGATTAAAGGTATGTGCCACCACTGCTGGGCAATTTTTACAATTTTTAAAAAAGTTCTTGAGGATTAAACTATTGTCTTTTTATTTTTCTTCTTCTATGTTCTTTCCAACTTTATTTAATAATTTATTTATTTATTTATTTTTTGGAGACTGGGTGTCATTATATAGTCCTGCCTGGCTTGGATCTTGCTGTGTAGACCAGGCTGGTTTAAACTCACAAAGATTCTCCTCTGGCTCCTGAGTACTAGGATTAACATTGTTTGTTTCTGTGCCCACCATCACCACCACCACCATCATCATCATCACCACATTTATTTATCTTTTGAAACAGGGTCTTTTTACATAGTCATGGCTGTCCTGGAACTCCCTATGTAGACTAGGCTGTCCTCTAACTCACAGAAATCCACCTGCTTCTGCCTCACAAGTCCTGGGATTAAAAGCATATATTACCACACCTAGCCTTTTAATACTTTTTGTGAGAATAGGGTCTCATGTAGCCAAATCTGGCCTTGAACTCTTGACCCTTCTGCTTCTACTTCCTAAAGTGAAGAGATTACAGGGGTGAACCACCATAAACCATATCCTGTGTTGTTTTGAGGCAGGGTCTTTAAATTTATTTTATTATTTTATGTGTATATGTAGGTGGGTGCCCACAGAGCTCAGAAGAGGGTATGGGATCTTCTAGAACTGCAGTTACAGGCAGTTGCTTCTTCATGAGGGTATTAGGACTCAACTCAAGTCCTCTTCGAGAGGCAGGAGGATTTTGAGTTTGAAGCTAGCTTGAGCACATGACAAGACCCTGTGCCAAAAAAGAAAGCAGCAAGCAAAAATTCAGGAAATCTCTGAATCTGTACTGAGCTAAAGAGTTTACTGTACCGTACTGAGAAGCTATTCTTAGAGAGGACGTGCTGTTACGCTGCCTCCAAGTTTCCTCCTCTTGCATTTCTGCTTGCTGGTTTGGTAGGACCTCTGGGGAAGTCTGATCAAACATGTTCTGGCTTCATTTCCACAAGGTACACAACTGTACAATGTTGAGAAGAGGAAAGGGAAGATCAAGAGGGCCAAGAAATGGGTCAAAATCTGCCTTGGTCTGGGCATTTCTAGGTGTCAATAGATTCCTTCATTGAGGTACTTTATAGTGGATCCTTCTCAAATTAAGCAACCAACCTTGGGGGATAGAGAGGTGGCTCAGTGGTTAAAAACATTTGCTTTCTTGCACTCCAGCATCCATATGGTGGTTCATAACCATCTGTAGCACCAGTTTCAGGGGATCCAACACCATCTTCATCTTTTTGTTGTTGTTGTTTTGTTTTGTTTTTCGAGACAAGGTTTCTCTGTATAGCCCTGGCTGTCCTGGAACTCATTCTGTAGACCAGGCTGGCCTCGAAGAACTCAGAAATCCGCCTGCCTCTGCCTCCCAAGTGCTGGGATTAAAGGCGTGTGCTACTACCGCCTGGCTCAACACCATCTTTAAATATTGAAAAAAGCAGTGCAGCCTTAGTTCATAATTGGATTTACCACATCTTCTTCCAGTCCTTTGTCTCTCAGTTTCCAGCCTGTTTCTGACCTCAGTCCACTCTGCTTCTCTTTTTGCTGGCTCTCCTGTTCTCAGTTGTTAGTGGAGAGGAATCTTCAGGTTGCCATTCTCCGTCTATAATCTGGCATCTTAATAACTTACACTTTCCTTTGCTTTTTTCCCCCCATCCTCAAAGCTATAGCAGTTCAGATGCTTAAAAACTTTGTGCAGCCGGGCGGTGGTGGCGCACGCCTGTAATCCCAGCACTCTAGGAGGCAGAGGCAGGCGGATTTCTGAGTTTGAGGCCAGCCTGGTCTACAGAGTGAGTTCCAGGCCAGCCAGGGCTATACAGAGAAACCCTGTCTCCGAAAAACCAAATCAACAACAACAACAAAAAAAACTTTGTGCAGAGCTATTTTTTTCTTCCTATTTCCAGGTTTTAATTTCTGAGTTCGTTTCCAGTGTTTTACAGATTAGACCTCAATTCCATTCATTGTCTCCCCTTAATATTTTATCCTAAAACTGACAAAAATCCTGATTTCCACATCTCACTTAAATACCAGGCCATCTAAAGTGCACCAGGATGTATGTGTATCTAGAGGAGGAAGCTGTAGGACACATTGGTGACTCAAAGGTTGACATTGTTTCGGTGGCCTTTGCTTCCTGAATCATCTTAATGGGGCTTTTGTTAAATTCCTTTGGCACTAACAGTGGAGGTACTTGGCCTGAGTGCCCCCCTCCTCCTGCTTTGGGTGAAGGTATCAATTACATTAAGCCCCCAAAGCACTCCCATCTTGCCCTGGCAGTCCCCTGTGCCCCTCTCCCAGCTGCGTCCTTGCTGGTGCTTGGCCCCTCCATTTCGTTAGGAGAAGCAATCTCCTCATTCCTGCGCTGAGGAGATATATTTCTCAGCCAGGGCTTGAGCGGTGCCAGCACTACCCCCGGTGAGGTCCCTAGCAGCCATAAAAATTTTTATTGTGATTATGTTGGTGTCGGGGTGTCCATCTGGGTTATTGCACACCTAGTTTAATTGATTGAAGTTTAATTTATTGACACTTCAAATTAAATGATCAGAATAAACTGTGCTGTTACTCTGGCCGGCTTGTTTTAATGGTTGATTGCTGCAAGCAGACCTTGGCTTGAACTAAAACCCCAAAAGAGTAATTGACGCTGCTTCTAACTCTCCCCATGTCTTGCCCTCTAAGAAGACCTCGTTATAGATTTCCGACGTATTTATTTATATATTTTTCTCCTCTCCTTCACAGTGGTGGGAAAGGGTTGGTCCCTGGCAAGGTATAAATTATATCAAAGGTCTAGGGGAGCCATTACATGGTCAGAAAGGGAGGAGGCAGCCTCTACATAAAGAAAATCAGACCCCAGAGTGCCAAGTCTTCCCTAGGAGGCAGATTGTGGGTGCAGTTGCCCACCTATGTGAGGGAGCCTCAACGCAGGCTGGGCTCTTTCTCATCTGTGTTCTTACTGATATTTCTTAGTCCATTGCCATGGCAAGGCTGGTATTGGCAGGGTATTGACAGAAAAACTAAAGGAAAGAGGAGCTGGAGGGGACGGTAAAGATAGAACAGGCATCATCAGGACTGGTGCAGCCATTTACGGTGGAATAATGAAGGAATACAGCTGATGAAGATACCCTGGGAGGCTAAGTCCATGCATACTGTGAGATGCCAGTGTTGGCAAAGGTCCTCCAGATTTCCCTCTTTTGGGGTTGGTCAGAGTGGTTAAATGGTTAGATTTCTTCTGCCCTTACATTTAGTAGCCTTTGACACCTTCCTGTCTTGAGGAAATCCTTTTGTGTAACTTAATTCATGTGCTGCAGATGAAAGCTTATCTCGGTGCTAGGAATGTAGCTCAATTGGTAGAGTGCATACCTGGCACCCCATAAATGGGGTAAGGTGGTACACACTGTAGTTTCAGTACTCAGTAGATAGAACTAGAAAGATCAGAAATTCAAGGTTATCCTCAGCTACATGGGAACTTGAAGCCATTCTGGAATATCTGAAGACCATAAGTGGACCTAAGCTAATGGAGAATGTCTTGTAACTCCCAGCACTTGGGAAGCTAAAACAGGATTCCTGGCCCGAGGCTAAAAGTTTGAGGTCAGGCTGAAAAATCATAGTAAAATCCTGCCTTGAAAAAGAAATGTGGCTGGGCGGTGGTGGCGCACACCAGTAATCCCAGCACTCTGGGAGGCAGAGGCAAGCGGATTTCTGAGTTCAAGGCCGGCCTGGTCTACAGAGTGAGTTCCAGGACAGCCAGGACTACACAGAGAAACCCTGTCGCTGGAGAGATGGCTGAGAGGTTAAGCGCGCTGGCTGTTATTCCAGAGGTTCTCGTTCAATTCCCAGCAACCACATGGTGTCTCATAAAGAGATCTGGCACCCTCTTCTGGATGTGCAAGGCAGAACATTTTATACATAATAAATCTTTGAAAAAAAAAAAGAAAAAGAAAGAAAAGACTTTAGGGTGTTTTAAATTTACATGTCCAGTCAGGCATGGGCACAGGCCCTTTCTAATACTAGAGAGGCTTAACTGGAGGATTACAAATTCCAGGCTTGGTGTTTGGGCTATATTCTGAGACCCTGTCTCAGAATATACAAGGGCTGGGGATATAGTACAATGATAGCATTGGAAAGAAAAAGAACAAAAGGTGTCTCTAGTCCCTTTTGATTTTTTTTTCCTTTGCTGAATAATATTTAAGTGTGGGCTTCTGAAGTATCCAATTTAGGTGGCAGGGTATTCTGATGTAGCTCTCAGGCCTGGTTGTACATCTGATTTCAGTTCACCTGGTTGTCAGCATTACTACCTCATTTATGTGAATTCTTTTCACTGATAATGGCTGAATTGTGTGACCCTTGGGGTGGGGGAATTCTTCAGTAGCTAGGTGTCCTGAGTTTTCAGAAAATACTTGGGGAGCTGAGCTATAGTGGTGCAGGCCTTTAAATCCCAGCACTTGGGAGGCAGAGGCAGGTGGATCTCGGAGTTTGAGGCCAGCCTGGTCTACAGAGGGAGTTCCAGGAAGGCCAAAGCTACAAAAAGAAGCCCTGTGTGTCTGTGTGGAGGGGGGGAGAATAAGATGAAGAAAGAGTAGGAGGGAGGGAAGGAAGGATACCTAGGGGTCTGGAGAGATGACTCAGCATGTAAGAAAAGCACTTGTTGCTTTTACCTAGAACCCAGGTTTGGATCCTAGCAACCACAGGAGATCACAACCTTCTCTAACTCATACATGTAAAATAAATCTGTTTTACAATAAAAAAAAAAACAATTAAAAAAGGAAAGAAAAGAGAAGAGGCTTGTTGTGCGATTTGGTCACCAAAGCTGGCCACAGAAAACTGGGGGATGGGGGTAGGGTTGTATGGTGCTGACCCTTACTCCCCCTTCTGGCTTGTGTGAGATCCTTGGTCATATTAACTTATAAAGGCCACACATTTTTATTGAAATTGTTAACTGGATGAAGGCAGAAAATCATTTCCTCAATTTTTCCTCTTCACATTCAAAAGACTGTTTGGCTTTTTTGAACAGTCTCAACGGTGGCTGACCCAGATCTCACTATCTACCAGGGTGTCCTTAGACTGACAGAGATCAGTCTGCCTCTGCCTCCCAAGGATTGGGACTAAAGATAAGGGCTACCAACCCGGGCTCCTCACCTAATCTTATCTTCAGAGGATTGGATTTTAAACCTAGTTCAACTAGTAGGTTTTTGTTTTATCAGCTTATCACCAGGGTCTGCTGTAATTTTTTTAAAGGCACTAACCCTAGCTAATCTAGGTCCAGCCTTTCACTTCTATGAGGAAGTTGAGTATCAGAGAAAAGGAGGGGAACATTTGAGTTAATAACTTACCTAGAATTCAGAGATGCCAGTTCCTTTTGCCCCATGCCTGGGCTCTCCATGTTTCCTATCTGTATGGGGTAGGAAGGTGTGTGTGTGTGTGTGTGTGTGTGTGTGTGTGTGCAGGCATGGTGAATGTGTGCACATGTGTAGAGGGTGGGTTCTAAACTCGGGTGCCATTTCTCCCCAGCAGCCAGCCATGTAGTTGGTTTTTAATTGTTTTGTGTTTTGTTGTTATGTTTTGAGACAAGGTTTCTCTGTATAGATTTGGCTATCCTAGAACTCGGATCTAGAACCAGGCTGGCCTTGAACCCAGAGATCCACCTACCCCAGTGCTGGGATTGACAGTGCATATGATTAAATGTACAAGTACTTGCACCAACTGAACTATCACTCCAGATTTTTTTTTTTTTTTTTTGAGACAGAGGCTTGTGAACTTATGTAGCTGATGATCTTGAACTTTGGGTCGTCACACCTATACCTCTTGAGTGCTAGGATTACAGACTGTGATGCCATGTCTGGTTTTATATAATACTAAAGATTGAACCCAGGGTTTCATGAATGCTAGGGAAATACTATAACAGAGCCATAGTCTCAGTTCCTAAGAAGATTCCTTCTAAATATGACTTTCTGCCATCGATACCTCCTGAATATGTGTTCAGTTTCCTCTTTATAACCAAAATTTGGTCTCATATAAGCTAGATAATTTCTCCAGGACCTATGGGTCTTTTTAAGATAGGGTCTCATTATATAGCCCCAGCAGGCCTAAAACCCTTTATGTAGACTAAACTGGCCCTGAACATACAGAGAGCTCCCTTTTCCTACCTCTTGAATGCTGCAATTAAAAGATTTGCCTGCCTCATGGGGGTCTTATTTTCTGAGATTTTTGTTGTGTGGTTTTTGTTTTTGTTTTTGTTTTGTTTTGTTTTTTTTGAGACAGAGTTTCTCTGTATAGCCCTGGCTGTCCTGGAACTCACTCTGTAGACCAGGCTGGTCTTGAACTCAGAAATCCGCCTGCCTCTGCCTCCCAGAATGCTGGGATTACAGGCATGTGTCACCATCGCCTGGCGTTGTTTTGGTTTTTAATGTGTCTCTGTGTGTGAATGTCACTTGTGTGGGGGTGCCTGTCACTTGTCTGTGAGTGCCTGTGGAGGCCAGAAGAGGGTGTCAGATCCCCTGGAATTGGGAATCACAGACAGCTGTCTGTTGTGGGTACTGGGAACCAAACTCTGGACCTGCAAGAGCAGTAAACACTCTTAACTGCTGGTCCACCTCCTCAGCCCTGTGAGTTTTTGTTTTTTGGTTTATTTGTTTTTTTAATGCGTTTATTATTTTGTTTTTGGTGCTGCGGGAATATAGCACAGTGCATGCTAAAGCATATTCTGAGCACAGAATCCACTAGTGAAGCCCCCGAGCTGTGTTTCCCAAAACTAAATAAATGCTGTCCTTGTCAAAACTTAGCTAAATTTTCTTTCCATCTGAACTCTATAGGCTTCTGTAGTAAGTTAGCACTCTCAGTCCTAGCACACCTTTTAGTTTAAAAAAATGTTAACTCACGGTTAGGTAACAATACCTGCATAGCCATGTGGTGCTGGGGGTGCTATCTAGGAATTTCTCCTAATTTTGTTTTGCTTTTGAGACAAAGTCCCACTCTCTCCTAGGCTGGCCTGGAGCTCACTATGTAGTCCAGATTGACCTTTTAACTCGTGATCCTGCTCATCCTTCTAAGTGCTAGGGTTACAGGTGTGTGTACTTTGAAGGGCTCTCTTAGTTCTAATTCTCTAGGTTTCATTTTATAAGTAGGATTGAAAGGAGACCATCTTGTTACCATTGTTAATTGGTGCATCTATTGCTAAGCCTAGCCCTTTTACAATGTCCCAAGAATATCTTTGTAAATAGGGAACACAGAACTTTCCAGGAATCTCAGAAATATTGTGTTTGTTTGTTTATTTGTATTTGTTTTGTTTTTAGTTCTGTTTTATATGTACAAATGTTTTGTCTATGCATATATGGGCACTGTGTGCATGCAGTACCTTCAGAGGCCAGAAGAGGGTGTCAGAACCCCCTGGAACTGGGAGCTGGGATCTGAACCTGAGTCCTCACACTTAATTCCATAGTTTTGTTTGTATTTGTTTTGAGACAAGGTCATTTGTCCCAGCCTGTCCTAGAATTTGACAAGTTGATGAGGATGTACTTGAACTTCTGATCTTCCTGCATCTAGAGTTACAAGCATGTGTCACTACTGTTAGCTTTCCATGTTTTCTTTTACAAACCTGTTTCTATTAGCTTTATTTAAAATACAAAATGCATACAAATAGAGTTTGGTGGGGTTTTGTTTTGTGTGTGGATTAAACACAAGGTCTTACACCTTAGGTGAGCACTCTGCCCAAATAGCTTAGGCCCCAAACCACTGCCTTTCTAGCACTGTTGCTTGGGCTGTAATCCTGAGAAAGCTGTGTGTCAGGCAGGAGGCCCACAGAGGGCGGCACTGGGAAGGACTCTTTTTTTCCTCTAGCCTTCCCAGTATAGGCCTTGGGGCTCCAGGCCTGATGTTCCCACCAGGTTTCTGGAGACTCTGATTGGGATCAGAGAGTTAGTTGCAGCAGCCTAGATGCTTGTAGAATGACATTTCAGCTGTCCTGAAGACAGCTTTCTTTCTAGTTTTCTTGATAATAAAAACAGACATGAAAATCTATCCCTGCCACTCCTCCTTCTACAAACCAGTCTGTCTATCCATCATTTACAGGCACTCTTAGCATTTGAGGTGAAGTTCTGTTATACACTCAGGCTGTGGCTCTGAAAGTCAGTGCATCACAGAACTTTGTCTCGAAAGCTTTCTAGCAGCTGCCCATTTGGGGAGTGAGAGGGAAGAAAATATCTTTTCAGTCCTTTGAATATGGTCCTAAGATTGTTGGGTCTTTTTCAAGAGTCAGTATTTAATGCATTACATAGGCAAAGTAGTCCATTGTCCAGGAAGTTCATTTCTTAGTACCCGGGAGTTGTTTATAAACATGTCCTTTGCAAAGCTTAGAGCAAAGTTACATTATTAGTAATGGCTTCTGGAGCCTTTAAATTGGCTGGTTTTATGACATGAAGGGAACTCTCAGGCTTCCCCACTCACTCCTGCGAGGTAAAGGCATAGGGTGGAGTGGGGCCAGCTACAACAGAAATGAGGATAGCTGGCTCTACTGCAGCATGGTGGCTCCTTTAAGTGGCATTCTACTTCCTACTGAATACCCCAACTTTCCTTGTTGCGGTTCTTCATTTGCAAGTTTGAAATGGTCAGACTTTGTTCTGCCTTCCCTCTTCTTCCAGAACTTTAGTGCCTGAAAGCTGGTCTGGTCTCTCCTTTCTACCTTAACCTGTCTTTTATCTTGCCCAGGAAGACCCAGTATTTCTGTTTTAAGGTTTCTTTGATCATATCTTCTAGGCAGCCAGTGAAAAGAGCCAGGAGCAAACTCTGGGCTGTTTCTCTGTTGTTAGCATGGTTGTATGGTTGTGTAGGTGCTTAGATAGTTCTGGCCACAAGAACATTGGCTTGCCCACTTGGCAGGTGGCCATTAGGAATTTTGGCTTCTGTGAGGGTGGGGTGTGTGTGTGTGTGTGTGTGTGTGTGTGTGTGTGTGTGTGCGTGTGTGTGCGCGTGCGCGCTCTCCCATTCCTTCCAGGAATACCAGAATCTGGCTGCAAGAACAGTCACCAATGCCAGACTAAGGTCCAGTTTCAACTTGTAGGCAGCTAGCCCTGTGTGGTTGCCATGAATGTGGATGGAGGGGCACAACCATTTCTTTCTGTTAAGACTTTTTGTCCGTTAAGGAAATTCAGTCCCATTGAAGGCTCCATTTTGATACTTGAACAACCAAGTGGCTATAGAACAGAGCCTGCTCTGTGGGATGATCTTTCTGTGTGGAGCTAGGAGTTAGAAGAACAACTTCTGTTTGTGGCTCTTAGACTATACTTGAGAAGACATCCCTGTGCCAGACAGCACAGTTCCCCAGTTGCAGAGGAAATGCTCTTTCCTTTATTCCAGAGAGCAGTGGCTAGGGTGGGCAGTTTTCAGTGTATGAGAGGAGAGGGTGGGTTGGCCATAATATCATCCCAAAATAGTCTAACTACAAAATCCACTTAGATGCAAAATCCAGTTATGATACATCATCATGCCAAAGATTTCTTTTTAAACTTTATTCTCAATTTTGAGCAAATATTGAGAGTTCGGAATATGCCAGGCATTGCTCTGTATACTTAAGATGAATTAATGAACAAAATACAAAAATTGGTAAATTTTTTGGTTTGTTTCTTTTTATTTTTTGAGACAGGACCTCATCAAAAATTACCATCCTTAATTCAAATTAGATGGACATGAAACACACACCTGTAATTAGGAAGTAGTAGGTGGATTAGGTTCAAGGTTATCCTTGACTATATTTTGGAACTACATAGCATAGCCTCCTGCCTTATTAAAAAAAAAAAAGGAGAAAGGCCAGGCGGTGGTGGTGCACACCTGTAATCCCAGCACTCTGGGAGGCAGAGGCAAGCGGATTTCTCAGTTCAAGGCTAGCCTGGTCTACAGAGTGAGTTCCAGGACAGTCAGGTCTATACAGAGAAACCCTGTCTTGAAAAAACCAAATCTAAAAAAAAACAAACAAAAAAAGAAAGTAAGTGGGGCTGGAGAGATGGCTCAGCAGGTAAGAGCACCAACTGCTCTTTTGAAGGTCATAAGTTCAAATCCCAGCAACCACATGGTGGCTCACAACCATCCATAAAGAGATCTAATGCCCTCTTCTGGTGTCTGAAGATAGCTACAGTGTACTTACAGATAATAAATAAATCTTTTTTTTTTTTTTTTAAGTAAATTGGGAAAATAAAGCTTGCATTTCTTAGACCGTTTTCTTTCCTTCCTTCCTTTCTTTCTTTCTTTTTTTTTTTTTTTTTTTTTTTGGTTTTTTGAGACAGGGTTTCTCTGTGTAGCCCTGGCTGTCCTGGAACTCACTCTGTAGACCAGGCTGGCCTCAAACTCAGAAATCTGCCTGCCTCTGCCTCCCAAGTGCTCAAGTGCTGGGATCAAAGGTGTGTGCCACTACTGCCCTGCTCTTCTTTTTTTTTTTAATTTTTTTTCCCTAAAGATTTACCAATTTTATGTATGTGAGTACACCATTTCTCTCTTCAGACATACCAGAAGAGGGTATCAGATCCCATTACAGATGGTTGTGAGCCACCATGTGGATGTTGGGACTTGAACTCAGGACATCTGGAAGAGCATTTGGTTCTCTTAACCACCATCCCCTTTTTTTTTAATTTTTATTTTTGAGACAGTACTTACTTGTATAGCCCTGGCTGTCCTGGGACTTGCTTTGTAGCCTTGAGCTCAGAGATTTGCCTGCCTCTGCCCCCCGCCCCCCCAAGTTCCAAGAACTCCTGGGATCTTATACTGTTTTCAAAAGACTGGGTTAGTGAGCTGGAGAGATAGGCCAGAGTCCTGGCGTCTGCCTAGTGGTGGCGGCACATGTCTTTAATCACAGCAACTAATGGTACAGAGCCAGTCAAATCTCTGAGTTTTAGGCCAGCCTGGTCTACATAAAGTGTTTCAGTACAGCCACAGCTATACCGAGAACTAGAACACTGGCTTTTAAGCTGGGTCTGGTGGTGTACACTTTATTTATTTATTTATTTATTTATTTATTTATTTATTTATTTATTTATTTTGTTTTTTGGATTTTTTTTTTTTGAGACAGGGTTTCTCTGTATAGCCCTGGTTGTCCTGGAAATCACTTTGTAGACCAGGCTGGCCTTGAACTCAGAAATCCACCTGCCTCTGCCTCCCAGAGTGCTGGGATTACAGGCGTGCGCTACCACTACCCGCCTTGGTGCTATATACTTTTAATACCAGCAGTAGCAAAGCAAAAGGCAGACAGATCTCTGTGAGTTCAAGGACAACCTGGTCTGCACAATGAATTACAAGACAGCAAGAGCCTCATAGTAAGACCCTGTCTCCAAAACAACAAACAAGCACTACCAACAAAATCTACTGGTTTCTCTTCTAGAAAACCTAAGTTCAATTACTAGCACCCACATGGTATCTTTAATTCCAGTTTTATGGGATCCTGACACCCTCTTCTGGCCTCCAAGGGCACCAGTCATGCAAGTGGTAAACAAGTTTACATGTAGACAAAACAGCCATACACATTGAGGGGGAAAAGTGATGGTACTCTGGAGGCAGTCTTGTGGTTTCAAGGCCAGCTGGGCTACATATTGAGAGACCCTATCTAAATAAATAGATAAATAAATGTTAAGAAAAGAAAAGCCTGGGTTAATACCCACTTCTCTTGAGCTAGGGTTGCTTCTTTTGCATGAAGCCCCACTTCTCCAAGAGCCCTACTTTACCTCTGTCAGGCTGCAGTCTCTAGATCCTTTGTAGTAATTCTTTCTTCAGCCTCATGTCTTTGTTAAACTTATATTTTGAAGATGGGTGAGTTTTGTTAAGACTAGGAGAGCAAAGCAGATAGTCTTGCCTTGAACCAGAGACAGTGAGTAGTAGTCTTGGTGAGACTTCAAATTCTGTGAGTGGTGGAGGCCTTCTGTGCACAACACCAACTGCTCTCCTTTCCTTTTTCCTTCTGAAAGTTGTGAGGGTAGAGAAGAGAACACCAGGCTCGACAACTTTTCCCAAGTTATCTGTTTGCAATTGAAGAAAGGTGTTAAAGTGTGACCACTACAGCTAAGCTGTGATGGCTTCTTGAGAGCCAGTATCAGCAACTCTGTGTCACTCTGGGAAGTTTGTCATTCAGTTTTACAGGGGGAGGGACTAGGGATGAAACCCAGGGCTCCCTGCTCACAAACATACACTATAGCACTGAGTTACTTAGTTCCATTCTTGGTAGTAGAAGAAAACTCCCTTCCTGTTATTTTAGCTACCTCCCAGACCCTGGATGTCTCAAATATTTTCCTGTTTTACCATACTTAAGATTCAGGTTGATTTTTGTTCTACCCGATTAAGTGGTAATGGTTCATACATATCGAGGAAGGGTTTTCATATGTGAACTTTTGGACAATGTCTGCCTTAGAACCAGTGTGTGTGCACACACAATCCTGTTCTGTGTGTGGATGGCTTAGAGTGGCTTGCTTTAAGCTTCTGCTTTGGGGCTGCAGTGACTTCCGAAGGCATTCATCCCTCTTCAAAAGAGTAGTGCCTGTTCATTAGCATGGTCGCATTTCATGCCCACCTGTGTGGGAGGCCAGGAAGAATGGGTGATTTAGAAAATGACTTTGCCTTAGGACCTGGAAATAAGAGCACGGTGAAGGCCTGTGAGCCTGAGCCTGTCTCTCTGGGCCTTGGTTTTTCTCAGGGGGGCATATTAGACCTAATCATGCTACAGTAGGGGACACACAAACCCCTGTGTGACTCTTTGGCTCCCAGTGGGACCAGGGAAAGAAGGTTTGCTAGTAGTGATGTCCTCAGAACTGAAGATGTGTTCATGTTTCTTCAGGAGCCCTCCCTGTACACTGTCAAGGCCATCCTGATTCTGGACAATGATGGAGACCGACTCTTTGCCAAGGTGAGATTTGCTTTCATGTTAATTTAGGAGCAGAACAGAAACATTGGATAGTTAAATGTCAGGATTGGACGTACTAACTCAAATTCTTCAGGAGTGTGATGATTTTGAGAATTCTTTCACATTACCTTGACTACTCCAGGTAAATCCAAGTTGGCAATCTTCTGTACCTTAGAAGGTTTTCTGCCTTCTGTGATCACCTTCATCAGGGCAAGGAAGAGTTTTAGAACCTTAATTCCAGAGCAAAACACTATCTCAATGCTAGAAGCCTCCATTTATGTCTGTTTTATCTATCCCTTCTGCCCCCGACTCCATTACCTTGTCACTTGGCCTGAGTTTTTCAGGGAGTCCTCCAGTTTCTGACTTCACCAAGCTGCATGCCTCAGTGAGCTGTTACTAACTTTGGGTGGATTGAGAGGAGAAAGGACACCCTTCTCCTCCCTTTTCCCTCTCCTGTAGAAATATCTCCTGTCCCTGGTGTATTAACTCTGGTTGAGCAGAGCATAAATCAATCAGCAGGTGGAGATTAGTTAGAATTCACCAGCTGTTCCTCCATGTAATTGGATGTAACTATGCAGGACACCTTTGGAAACAGTTATCCAGATACTAAATGCCAGACCTGTCATAGGTCTTCAGCTGACTGCGACGGATTAGCCCCTAAAGAGCAGGCGGTTTAGCCGCCTGTATCTCCGCCCCCTTGCTGGGAGTGCTTGGGAGTGGGCTTAGTAAAGTGCAGGCTGCCCACTTCTCTCAGCCAGTAGAAAGAGCCAAGATGTTCAGGGCACGAGGCATGAATTTGCCTTGCTGAGGGAGAGATGGTCTTCCAGCCAAGTGGTCATGTGCACATCTTTAATCCTTGCCCTTGTGTATTCAGGGAGGCAGAGGCAGGCAGATCTACAGAGTTCCAGGGCAGCTAGGACTACACAGAGAAACCCTGTCTCAAAAAAAAAAACAAAAACAAAAAGAAACCTACTAGTCTTCCTGCAGTGAGGGAGAGTGTGAGGAAGCTTCTCTGCATCTACTGTTCCTTGTTTCTCCTCCACTGTCCCTGACAAGAAAAGCTCCTAGGAAGTTTGTGGTGGAAGTGTCCTTGAGAGAGCTGGTGGGTTTCTGCCCTCAGTGTATTAGAAATGACTCCTAGGATTGTAAGATTGATTATAGCACAGCCCTTCCCTGCTTTTTGTTTGTTTGTTTGTTTGTTTTAATTTATTTCTTTTATGTGTAAACTTGTTAGAGAGGTCAGAGAACAACTCGCAGGAGTCAGCTCGCTCTGTCTCCCATTCTGATTCTGAGGCTTGGCAGCAATTAGTTTCTCTTTCTTCCTCTCCCTCCCTTTCCCCCTCCCTCCTTTCCCCCTCCCTCCCCCCATTCCCTGCCTCTGTAGTCTTTGCTTCTCTGTCTCAGTATTCCTCTGTTTCTGCATGTCTTGAAGGGGTCATGCAAGATCCCAAAGTAGAACACTAACTGATGGTTGTGGCTCACAGCTATGATGACCCAGCCCTGTCTCCTTTCCCTCCTACTAGTACTATGACGACACCTATCCCAGTGTCAAGGAGCAAAAGGCCTTTGAGAAGAACATTTTCAACAAGACCCATCGGACGGATAGTAGGTCATTCTTCACCATTCCCTGTGTTCGGGGAACCACGGGAAAGGGGTGTCAGCAGGACTGCAGGAAAAAAAGATAAAATGACTCTGCCTCCTCTTTTTTCCCTCCTCCCCTCATATAATAAACTCTTCAGAAATGTAATGGGGAGGTGAGTGTACCTCACACGGGAATACCGTGCTAGAAGCTTGGCTGTTAGCTACCTGTCTAGTCCCTGGATTTATGAGCCTCACTTGACAAATTTAACTGCAGCTCTGCTTATTGTACCGCATCCATTAGGGCAGGTAAATGGAAGCCTGTAAAGGTGACCGCTCTGCATTTTTACCTCCGAAGGATCGGCTGGTATCGTGCCTCATACACAGGGAGGGAAGTAGGTGCAGTGGGGGAGGGAGAGCTAGAGAACATAGACTCCCCTGAGTTTCTAAGTCCCTTCTGCTACCCCTCAAAACAAATAGCTTCAGTGCTTGGAGGTCATTACAGTTGGCCTTTCCTTGGCCCCAGGAATTCATGGAACTCCTGTTCTGCTGCCTCTTCTCCCATCGTTCAGTTTCTGCTTTCTTCCCCCAGGTGAAATTGCCCTACTGGAAGGGCTGACAGTGGTCTATAAAAGTAGCATCGATCTCTATTTCTATGTGATTGGCAGTTCCTATGAAAATGAGGTGAGAATCGCCATGCATATGCTACCTCTGATGCCACTTCTGAAACCCCAATGGGACACAGCTACTGGCTTGGGGCTTTGGAGAGCCACATTCCTCTACTATCTGGCAAGCTCATAAGGAGGTCTGTCAGAGAACCCTGTCAGTCTTACAGAAGAAATGGCCCAGCCAAAGAGTCAGTCCAGAAAGGAAGTTTTCTAGGTCTTTTTTTTTTTTTTTAAATAAGGGGCAGGATCTTACTGTATAACACAGGCTGTTTTCAAATCACATCTATTTTCCAGGTGCTGGAATTATAGATGTGAACTACCATCTCCAATTAGGATATACATTTATATGTTATTAATATTTTTTCCTGCATGGTGGTGTATTAGATTTTGTTTGTTTCTTTGTTTTTGTTTTATTTTGAGACTGTTTCACACTGTAGCCCAGACTGGTCTCAAACAATGCAATCCTCCTGTCTCAGCCTCTCCAGTGCTGAGAACTACTATGCCAAGTTCCAATGGTGGTTTTTGTTTTTTGTTTTATGTGTGTGTGTGTGTAGGGGGCATTCGAGACAGGGATTCTATGTGTAGCCATGGCTCTCTTAGAACTCATTCTGTAGATTAGGCTGACCTTGAACTCTCAGAGATCCATGTGCCTCTGACTCCTAGGTACTAGAATCAAAGGTGTGCGCCACTGCCTCTACGGCTCTGCTAGACCACGGTGGTGGTTTTTTGTTTGTTTGTTTGTTTAAGTTTTAAAAATTTTATTTTAGCCAGGTGGTGGTGGGGCACGCCTTTAATCCCAGCACTTGGGAGGCAGAGGCAGGTGGATTTCTGAGTTCGAGGCCAGCCTGATCTACAAAGTGAGTTCCAGGACAGCCAGGGCTACACAGAAAAACCCTGTCTCTAAAAAAACCAAAAAAAATTTTTTTTATTTTACATGCATTGGTGTTTTTGTGTGAAGGTGTGTGAAGGTGTTGGGTCCTCAGGCACAGGATTTCCAGACAGTTGTGAGCTGCCATGTGGGTTCTGGGAATTGATCCCAGGTCCCGTGGAAGAGCGGCCAGTGCTCTTAACCTCTGAGTCACCTCCCCAGCCCCCACCCACAGTGTTTTTTAAAGGTAGATTTCTGAGGTGTAATCAAGGGTGTGCATGTGTAAGTGTGCCATGGTGAAGCCATACAGTATGAAGGGGGTCACTTGATGAAGTCTCATGGTATAGGTGGGTCTGTAGGTATATTCCTAACCTTTCTGTATGTGGGAAGGTACTCACAACTTCTGGGAGAGTAGACAGGTACATAAGCTACCAGATAATTTTCTATCACAGTTAAGACTTTGAGAGACTAGGTCCTGCTGAACTCTTACTGCTTTGTGTGTGCTCTGTGACGTGCATTGTTTAAGCTTGGCAGCATTTCTGTAGGTTGGAGGCGTTATTGTTTTTGTTTTGCCAATGAGGAAACCATATTATAAAGAGCCATATAAAATTACTTGTATTTGGCTTTTGTCAAACTATAAAAGTAGCTGTATGTGTGATTCAGCTCACTCTCTCCAGGTTACACATGTAGAACAAACTGGGATTCAAACCCAGTTTTGACTCTCGAGCCCAAACTGGAACTAGATGTGTCGTTTAGTAGTGGAGTGTTCCCATCACAAATTTGAAGTCTCAGATTTGATCCTTAGTACTGATTCTTTGTTTTACTTTGTTTATTCTTTTGTTTGTTGTTTTCTTTTAGACAGGGTTTCTTTGTGTAGCCTTGGCTGTCAAGAAACTGGATTTTCCAGGCTGGCCTTGAATTCAGAGATTCACTGCTTCTCCTTCTGAGTGCTGAATCAGAAAAGCATGTATGACCACACCTAGCTCTGAGTACCGTTTTTTTAAAAAGGACTTTTCACCACCTTCCTCTGATCTCAGCTCTTAATTAGTTAATGATTTCTCTCTTTATTAATCCATCAGGTAGCATGATAAAGGCATAGGGGTAGGGGCTGAAGAGATAGTTCAGCTGTTAAGAGCATTGGCTGCTCTTCTAGAGGACCTGGGTTTGATTCCCAGCACCCATATGGGAGCTCACAACTGTCTATCACTCCAGTCTCAGGGAATCTGGTGCCTTCTTCTGGCCTCTTTGGGTACTGCCCATACGAAGTAGACAAGACATAGTTTTAGACAGACATGTATGTATATTAAATAAAATAATTATTAAAAAGGCATAGAGGCAGAGAGGCATGGCAGTGCACACCTATTATCCCAGCACTTGGGAAGTACAGGCAGGATAATTAGGAATTTAGGATTGACGTCAGTTACATAGGTAGTTCAAGACCCACCAGGGCTGTGTGACAGATTACCTCAAAAAAGCAAAACGCAGGTGGAAATATTGCTTAGGGTTAAGAATGCCTGCTGTTGTCAGGGAGTAGTGGTACACACCTGTAATCCCAGCACTATGGGAGGCAGAGGCAGGTGGATTTCTGAGTTCGAGGCCAGCTTGGTCTACAGAGTGAGTTCCAGAACAGCCAGGGCTACACAGAGAAACCCTGTCTCGAAAAACCAAATCCAAAAAAAAAAAAAAAGAATGCTTGCTGTTCTTTCAGAGTACTTGAGTTTGGTTCCTAGCACCCATGCTGGGCAGCTCATACCTCCTGCTTCAGCAAGATCCTCTGTAACTCCTGCCCTCTTCTGGAATCTATGGGCATTCCTGTGCACATGCCTGTAAAACACACAGAAAGAAAGTAAATCTTTAATAAAAAGTAAATATACAGAGGACTATACACATAGAGGACTATACCAGCAAAGTTCTGTCTCAGTTTCTGCGTTAAAGAAGCCTCCACTTGTGGAATTGCTTAGCAGAACTAACTTTTCTGAGAAACCAGAGTCCTGCTGCTGTGCTTGCCTGTCACATTATATCTCTGGCCATTTGTGAAAGCTTATGCTTCTTACTGAGTAATAAAGTGGAGGTTTGTTTTGGGGTAGCAGTTTTAGCCTTGAACTCCTTCTCCTTTCTCAACAGCTGATGCTTATGGCTGTTCTGAACTGCCTCTTCGACTCCTTGAGCCAGATGCTGAGGTGAGCAGCCATTCTCATTTTAAATTTGGAAGGGAAGGACCTATTCCTTAGAGCCAGAGATTAGTGGGAAATCAGAGCCACACTGGGGAATTGGTTCAGTGTAAGAAATAGACTTGCTGTTTGGGGATAACTGTGTGGAGGTTTAGGTGGAGATAATGGTCCTCACATGGAATCATTCTCTTACTAAGGGAGGAAAGAGAGTCCTTTACTCAGGAAGAATATTCTATTCTCTGTTTCCTTTGGCTGTACTGATGATTGGATCCAAGAGTAGGCAACTGTTCTACCACTGAGATTCTCACCCAAACCTTTTCTTTATTTTATTTTTTCTTTTAATTTAAGACAAGGTCTTAGCCGGGCAGTGGTGGTGCATGCCTTTAATCCCAGCACTTGGGAGACAGAGGCAGGTGGATTTCTGAGTTCGAGGCCAGCCTGGTCTACAAAGTGAGTTCCAGGACAGCCAGGGCAACACAGAGAAACCCTGTCTTGAAAAATACCAAAAACAAAAAAAAAAAAGACAAGGTCTTACTAAGTTGTCCAGGCTGTCTTAAGACTCTCTTAAGACCCAGGTAACCCTTGAACATGTAATCCCTGCTTCAGCTTCAGGAAAGTTCAGAGAACAGACGTGGACCTAGAATGTATGCCTGTACCTACTCTTGTCATGTCCAGTGTAACTCTGATGGTGTTCTGAGCCCCAGGTGCTTTCCTAGGCTTGTCCTCTGGGTTTGAAGAAGGGAAGTGACCCAGGTGAAACTTCTCTACCTTGGAAATGGGGGAAACACTACCAGTTTTCCATTACTAGCCCTTTCCCTGGACACAGAATGGGCCCACTGTGCTCTTTGCCCTCTTTATCTCCCCAGTAGCCCTCTGTTCCCATGCACACAAGCAAGAGAAGATATAAGATACTTTCTCTGAAAACATTCAGGGCTCTGAACTTCAGCCACAGCAGCTCCTAAGAGTGAACACATTTTAGAAATCCATCTGGAGTAGAACAGCGGGTGCTCTCAGCCCACAAACCAGCAGGCCAAAGGCTCAGGTTTCCTCAGGAAGGGGGGTGATTTATTTCCCAGCCAGGTGAATGAATAGACTTCATTTCGGGTAATCTAGAGAAAGAGTCATACTGACGGATGTGACAGGCCACATGCACCAACCACCGGATCTGTGGCTGGTAGATGCAGCCCTTGACTGTTCCTAGCCCCTCCTTGGCCTTTGTGTTAGAACTTGAACAGACCTGGGGGGAGGGGAGAGGCAGAGAGACTTCAGAACTTTCTCAGAGCTTGAATGCAGAGGGTTTTACATTCCACTCCTCCCACCTTTGTACTATCACCAACTATGAATTTTTTTTCCTACCTTCTATGTCTTTTTACAAGCACCTTCAGCAGCAGCAGTAGCACTCTGGATAAGTAGCCAGATAACTCTGGATAATAGGAGTTAGCTGTTTGGGATAGCCCAGAATGTCAAGATTCTGATCATTCAGCAGTGTAAAAGGCCCGTCTTACCTCACTCCCTTCAGTGGGTGGGTGGTGGAGACAGTTATTGATCAGGGTTAGGATCCCTTGTTCAGACAGTGTCCCAGGATTCCTTTCACACACAACCTGATTTTTCTCTTCTTTTGGGGATTCAGAAAAAACGTAGAAAAGCGAGCTTTGCTGGAGAACATGGAGGGGCTCTTCTTGGCTGTGGATGAAATTGTAGATGGAGGGTGAGTTCTCTGCCCTGCCTGGATTTGGAGTGGGGAGGGGAGGTGGCTACCCCTCTTCCCAGTCGACTGGGCTGACCAGCTAGTGATCCTGACTGACCTCACAGCAAATTGGTCCCTTGGAACTGGACTGAGCAAACAACCATCTTCTTTGTGTTTGTAGGGTGATCCTAGAGAGTGACCCCCAGCAAGTGGTGCACCGGGTGGCTTTGAGGGTAAGCAGGGGTGTGCATTCCCATCTCTCTACAGGTCCTCCTAAGCCAGGCTTGCTGGGTGTAGCTGAGGGTCCAACTCATACATACATCCTACCTTCTCCTGTCCTCTTCACATGAATATATCATTCTCCTGGCTTCTCCATCTCTGTGTCCCAGAAAAGCAGAAAACTCATTTATGTTTCTAATGTGGCACCTAGCATTTTTATATGGTCTTTCCACAAAATGGGCTTTTTTTTTTTTTTTTTTTTTTTTTTTTTTTTGGTTTTTTGGATTTGGTTTTTTTTCGAGACAGGGTTTCTCTGTATAGCCCTGGCTGTCCTGGAACTCACTCTGTAGACCAGGCTGGCCTCGAACTGAGAAATCTGCCTGCCTCTGCCTCCCAGAGTGCTGAGATTACAGGCGTGCGCCACCACTGCCTGGCAAAATGGGCACTTAATTATGTTGAATGAACAAAGAAGTAAAAGAAACCTTAATATTCATGGTTCTAAAACTATAAACTTGAGGTTGGCTTGTTGCCTCTTGAAGATAGATCCAGTCACCAGAGGCAGAGGAGTGTCTTAGTCTGATGGAACCCTCAGAAAGTACTTAATTGCCAGCACCTCAACCCTCCTTGGTGCTAGTGATACCAGAAAGGCAGTCACTGAGTTAATTGGAGGAATCTTTGTGTCTGCTGGGAGATGACAGTGCAGAGAATCCACCTGTAAATTGTATGGTGCAGACATGTCTGAGCAAAGGCGTGCTACCAGTTCCCAGAATGTCCCAGCTCTGACCTCCACAGAGTGAAAGCTGCCAGTGCTGGGTAATAGGAAGTCTTCTTCCTTAACTGCCATGGGCTCCATTTGCATAGTTTAATCTTCTCCTCTAACATATGTCTCTATGTGGCAAGAGAGAGCCCCCCCTCTTGCTCCCCCCTTTCCCTTCTGAGGCTGCTGTTACAGCAGTTTATTTCTTCAAATTAACATGCAGTCGTTACCCGTCAGGCCTTGCGGGATCCATTAACTACCCCTGGTTCCCTCCACCGCCACCCCCATATTGATATTCAGGGAAGGTCTTCTCTGACTAGGGAATCAGGTCCCCCACCCCAGAGTTGAGGGAGGTGAGGATCAGATATCCTGCTGATTACTTGGAATGAAATAAATCTTTTAAGAAGTCATCCTGCCTTTAAGTGGAAGATGGATAAAATGATCCTTTGTGTTCACAGTCCCTCTGGCCGAGTAAATTGTGGCTCAGTCTTTGGAAGGAGTTGAGAAGTTTAGGGCATTTGCCTGTTGTCAGTTTAAAAAAGCACTTCTTCATTCTCCAGTCTAAGTGCTTATCTCTGTATACAGGGTGAAGACGTCCCCCTTACAGAGCAGACCGTGTCTCAGGTATGACTTTCTTCCTTCCTCCTCTCCACATGGACAGAGACTAACTAGCAGGAGCCCCCAACCTGCCAAGTCTGAATTGAGACCTCATACTTAGTTAGCTTCCTTGGCTCCCTCTCATTCCAGAGCACTGGGACTCATTGGACATTGTCCTAGGCTCCCCTTGTCTCCCTTTACTGTGATCAGGACTGTCAGCCTTGCTCTGTACCCTTCAGACTGTCCCTGCTTGATACCTCAGACGGTGATTTATTCCCCAGCAGAGGCTTGCCTTAAGCAGATGGTCTATGTGCATGTGAGCACACACTTCTCTTTCTCTTATTATTCAAATGAGGACTGAGCTGAAAATGCATATTCTGGAATATGCGGGCTTCGCAGATCCATCCTTCTACCTTGACTGCAGATAGATTGTCTGCTTGACCTGGAGGCCTACATTGAAGTGGTTCTGGTTTTGCCCAGTAGGAACCCTCATCATCTGGATGTGTAATCCCCTCTTTATAACGTGTGTCCAGTAACCCCCAGCTTTTTTTTTCTTTCCTCCCAGGTATATCTCTTCTCTCTTCATCCCCCCAGTGGATTTGAATTCGGGGGGAATTTCCCAAACTGACAATCCTCTAGGGCCTTAGAGAGCTTCCTCCTATTCTTCCACCCTTGGGATTTTCTATCCCCTGTTCTTCTAAGGAGAGGGAAGGCAAGTGTGGGGAAGGAGAGCCTCAGCCTACTCACACCCTGTGGCTTGCAAGCCCCCCTCAGTGCTGCCTTTGTCTCCACAGGTGCTGCAGTCAGCCAAAGAACAGATCAAATGGTCCCTCCTTCGGTGAAGGTGTTCTGAGCCCAGTTCCTTGCCCCTCAAAACCTACATCTGCTGTGACTTCTTATCCAGGCCCCCAATTTATGTCCTTAGGGTCATCTTGGAGAATCGAAATGGATTCTTGTGTCTCTATACTTTCTGGGGTTCTTTCCCCTCCCTCTCATAAGAGTAAAGTCCCCAGCAGATTTGAGTGAGTCAGGGGAAGCACCCTCTTCCTACTTACACTGGTCTCTCCCCCACCCTCACCCCACCCCCTCATTCTCTCCTTGGTTTCTTGGCTCTTTACTGTGGCTGTACTTCAGATCATCAAAGCAAGAGAAAGAATGTGCTGAGTGTTTTCTTCCCTGTGCCTTAAGGGCCCTCATCTCAGCAGCCCATATATCCAGCAACGGGAGGACTCCTAAATTCAGCACGAGTGGGTTTGGAGTGGCAGAGGTCATACATTCTTTGCCTCAGCTTCTCTCCTTCCTGGCTGCCCTATCCTCTGCCTTAGAAGAAATGGGAACAACTTAATAGGGTGGGGACAGAGCTGCAGAGGAGCAGTGATGTAAAGGCTCTTGGAGCTTATGAAGTGCAGTCTCTACCTTGATCTGACCTTCAGCCTCAAAGCTGCTGTATCTGCACATGGTACTGAGAACATCTCTCTAGGTCTGTACCACGCCTCTGCCTGTATCACCTGTGAGATCTTTGCCTGGTGTGGTCTCTGTCACCCTGGAGCAAAGCCAGACCTTGGAACTAAAACTATTTAGTCCCTAGAAAAGTTTCTGCTCAGAACTGAGGATGGAAAGGGCCGTAATGACATTAGCCTTGCCGTGTTCCTTCTCATTGACAAATTCACATTCCTCTGTCATGGTTCTACAATTTGTTGAGTTCCCCCTCTGCATCAGTCTTCCCCGGAAATGGAGGGTCTGGTGCAGTGCCTTTCCTCTGAGGCTTGGATTCCTGTTCTTGGATATAATGTTGCCCCTTGACCCCCACATCCCTGTGAAAATGACTTAAGAAAAAAAGGTTTCAGAGCAAGCGTTCTGCCCCATGCATTGGCTGAAGTGGGCAGATTGGAGGCGGCCTCTGCAAGAAATGGAGCCAGGCGAAGTCCACCTTGTACGCTGCTGTGCGGCAAAGGAATAAAGTGAATCTCTTCCAAACTGCCTTTGTGTGATGGTTCTGTTCCTCCGTTTTTTGGCTGCTTTTCCTGTTCCTCTAGCCCCGCCCCCCCCCCCCCCGCGTACCCCACCTCTTATAATATTTCTTCCTTTCTACCTCAGAGACTCTCCAGCAGTCCCCCCTACCCCTAATTTACAGGGCTGTTTGCCTCCTTGGCATCTCTAGTCCCCTCGCCTGGAAATTGGCGCCAGGGGTGGGGTGGGGATGGTATTTTCTCAGTGGGAGACTCAGGGAACTGAGTTCTTCCCCCCACACCCCCAAAGCCAGCTGCCTGCTCCCGCCTCAGCCATTAGTAACCCGGAGACGCGCACCTGCGTGGAGGCTCTCCTCCAGCCCCTGCTCCCTTCCCGCACCTCCCACTCCTCTGAAACGGCGCTGAGCGGGTTATTTATCGGAGCCTGCGCTGCTCCAGAAGGTCAGGACTGTGGTGTAAATAACCTCTTCTCGCCATTTCCCCATCCCTCCAGAGCCTGCTCCCCTCCCCCTCCTCTACCTTTATTCGCACAAATGAATGTGGCTGGGCTGGCGCAGAGCCTGGCCCTGCATCTTAATGGGGCGGTGAGCTCACAAGATGGATTTAGCTGGGGGTTTTATGGTTGCTGCAGCGACAGGAGAATGCTTTGGTTTTCTTTCCCCCTTCCTCTGCAGGATTTTAAGGAGGGGCATGCCCGTGCGGGGACTCCTCCTCACCCCTGAGATTTGTAGGGTCTCTTCAGTCACCTCTACTGTTCTAACATGGGTCTGCGAACCCAGGACTGACAAGGAAAAGGGGAAGGAAGGAAGGAATAGGGGTAGGAGGGAAGCAGAGTGGGAAGAACCGCTCCAACACAGGATGAAGCCTATGGTTTGAACAGTCCTCCTTTTATGGAAACCTGAGAAGCACCTGGGCCCAGGATCCCTCTAAACAGATAGAAAGCTGTATGCTGGACCACTCCTGTTTGGGGCCCTCCCTGCACTGGAAGCTGGAGGCCTGGTGGGAGAAGAGCTATGATCCCCTCTATTTTTGGCTGTCTGATCTGTGAGAAGCAGTGTCCAGCTTTATATCCCCCATACTGCTTCTCATGGCCCGTTCAGCCTTTGATTTGGGACAGCAGAGTTAGAGAAGTTAGAATTGAACAGCAGCATTAGAACGGAGTTGAGGGCTCATGAGCAGATATATCAACAGGAGTGTAGTTCTTTCTGTTCAATTCTCAAATCCCCAACTCTCTACGATTGTTTCTCCAGCCTTCTGTTTCCCACCAAGACTGAAGTTTTGGTGCCCTGGCCTACCCTGTCCTCTCTCGAGCAACTTTCATTTGGGACTCTGCAAGCCCATCCTTAGCACTAACTAAAACAGACACAACAGTGGCTTGGACTGTCTGCTTTGCCTCCTCCTCCTCCTGTTTGTGAACCTTTCCCTCTTCCCCTGGGGATTCTTCAGAGGCCCTCCTCCCTTCTTCGGAGGCCCTCCTCCCTTCTTCCCCTTTGGCTGGGAAAGAGACTACAGCCTGAACAGTGCCAGACACCTGCCTGCCAGATGTGGCGATTCCCCACGCTGCCCCTACCCTGCTGTCTCTCTCTTCCCCACCCCACTGAGCTCAGGCAGAGGGAGCCCCCCCACAGAGTGATTTACTGCTGCAGTCTCTTCCTCAAGTGCCCCTTCAGGCTTTTCGTGCCTGGTGCCCATTCTCCCTTTTTTCCCACCAAGGCCAGGCAGCCACACCCCATTCCGACGGCAGGACCCTTTGCTGGGTGAGCTCTAGCTCCCTCTCTGACCAAAGAAGGAGTGGGTGGATGAAGGGCGATGTCCCTGCTGCACCCCTAGGAAAGAAATCAGCTGCAGGACTGAGGACAGCAGCAGACAAGAGCTGATGGCATTCTCCGTCGGGAGAACTGGAGTAGAGAGACTAACAGAACCAGGACACCGAACCAACGTTCCAGTAATAGGCTGAGCCTCCGAGGAGTTTCTAGGCAGACCAGAGATCATGATTGGGGCTGTGTTGTGCATGTTGCAGTTTCACATCTCTGTCTGGGTCTCCAGGCCTTGTTTCTGTATCTGTTTTAAATACCCCCACAGGTGCTCCTTTAGTCTGACCACAAACACTCAGGGACTCCAAGCCCTTCTTTATTTGGTGTTTGGCCTTCAGTGTCTTTGCCCTGTGTCTTCCTGGGTCTCCCTAGGTCCTTTCAGCTCTCCTTTAGTGGCACTTCTCTCTCTGTTCACCTCCCAGGCACCCTGTCCTCTATTTCCTGGCCATAGCAGAACCCACTGGACACATGTAGAGCCTGTTTCCTCCCATCCGTCCTTGTAACCTGGCACCTAAAGGTCTCCACTGGGTTGGAACAGGGCTCACGGTGGAACTGAGACTTAGAGTGTCAGACTGTGGACACATGGGGAGCACAAGAAAGTAAAGAGAAGGGGAGGAGAGGGCTAAGGAGGAAAAAGAAGCAGTGAAGGCACAGAAGCTGAGGTGGAGAGAGGTGAATGAAAATGACAAGCTGGGAGAGAAATCTTACAAAGAAAGCAAGCAGGGAAAAAAATGGAGGTGGAGACAGGAAAGACACAGCAAGAAAGGGTTGCTGGGGAGGGGCCAGGCGAGGGGCAGGCTGGCTCTCCTGGGCTGCTTTATGCTGACAGGTCATAAATCGTGTGTGTGTGTGTGTGTGTGTGTGTGTGTGTGTGTGTGTGTGTGCACATGTGCATATGACACATGCATGTAGTAGTCTGAGGTGCTGAAAAGGAAGGTGTCCACAATAATATCCCTTTAGCAGCTTCCTTTGAGGTACCTCACACCATGTCCCAGTGTTCTTACTGCTCCAGGGACTGTTTGGAAGGTACTTCCACATTTCAGGAATCCTGGCCTTCTCACTTGAAATATAAGCCTGCTGGAATGTTCAGGGCTCACAGAATAATCCTAAGGTCCCATCCCCTCAATGCACATCCCATGGCCGCCCACCAGCTGTTCCTGTCCATCTTCTCCTCCCACTCTTCTTGTCTGTCCCCCTCCCCCAGACTCTGACCCCCAACCTGCCTGGGGCCTGGGTCAGAGGGGAGACAAAGACAGGATTTATCACCAGTGTAGAGACCAGCTAGAGACCAGGGCTAAGGGCAAGGGCTGACCTCCCTGGGATGGGAGGAGATGCTGGGCCGGATGCAAGAGGCTAGAAGGCTGGGCTCTCCTGGTTCCTGCCCATAACCCCCAGTGTTCTTACTCAGCTGGCTCTCCTTTTTCCTTGAAAACAGAGAAGATACCCCTGAGGCAATTTTTGGCCTCTAAAGGAAAATTTGAGAAGGGGAACAGATGAGATCCCTGTCACAAGGTCATTCTCTCATGACTGGAAACCAGAGGCAACCAGGCCTTCAGCTGTTTCTGAGGCTAGGAAGATGCTGCCAGATGTGGTACAGAGGAACTGCTTTCTAATATAAGAGGACTCTCAGGGCAAACCTGTCAGGTCACCAGCAGGAAGAGAAATAGGGGTCTTGAAAGACAGGAGGCAAGTCCCACCTGAAGATAAAACAGCAGAACTGGTTAGGGGTTACAAGCACCTACTCCAGAGAGTCAGTTTCCTCCCTGAGGTGGTACTCAAGGGACAGAGAAAGCTGCCTTCAAAGCAAACACAGTTGGCTTAAAATTGTCCACTGAGCAGATAGGACATGTGCTGATAGAGAGACCAGTATGATCCAAGGAGGTTCTGAGAAACCAGACTGTATATCTTCTGTGGATGGATCCTGAGCTTCACCTCCAGCTGCCCTTAGAGACATCTCCAGAGCCTTGGTGCTTCTGGCATCCAATGCCCTGATGAGATCTCACCTTACCTTAGAGTGAACTCCAGGCAAGAGCTAGGTGGGAGAGCCACTGAGCCCTCGCCTCAGTCCTGCCCAATGCCCAACCCATTTCTACCCAGGGCTGGTGAGGGGAAAACTGGGGTGGGGGGGAGGGAGTGGGGGTGTCTGCTCTCAGACTGCTCTACAAGGAGCAATCGTTGACTCCATTTCTGATGAAATGCTAGAAGTTGGAGATTTTATGGGGAAGGGTAATGGATTGGGAGAAAACAAAAGAATGGTGTTGGGGGGAGCAGGAAAAGGGAGAGGAGATCCTGTCTTTTTTCCTTACTCTCCACCCCCACCCCCCACCGATTGAGGAGGCAGATTTACAGTCTTGATGTTGGGGGGAGGTGAGCATAAGGAAGACAGATCTGCAGTTTTGCCCTCTGAGTGTCTGGGTACTTAGCTTTAACTCCCCCATTAGCATCAATCCCCATCTTGCTGCCCATCCGTCTTCTGACATCAGCTCCTTCCTCTCTGTGTAGGCCAGGCTTTCTGACCCTAAGCGGCTCTTAAAGGACCAGTCTAGACCCTTCTCTTTCCCTCCTCTCAGTGGGAGGAGGTGAGGACAGCAAGCTGGAGCCTGTGCACATGTATACTGTGGCCATCCTTCCTGAGGCCAGTGTCACCGAGGGTGGGGGTGGGGGGAGGGTGACTTCCAGTTCTCTGTAGACCTCCTTTATGTCATAGCCTCCATCTTTGTCTGCTAACTCCCCAAACATAGAGCAAAAACATTGTGGCCAGGAGTTGAGGACTAGAGAAGGCATACTGATCCTTAGGCAGATCCTTCTTCCCTCCCTCTTTTCCTGGAGGCCCAAGGCAAGGAGTGTTTTTAATTCTCAGCCAGCAGTGGTTGGGAACCGAGGCTCCTAGGAGATGCATTGGGAGCCACATTCCTAGCCTACTTCCCCAAGGATCTAGGCAAATCCCTTCTCTGTGAGGGAGACATCAAGTCCGAGAATCCTGCTTGTGTTTGCTGTCTCTTGTCCCCAATTCATTGCTCAGCAACTGAACTTAAGGCGCAGGAAGAGAGCAGATTTCGCCTGGTCCTCTGCAGAAAAGCTGTAACTGCCCCCCCGGGGTCTTCAAGAACGATGCTCACAAAGTTCTTCCCTGACCTGCCTTCCATTCTTTCTGCTGCAAAACTCTGCAGGCATCGGAGGGGGTTCTCAAGGGCCGTACCTTTTTAACTTTCTTACTGGTTTCTGAAGCCCACCACTCACAGCCCCGTCGCTCCCTCTGGCTCAAGATAAGAGGGAGCCGCTGGTAGGGTCCTTGGGAAAGTGGCCCCGTCCGAAATAGGAGCCCCCACCGTACCCCAGCGGCCCCTTATTTATCACCCTCCAAACCTCACTCTCAAAGAAGCATAAATATTCCTAATTCCTGAAGGCCGAACCTGAGCTCGTAAATCTAAGCGGGGGGTTGGAGGGGGGGTGATGGGAGGGGTCCCGCGCAACAAACGCGACAGAGCTCCCACGGGCTGCGCGCCGCCGGCCTCGGGCCCGCCAGTTTCCCGGCTGTCTTAGCCGGTCTCTCGCAGAGAGCTGCTCCGGAAGCGGCGCGACGGGCACGCGCGGCGAGCGCGCGAGAACAAGGAGCGCGGGGGAGGGGCGCGCGGCCTCGTTCCTAGCCGCTCCCCACCTCCCTCAGAGGCTGTAAATCAGGGCCGAGGCCGCTGGACCAATGGCATCGCGACTCGTAAATCGGCCTGTCAAGATCAGCCAATGAGACGTGGCGTTAAATCAAGTCCTGTCAGAGTTCGGCCAATGAGACACTCTGGGCTGACCATAAATCTGTCTGCAAGAGACAGCGGGAGAGAGAGAGTGTGTACGCGAGCGGGCAGGCGGGGCCGTGGGGGAGGCGCGAAGCGGGGACGCGGGCGCGGGCGCGGGCAGGCGAGAGACTGCAGTCTGCTCGAGAGACGCCCAAATGGAGAGGGACAAAGAGAAGCCTCGAAAGGGCGCGGGCTTGCGCGGCAGGCTGACAAAGATAGTGGTGGGTGTACAGGCACTGACTTCCCATCCTAACACTCACGCCCCAAGAGAGAATCCTTCAGAAAGCCTCGTTTTCTGTTTTCTTTCTCCCAGAGCAGCCTTTATTGAAATTAGAAACGGAGATGTGTGCAGAGGGGGCCCTGAATGATGAGAAAGCAGCTTGCTTGCTAAATTTCTGTCCTTTGGTTTTGGGACTTCTGTGTCCTCTAAGTCATTTTTTCCCAGCAATTGAAGATTAGGAAGTCCCCTCTGATGTCTAACTGCAATCCCTATTGCTGTTCCCTTCTACTCTGAGGAAGATTTTGAATCGCCTTCAAGGAATGTGAAAAGCAAACCCTTTACAAGCCTTCAGAGAGTTGTCAACCTTCAGAATCTTGGAAGGACTGAACAGGAAGGATTTTTGGGTTTGCCTGATCACATGATCTAGCTTCAGCAACGCAGCTGTTTTGTGGTGGTTAGTCCTTACTGCTGGCAATAGCTCTGGTTAGACTTTGCCCTCAAACCACAGTTTATCACTTACTAGTCCTTTGACTTTGAATAAATTAACCCGTTGGTGTTTGTTTTCCCATTTGTAAGAGTATAATTGATTGTCATGGGAATTTTATGCCTACATAAAATATCTTTGCAGAATTTAGCACTACACAAAGAGTGTCTCCTACACTCAGCTTTCTGCAGATCATGAAATTTGAAGCCTAGAGTGGTCCAGAGGTCTCAAGTTCATGGAACTGTCACTCAGGTCTTTGGCCAAGCCTCAGCTGCACAGTCCCAGGTTGCACAGACACCTGACCTGTCTGAACCCTGTATCCGTGGCCTCAGCTTGCTTTTGTTTGTGGGCTGTGAAGAACATCTAGAAACACAGGGTCTGGA
Source organism: Apodemus sylvaticus (assembly GCF_947179515.1). NCBI lineage: Eukaryota > Metazoa > Chordata > Mammalia > Rodentia > Muridae > Apodemus > Apodemus sylvaticus. Next base: position 66,860,246 of record NC_067488.1, on the reverse strand, counting down.
TTAGGAAGACAAACTCCTGGTCCTGACTGGGGGTGGAAGGGGTAGAGTCAGAGTATCTATTCTCATTTCAATTCTTCGAGGTTTTGTTGTTTCAAA